>NW_017731382.1:4847574-4893665 GCF_001890085.2 Hipposideros armiger
GGAAATATTGAAAGGAAGACATTTTGATGACATTCAGGACATCAAGAGTAATATGACAACAGCTCTGATGGCCATTCCAGAAAAAGAGTTCCAAATTGCTTTGAAGGGTGTACTAGGCACTGGTGTCAGTGCATAACTTCCCAAGGTGAGTCCTTCAAAGGTGACCGTAGTGATATTCAGCAATGAGGTATGTAGCACTTTTTCTAGGATGAGTTCATGAACTTAATTGTCAGACCCTATATGCTTTCAGAGAGGTTAAGCCATTTGCTCAAGTCGCAGAGCTGGGGAGTGGCAGGTGGTGAACCCAGGTGGTCTGATACTGGAGCCCACCTACGACGAGCCACATTGTCGTGTACCGATCGGAAGGGCCCCTGTGGCCGCCCTGAAGTCCGCTGGCCTGCACAGACTCCCCAGCCCAGCAGAGTTTGCTCCCAGATCTTAGCATTCCAGCTCCCGCCTTCCAAAAGAGCCGCAGCCTGCTTCTCAAACTGCAGCCCCACAGCTGCCCCCGCTGGCTCTGTGGGGACTGGGAGGGGGCACTGAGATCACGGGGAAGGGCTGGCCCCATAGCCGGAGGCCTCACCCCAAAGCAGCTCTGGGGACTGGACCGCAGAGCCTTTGTCAGCTCACGCACTCATTAAACTGGGTTGAACCAAAGGTCAGATTTTACTGCAAATCTAGAAAGATCTTTGCTGGTCAGAACAACCCAGAACCCAGCTCCGTGAAAGGGCGGTGGGGGCTTTCCTGGCTCTTTCCACGGAAGTGTTTATGACTTGGTGGGTGGAAAATTAAGGGCTGAACCGAGAAATCCTCTGGCTCCCTTTGAGTTGGCAGCATCCTGGCACCAGTGGCCGGAAACCTCCAGTGCTGGGGATGCACGGAGCCTGGCAGGGCCGTGTGGGCCTTTTCTTGGCTCGACAAGGGCAGGTTTACCCAGCAAAGGTGACCTGGGCTGGAAGCAAAGATGCACCAGAGGCAGCTGCAGGAAGACCTTGGCAGAGGACGAGTTTCCCAGTGTGGTCTGACCTGGGTGAGTGATACTGGAAGCTTTCCTGCAGATTAGAGGTGCAGGGAGAAATGGAAAGACCTGCAAGCATCTGGGCATTCATCCTCCCTGTGGTAGGGTCTGTAAATGGCCGTGTTCTCCACCCCTCCCTCTAGTCTCACCCTTGGCACTGTGATCCTGTCATGCCTCCCAGCACGAGGTGGGGTCTGTCCTACCCCCGCCCCCGAACCTGGGCCGGCCTATGACTTGTTTTGGGCAATAGCAATGCTGGTTCCTAGGCATGCGAGGCCTCGCACACTTCCACTCCATCTCTTGGGCCCCCCCACCTCTGCTGGGCCAACAAGCCCGAGCTGGCCAGCTGGAGGATTAGGGACACAGGGCCCAGTCACCCCCTTACCCCAGCCACCAACATTCATGTGAGCGAGGTCATTCTAAACTAACTATCCCTCAACTGGTCTCTCCAGCTGACCATAGACACAAATTCAAGCCCAGCCTTGGTCAGTGGAGACCACCCTAAATCGCCAGAACTTTCCAGCCGACTGAACTGTAAGCTCTTTGAGGGGGCACTCTTTCTGTCTTTGTCTCCATCACTCCCTCTGTGTTAAGTTCAGTGCCTAGCACATAGTACATGCTTCATAAATGTTCTTTGAATGCATGAACGATTTCTGTGTGTGCCACACACTGTAGGCAACTTAGAGAACGGAGAGAGAGAGAGAGGGAGAGAGAGAGAGAGAGAGAGAGAGAGAGAGGGAGAGAGAGAGAGAGAGAGAGAGAGAGAGGGAGAATGAATGTAGGAAGCCCACTTTGTTCTAATGTACTGCAAGTCCCAGTCTGCAACACAAAGCAAATTTTCACTGGCATGGTCTGGATGGAGTGGACGGCAGGGGGATGAGTGGAATGGCCCTGTGGTCAGTGGAATAATGGCCTCCAAGGATGTCTACGTCCTAATCCCTGGGACCTGTGAACATGTGATGTTACATGGCAAGAGGGACTTAGCAGCTGTGACTGAGGTAAGGGTCTTGAGATGGGGAGATTATCCTGATTATCCAGGGGCGTGCCACGTGATCACCAGGGTCCTTATAAGAAGCAGCTGCACAGGAGTGTCACAGGCAGGGTTGAAATTTGGAGATGCTCCGTGGCTGGTGTGGACGGTAGAGGATGGAGCCAGGAGCCAAGGAATGTGGGCGGCCCCTAGAGGTTAGAAGAGGCAAGGAAATGGTCGCTCCCCCGGAGCCTCTGGGGAAAGAAACACAGGCTGCCAACACCTTGATTTTAGCCCAAGGAGACCCATTCTAGCCTTCTGGTCTCCAGAACTGTAAGAAAAATAAATCTGTGTTGTTTTAAACCACTAGGTTTGTGGAAATTGGTTACAGCAGCCAGAGGATTCTCCCATAACCTTTAACCACCGTCCTTAGGAAACATCACCCAGGCGTCTCCCAGGTGCCTCTGAGGGCGAGCGCGGCCTTCAGGGACCACGTAGAAGGGCCTCCTACGCCACCCGCTTCTGAGGAAGCAAACGCAGAATGCTTCCCTGAGGACAGGGGCAGGGACAAGGAGATGGCTTTTGAGATGAAAAAATTGTAGTAGAGAGAGAGGAAATGAAGCCATGCCATGTGGCAGTGTCACTGTAGGCAACTTCTGGCTGGCTTTGGGGACTGGGTGACTCCTGGTGCCCAGTGGCATTTCTCCGGACCCACTAGAGAAACACACATTTACAGAAGGCAAACCTCCTTGATGGTAGATTGTTGAAGGGTAATTCAGACTCTGCAATAGATTTTTGAAATGTCTCCCTGTCCAGCATCTGTTCCTCTCAGTCTGGAAGAAACTCTAGGTTTTTCCTGAGGAAATTGCTCTCCCTGCAGTTTCAGTCCACATAAGGCAGGCTCAGATCACCCACCCCTCCAGCCCAGGACAGGCTCAGGCAATCAGTGAATCCTTTGCCACAGGAATTGGATCAGGAATGAGCATGTGACCCAGGTTTGTCCAATCAGAGCCTGCATGGGCCCTTTTGCCTTCGCTCTGGGGTGAAGGGCATTGCTCTTCCATTCTGGGGTCTCTGGGAGGACAGGGTGGAAGCCTGGGGCTGCTGACAGCCATCCTGCCATCCCAAAGGCAGAGTGTGCATGACAATGGAGCTGACACACAGGTAAGCAGAACTGAGAGGTGGAGGGAAAAACAGGGGTGGGGGTGGGGATGACATCATCATAGCCCCTGGATCGAGCTGTACCTGAATCAGTGTTCTTCCTGACTCCTCGATTAGCCAGGAAAATTCTCCCTTGTCCTTCCCTAACCAGTGTGAGTGGGATTTTCTGTCACTTGCAGCCAAGAAAGTCCTCACTGATCCAGAACCATAATAGCAGAGCTACAAGGATTCTCTGACTCCATGAGGTTTGAGCCCCTCCTTCATTCTGTAATTGGAGAATCAAAAGCCCAGAGAGGCCATGGTACCTTCATGAAGTCACACAGCACGTTGTACCAGAGTCAGGACTGGACAGGAGGATGCAGTGTAAGACTCCATCCTGTACCCTGTGGTGAGGAGGGCCAGTCAGCCTCATTCTCACCCCCAAGCATCCTTTCCATGAGTGTGCATGAACCTGAGATGCAATAGAAGACAGGGGCCAGGGTTTCGAAGTAGTTAGGCTGGGTTCGCATCAGGCTGTGCAGAGACCCCTGTCCCAGGCCTGTCTTGGAGTCCTGCATAGTGGAATTCTGGATCTCAGAGCCACTGACGAGGGCAGGGGGTTGCAGAGGCAAATAACAACAGACCTGCAGTTGCATCCTGGATCCGTCTCGTATTAGTCATGCGCCTATGCTCTCTAAACCTGCTTTCCTCCTTTGTAAAATGGTCTCAACAATACCAACCTCATTCACTGAGCCATTTGACTCACGTGCATTGAGCAACTACTATATGTCAAGCACTGTGCTAGACAGTGGAACTCAGGGTGTGCAAGAGGACAGAACCCCCGCCTGGCACTTCCAGCTCAGGGGCCTCTCAGGGTTCATGTGAGAAAATAAGACCACGCGCAGCCAAGAGAGTTTTGGGGGGTGGGACTCTGCATCTTAATTGGGGGAGCAGTTGCATGGCTGTAGGTGTCAAAACTCACAGGACTACACTTACTACATGTAAATTCTAGCTCAAGAAATAAAATATACTCAGTTTCATAAAAGAGAGAGGGGGGGTGGAGAATCTTTTCTTCTGGCTATGGTAGCTAGGCTGATTTTGCAAGTCAAGGAGAAAACCTTTACGTACAATGAAAGATTGACTCATTAAAATGAAAAATGAGGTTAGAAATGAGGAGAGAGCAGGTGTCAAATGCCCCACCCGGGGCTGTACAGTCCAGACCGAGTACAGTCTTGGGGACCAAGTACAGTTGCACGCACCAGATATTGTTATCAGCAGTTCTGCTGGGGTTTTCAGCTGTTTTGGATTATCTGTGTCATGACTCCCTTCCCCGAGCTGAGATCACCAAGGAGTGACCACGGCTTAGAGCCCACGCCTGCAAGCTTTGAAACGTGGAGCTGACAGATGGAGCGGCCTTAAAATCATTAACGGGAGAGAGGTCAGCCATAGGGCTGCTGGCCAGCACCCTAAGCATGGCCTGGGGCCTCTTGGCAAACGCAGGCTGGAGACAGCGGGACAGGCCAGGTCCCCATTCTCACCTGCTGACCCTCGCACCCTCTCGCAAAGCCCAATGTCCGGGACATGCCCTGAGCAGGAGCCCCAGAAGGGCAAAGACCATGTCTGGGTCCACCCTGTACTGTAATTGTCCCTCTGCTAGGTGATGGGACTCCAAGTGTGGAGCTCACCCTCCTGAGAGGAGGAGAGAGAGAAGTAAGAAGGAGACCCGTGAAATGAAGCTGGTAAATAGAGAAGAGAGATGAGGGCACCAGGGTGGTCTCTCTGAGGAGATGACATTCTTGAGCACAAGCTAGAAGAAACAGAGTTAGTCAGGTGGATATTGGGGGGAACAAAATCCTGAGTGGAGGGAGTGGCTGTGCAAAGGCCCTGGGGCAGGAACACGGCCACCCACAGTGTTACAGCACAGCAATGGCTGGGCAGCCAGAACTGGGAGACGGGTCAGTGGTGCAGTAGGAAAGTCAGAGCATGAGGATGTTGACCCACGAGTAGGACAGGGTAAGATGGGGGGCTGAGCCTTGAAGAGTGAGAGCACCGAGGCAGGGCCATTTCACCCGCAACAGGCTCCGTTCTGAGAATGGAAGGCGTAGGGCAGCGTATTATAAACGGCCATGAACACCAGGCCAGGGCTTGTTTCTAAACAGAAGCTTTTAGCCCCGTGTTGGATTCACCCACACTTCCTTCCCGTCTCCAAGTGTTGGGGAACAACACCAGGGCTGTATCGTGAGGCTTTGCTTTCCTTTCTTCTCACAACATAAAAAAACTGACAAGCGAGAATTCGCCTTTCCTCTTGCCAGGACCCGCATACGTCTGCGTGTATCTCTGAAGGGATCACCTGCCATGAAACGCGAGACCAAGGACGGGGCCGCAAATCAAGTGGATGTTTCGGAGTGTCAGCGCGATACGCGTCCATATTTGCCAACAAGTTAGGAAAGTTATGTTTCGTATGATCCAGGATTTACACAGTGCGATCTCGATGGTGTCACCTTTCTCCCCTTTTCTATCCCAGCAATCATCTTAAATTCTACTCAAAACAAAGAGCTCCCTGTTGGCAGCGAATCCTCAAAGGGAGAGCTTTGTTTGAGACTAAAAAACCTCATTCAACTACGTTGGCAAGGAGCTGGCATTCCTCGTGCCAACTCGGCCTGGTATTTCCAGCTCTGACTAGGAGGCTTCATTTGAGAGCTTAAGTTCATTTTTTTTTTCACCCCTTGCAAGGAGAGCTCTTTGTTACATGGCACATTTGTTGAGCAGGCATCGAGGGGAATAATAGGGGACTTAGAGCAATGGCTAGGGGTAGAGGCAGGGCCGGGGTGAAGAAATCTCTGGATGTGTCGGGAGGGGAGATTTCTGGGGGAATGGGAGCCTGAGGACAGTGGGGGGCGTTGGGTCTTCAGCGAGCTTCCTCCTGGCTCAGTGGCTACACGAAAGGACCCCCTTCCGTATCAGTTTGCAACGCTGCGTAAGGAATTGCCACAAGCTTAGTAGCTTTCAACAACACCCATCTATTCTGTCTCCTCTCTATAGGACAGAGGTTCAGGTGCAGTGTGACTGGGTTCTCTGCTCAAGGTCTCATCAGGCTGCGCATGTCTGGAACCCGTGAGGCAGGCCCTCAGGAGGGGCTGGAGTTCTGGGCTGGGGCTGAAGCAGCTGTCCACGGTCAGAATTTCTTCAGGAACGCTCCAGCCCTGCTCTTAGGCCTTTCAACTGATTGGACCAGGCCCACCCAGATCCCCTAGGACAGATTCTCTTACTTCAAGTCAACTGATTCTGGACTTGACTCACATCAACGAAACACCTCCACACAGAAAGTGCCCAGATGAGTGATGGATTGACTAACGGGGGGGCTGGGACCTCACCAAGGTGACCCATCAAATTGGCCAGCACAACCCCTATCCGGTAGTTGGTGGGGCCTGACCAGGAGCTGATTTTAATTATCACGAACAATTCATTCATCCTTACAACAACTCCATGGGACAGGGACTATCCCCACTTTACAAACGAGGCAAGCATGGCTCCGAGAAGCCAAGTCACCAGCCCAGGCTTACACAGCAACCCCCAGACAGCACCCCAGAAACACTGTTTTGAAGGATGAATGTGTTTGGCCAAGATCCCTAGCCTGTTCTCCCCACCTCCCAGCCCCCGGCCCATCCTGCCCTCACGTGTCAGGAGCTGCTACTTGATCTGGGCAGCGGGGACTTTAATTCTGGTGAGGGGCCTGGAGTGAGAGAAGCTTTTGTAGCGGGAAATGAGGGGTGCCGCCCGGACCAGGGAGCCAGCAAAGCTTCACGAGGGCCCTGGGTGCAGGTTCCCAGTTGGCAGAGACCCCGAGTCTCTGCCCTCCTGTCTCCCAAATCACTGATGGGGACCCAGCAGGGAGGGTCACCACCATCCCGCAGAGAGTAATCATGTGGATGGCACACTGTCACTTAGCACCTGGCATCCGCAAGCAGAGGAAACACACCCTCGGCCCTGGGGTGCCCCTCCTGACCACCCGCCAGGATGGGGCTGGGGGCACGGGGGCTGCTGCTTTGATGCGGGGCTGTTCTCAGCAATTACCCAGATGGCTGGCTCGTGAAATCGAATATGAGGGACTGGGAGACTTTTATGGGAGACTTCTCTGTTTCCAGCAAATTCCAGGGCAGGTTTTTACAGTCCCTTGATTCCAGGCCTCCCTTTGCCCCCTACGCCGAGTCGCTGATGGGAAGGACTGGGGCTTCCACAGAGGGTGGGGGTCACGGGGGAGACGTGAGAACCAGGGAGGGTCAGGGGAGCTGGGCAGGGGCTGCTTTCCAGATCAGGGCTGAGTCCTTCAGTGCAGTCTCGCGTCAGGCGACCCCAGCCAGCGTGCTCAGGCTACCATCGGCCCCCTCCATCCTGCACCAAGGCCCTGGGCTCCGTCTATATTGAAGGGAAACCCGAGAGGCCCATGGTCACTGAACTGCCCTGAGGGTCTTCAAAATACGTCCACCAGCCCCCACCTGCTCCTGCTGCGGCTGGTGGCCCAGGATGCGCCTGGCTGGAGGGAGACACACGGAAACACGCGTGGGGATGAAGAGGTGGAAACCGAGTGGGAAGAGGACACAGAGACAGACAGACACAGCGATGGAGATACCGCGACACACATGGAGGAACAGAGAGGGATGAAGGGATAGAGAAATACACACAGCGAGACAGAGCGCAGTGGAGAGAGACATGGAAAAATGACAGCGAGATGGAGACACACAGGGAAACCAAGGGATGGAGAGAGCAAGGAGAGAATGAGAGAAGGAGTGACAGAACAGTGACCCAGAGGGTGAGGCCGCGCAGCCAGCAGACAACAGGGAGCGAGAGGAAGCAGCAGCACGGCTGGACTTCTGAGCTCCGGAGCCAGCCACGGGATCATCAGGTCGTATTGTTTTAAGGCACCAAGTTTGTGGAGATGGACCACAGCAGGAAGAGAACTCCGACAGACCGCACCTGACCTCGGGGTGACGCGCGCTCAGGGCCTGACGGCGACTCTCCTTGCGTTGGTGGTGGTGGTGTCAGTGGGCAGCGCTGTGCGGATGAGACTCAGACTCGGAGTGACACTGCTTGGGTTCGAGGCCCAGTTCTGCTGCTTAGTAGCCTCGGCAAGTCCCGTAACCTCTCTGTGCCTCAGTTTCCTTTCCATGAAAGGATTATAACAGTCCCTACCTCCTAGGGTTGCTGTGAGGATTAAATGAGTGACAGCCACCCAGCCGGTCCACGGCCCTCGCGTCTGCCAGGCCCTCCTGGCAGTCCTGGCAGGTCTGGGGTTCTGCGGTCACCAGTGCAGCCAGCGCCGGACGCCTGTGGCAGGGCCCAGGCCAGGTTCCCGAAGAGGAGCAGACACCTGCCTTGGCCAACACGACTGCTGGCTCTGTGAAGAGGGATGACAGAGAGAGAGAGAGAGAGAGAGAGAGAGAGAGAGAGAGAGAGAGAGAGAGCGCGCTAGCTCACCCCCCCCCCAGGGGCCAGCAAGCACAGACGCCCCCTGGTGGGCGCGTAGGGTCATCTCAACCAGTAACAGAAACCATGCTGGAAAAGCCATACCGCTCTATGCAGGCCACTGTTTAATTTTACACTTGTTCCAGGATTTACCACACACAGACAGTAGTAATGAAACAACAGCAACACAGCTACCACTCACTGAGTAAGCCTCCATACTACTCACTCGTTCACCCAGCAGTCATTCACTGAGCAACTACTATGTGTCAGGCGCAGTAACGCTTACATGATAACAAGCATCACTTCCATTTTACAGATGAGGCGCCTGAGACTCCAAGAAGTTACTGGCTTTCCGTGGCTATACTCGTGAAGGTCCAAGCTGGGTCTAAACCCAGGTTGTTACCCCTTAGTCCACGCCCTCACCACACTGCTCCTGTGGGCATTCCCCCCACAAGCCTCCTGCCACCTGCTCCATACACCCCTGGGGTCCCACCATCACGGCACTGACCACAGCCCACTATGGACCCTCATGCCTTGCCCGCCTCCTATGCTAGGCCATGAATCCGAGGGCATCTCTTTATCTCCATCTCCCAGCCCACTGCCCAGGCCATAGTAGGTGCTTTATATGTGCTTACTGAAGAGTGGATGAGAACAAAACCTCCCCTTTGACTGGCTACCTAGCTTCTAGTCCTTAAGACTACCCCTCCTCCAGGAAGCCCTCCTTGATGCCCTTCCCATTCCCAGGAGCCCCCTGGCTGCTGTGCTCCTCCCATCACGCCGCACATGTCTGCCTCCTCCACCAGACTGCCTTGTTCAGTATTGTATTGCCTGGCACATAGTAGGCACTCAGCGAATATGTATTTGTAAATAAGTTGAGGGAATGAACACATGGATGAATGAATGGATGAATGAATAAGTGGAGGCTTCTTAGGAGGCATGGGGGTGGGGAAAAAGCTGGAGGGAGGATTAAGAATTTTAACCAACACAGAAGGGACAATGGGACAATCCTGGTGACCTTCCTCCCTTGCTTCACCTTACTGAGGTCAAGGAGCAGCTGAGCTGGGTCAGCTTTTGACCAAACCAGGCAGAGGTCCCCACAGGACGGAGAGCCAGCGACCCAGGTTCAAGTCTCCGCTTCGCCACTTCCCAGTATACATGGAGGGAAAGGTGTAGGAGTCTCCCCTGCTGCTGTAACAAATCACCACAAACTCAGTGGCTTAAAACACACAAATTTACCCTCTTACAATTCTGGAGGTCAGACATCTGAAACGGCTGTCACTGTGCTAAAATCAAGGTGTCCGTAGGGCTGCGTTCCTTCTGGGGGGTCCAGGGGAGAATCCACTTCCTGCCTTTTCCTGCTTCTAGAGGAAAGCCGGCAATGGCCTGTCAAGTCTTTCTCACGCTGTGTCACTCCGACCTCCGCTGCCATGGTCACATCGCCTCCTCTGACTCTGACTCTCCTGTCTCCCTCTTAAAGGGACCCTTGTGGTGACATCTGGCCCACCCAGACAACCCAGGATCATGTCCCCATCCCAGATCCTTAACTTAATCACATCAGCACAGTCTCTTTTCAGGTGCAAGGTGACATATGCACAGTGTCCACGGATTTTGGCACAGAATTGTGGGCCACAATTCTGCCCACCCTCCTCGGTAAATCGCTCCCCCTCTCCAAACCTCAGACCCCGCGTCTCTAAAAGCAGAAGGAACTGGGCTCACCTCGCGGGATTTTCCTCCTGGGCTTTGTGCACCTGCACTGTCACTGCCCTTGGGAATTTTCTGGGAGTGTGAGGAGCCTCAGAGCAGGTGATGGTGCCTACCATGTGACTAGACACCTTCTGCGCCGGCCATAGTCCTAACAGTGCCCTCTCTGAAGGTAGGGAAGGCTGGTGGTGATTGCACCAAGCCCTCAGCCATGGCTGAGCCCTAGTCAAGGCCATGTGGGCCCCCTCTGCTGTCGCTGTCAGGACACAGACAAGGGACACCTGGGCGTCTGGGCAGAGCCCCTGTGCTGGCTCCCGGACCTCCCTTACAGATGCATTTGCTGCCCTCTGGTGGCCATGACGAGGTCTGCGGGGGCCCCTGCGGCTGCCTGGGGCTGCCTCTCCCTGGGTCTCCTGGTTGGTTGGGGGGATTCTCCTGGGTCCCCACCTTGAGGTGGGCTCAGGCATGTGCCTCTACAAGCTACTGTCAGTGCTGTAAAGAAGAGAAGGCCGTTTCCTAGAATGAGGCGGCCTGAACACAAGTGATCCCCTGCCTTTGCTTTGGACAGGAATGGTCACAACTCAGGGGGGTCCTCGTCACTGTCCCCGTGGTCCCATCGCCTGGTGCATACTCTGCATTCTACAGCCACGCAGACCGGTGCGCGCACCAACCCTGGCTCTGCCACTTCCTGGATGTGTACACTTGGACAGATTACTTAACTTCTCTGAGTCTCAGTGTCCCTATATATATTAGATAATATTCATATGTTATCTAATATTTGTTAAGTCTATACTACGTACAAAACCCTGGACTGGACTCTTTATTATCACATTAAATCTTAATCAGTCTTAATCAAATCTTCTCAAGAACCTTAGGAACGAGGCACTCTTGTGATGTCCATTTTACAGATGAGGAAACTGAGTCTCCAAGAGGTGATGTCTCCTGCCCCAGGTGGACGCGGCCAAAAGCAGAGAACCAGGATGCAAACCCCGGGTTGTCTAAACCCACAGCCCGCTCTCTTTGCTTCGTGTCCCTTAGTTTCTGGTCTCAGTAGAAGTCCAGATTGGCCAATACATATGTTCTTGATTGTTTTTCAACAAAATAAAGGAAAATAGTTAATGAAAGCATTTTGTTTGGCAGTTGTTTTCTCTCAAAACAGGGGGTGGCTGTGATATTAAACAAGGTTCTTGAGGGCACAGAGTTGGGACCCCAGCTTTCCATCTTGTCCAGCCCGCTGCCTCGACTTACAACCCACAGCAAAGATCCTAGACCGCGAGACACCCCTGGATTCCAAAGCCCCCCACATCCCTCCAACTCCTGCCACCCACTGCCATGGCACACAGCTCCCATGTGGAGTTGTATTGTCAGCTCTTTCTGATTTTAAGCAAGCTCCCGAAACCAATTCTAGTTTGGGTCATTTGACTTCTATAAGAACAATGTTTTGATTCTAATTAGTAAACCACAGATCCCTTTGATAGCCTCTCTTTGGGGGTGAGTCTAACAGTGTACAATTCATTACAAAATTCTTGAAGGGAACATAACACTCTAGGGCTTATTTTGTACCAGGTGCTTTGGTCTGTCACCTCGTTTAATCCTTGCAGCCGCAGGAAAAGGTTTTTCCTCGTTACAGACGGGGGAGCCTCGCTTCGCAGTGAGAGGCTCCCCAAAGACATGCAGCTTGTCAGAGGCAAAGCTAGGTTTGAACCAGATGCCACTGGGTTCCTGCCCAAATCACCCTGCCTCCTCTCAGCCTCTTCCTCACTGAACAAGCCGACGTGCTCAGGGATGGCCCCGTCTGTCCCGTATCAATCTTCATCCATCTAAACCAGGGTGTGTAAACTTTTTCCGCAAAGGGCTCTCTAGTAAATATTTTAGGGATACGATCTCTGACACAGTAGCATGACAGTGGCCATAGACAATATTTAAGTGAATGGGGACGGCTATTTACAAAAGCAGGTAATGGATAGATTTTGGCCCCCAGGCCACAGTTTGCCAGTCTCTCGTTTTAGCCAATCAGGGTACTCAATCCCCTTGACAAATGTTGCTAAGAAGGAGTTTGGGCTACGGTTGTGTCTTATAAGCCTCAAGGGGATGTCCACTGAAGGGATTCTAGAAATGAGTTCCTTTAGTCTTAAGAAAAGACACTAGGTAGAAGCTTTTCTTCTCTGCATCCAGGTGTGGCTGGTGAGGAGGTGATGACTGGAGCTGGTGCAGCCCTCTTGTGCTTTGAGGAGATGAACCTGAGGACCAAAGCTGACCTACGGGAAGAATCCTGGGTCTTCAATGATGTTAACAAGTCCCTGGATGAGCCATTTGACACAGCTACCCCTCCTCTGGACTATGTAATGTGAAATCATAAAGATTTGTTTGAAGCACCTCTGGTGGACATTTGTTTCTTTAGAGCTAAAAGTCTCTTGACTGATAAGGTGTCCGAAGTTTATTCTTTCCCTACTTCCCTCCATGGTTTTCCTGGCTTAACTGGGTTTATTTTCTATGGTGCTGAGTAGAAAAAACACCAATCTATTTCATGCCAGAGGAAAATTAGCTGCAGCCTGTGAGCTGGCCCAGGATTCACAAAACCACAGGTATTGACGTGTGCGGAAATGGATGGCTTCCCAGTGGGAATTTTCATTCAGGCAACTTTTGCCTTATAAAGCCAGCTCTGGAACCTGATGTGTTTGAGTCTCAACTCCAGAGTGTTTCTGATTACAGGGAGAGGTGTGGCCGGCTGCCTCTCGAATCACCGCATTGGCAGGTAGGTGGCTGGGGGCTCACACAGATAACCTAGCGTGCGTGTGGGTTTTTATGGAAAGACAGCGGTGAGCCTGCTTGGTGGTTCCACAGCAGGCATGTGACCAGGCAGTACGTGCAGGCCGCCCTAGGAGCACCAAGGTTTGAGAGGTCAGGGAGGCCTTCCCGGAGGAAGAGCAATCCCATTCAGGTCCTGCCTAGTGGGCGCTGTTAGAAGGCGATGGTGAAGAGGGGGCTTTCCACAGAGAGAGAGCGCAGCTTGTGCAAAGGCCACGTGCAAGGGTGAGACAGCGCGAGATTTCTTCAGGAAATTGTGTTTCTGACGCCAAAATTTGCGTTCTGTTAGCACAATTTTTAAAAATCTCCATAAGTGCCCATAAGTAAAAACATCCATAGATTTGTGTTCACAGCCTCGTATGACAAGTCACTGAGCTAGACCAGCGATGCTCACCCGGGCGCTGTTGGCTTCCGGGGCCTCCAATGGCACCGTCCACTGTTGGTGCCTGGAGATGAGCCGGAAAGCTGGGCCGGCTCCGGAGGGGATTCTGCTCCTGGCTGACGCCTTGTGGTTTGGGGGGTAGATGCTAACAATAAACCCAGGACTCTTCTGCAAAGTGGAGGCAGACCCACCCACCCGGCTGCCCCAGGGCCTCCGCCAGCTCTTCTTGTGGTGCAGAAGAAGCACTTCCCACAGTTCATTAAGGTTTTTTATGTTCCTTTTTTTATTAAAATTAAAAACAAAGTAAGTCAAAGAAGACTAAAAAACAAGAAAGGGCCCCTCCCTGAAGCCACATGATTGCCCCCACGCAGCCGAAGCCCCTCTGAGGCCCCTGGAGGCAGGGTCTGCTCTGGGTCGGAGGGTGGGGTACAAAATAAATCCAGGCTGTGCAGGGCGGAGGATGGCGTCCCCAAGTGCCCTTTCTCTGGGCACGGGGCCCTGGGAAACCCGGCCTACTGGGGGCTTCACCGGCCGCCCAGGGCCTGTCCCCCCACCTCCAACCCCAACCCGGCTTTCTGGAAGAGCCTGTTAGGAGGCCCCAGTGCGTGTCCCCAGTCATGGCCAGCAAGTACGCGTGACCCCTCATGGCCGCCCTGATGGGCAGGATGTGCCTGAATTGGAGCAGCTTTGCCCTCCCGCCTAGTTCTGAGCCTGCAGGGCCCAGGCCAGCTAACACCCAGCACATGTTCCCAGCAGTGGGGGAGCGCCCCCCCTCACCCAACGGCCACCCAAATGCCAGTGGTGTCCCTTGGCTCCCCAGCTGATGCCAGAAACGCTCGGATGTCCTGAGATGTCTTCGCATCGCCTGGGCTGTGGCTGCAGCCCTTGAATGCGGAGGGGCGTCTTCTCCAGGCCGGTTGTCTCACTCCCCCGTCCCGTTGTCCCACCTCATGTTCCCCCTACCCCATCACTTCCTGGACCCAGGAGGACCCCCGCCCCCGCCCTCAGGCTGCGTGAGGTGGATCATGTTTCTGTCGATCAACAAACATTTAGTCGGCTCTGTGAAAGGCATTATGGAGAGGCTGACCGCAGAACCGATCTTTTGACAGAAAAAGCGAGTTGTGTGAGTTTCCTGGGGCTACCATAACAAACTGTCACAAACTGGATGGCTTAAAACAACAGAAATGTCCTCTCTCAGGTTCTCAAGGCCAGAAGTCCAAAAGCAAGGTGTCAGCAGGGCCACGCTCCCTCCGAAGGCGCTAGGGGGGAATCTCTGTTGGTGTTTTTCACCTTCTGGCGGCGGCAGGCATTCCTTGGCTTGTGCATCACCCCAGCCTCTGCCTCTGCCTTCACATGGCCTCCTTCCCTGCTGTGTGTCTCCTATAAAGACACTTGTCATTGGATGTAGGGCCCACCTGATAATCCAGGGTGATCTCATCTCGAGATCCTTCACTTAATTGCATCTGCAAAGTCCTTTTTTCCAGATAAGGTCACATTCAGAGGCTCCAGGGGTGAGGATGTGGACATATCTTTGGAGGGGCCACCATTCAACCTCCTACCAGGACGTAATTATAATCACTAAGAACAGATACAAACAGAATGGCCTCGACAGCATGGGATGCATGGTCAGAATAATTGCAAAGGGGACACATGTGAGCCAGATGCCACTCAGCCATCGCATCCCCTGCCTGTCCTCTTCCAACATGTCAGTGTCACCAAAGACAAAGGGAGGCTGAAGAACTGGTCAGAGGAAAGGAAGCCGCAGCGCCACGACAACTAAGGCGCTGCCCGAGCCTGGATCAGATGCCGGGTGGGAAGGAGTTGCTGGAAAAGCAGCACCCTTCCCCAGGCGGCCTCCCTGGTCCCTCTCTGGACCCTCCATTCTAATCTTCACACAGGGCTCAGAGTGGCCACTGTCATCCATGCTTCTTTAAGTCCTCCATAGCTTCTCATTGTCTTAGGACAAAACCCCAGCTCCTTCCTCAGGCCTCCAAGCCCTGTGCCACTGGGCTTCTTTCTGCCTTCAGCGTCATCTCCCTTCCTGGTCCCTGGGGCCCCTACCCCAGCCACACAGACACGCCCAGGCCTCAGCTCACTTGCTCTGCCCCCGCTCCACCGCAGGGCCTTTGCTCTTGCAGCACCTTCTGCCTGGAATGCTTTTCTTCTGGGTGGCCACACACCCGTCTCCTTCTCATGGTTTAGATCTCTCAATCTACATCATTGCCTCCAGGAAGCCTTCCCTGACCACCAGATCCATTCTGTCCCCCTCACAGCCAGTCTTTTCCACATTCCCTTGTTTTGTTGTCTTCACAGCCCGCACGGAAATGTATAGCTGTTCTGTTGGTTTCCCGTTTCCCCCAACTCCAGAGCAAGCTCAATGGAAGCAGAGTTTGATAATGAGGCTGTGGGGTAGGGCCACGAGCACAGATGGACTAAGATGCCTAGCTGACCTCACAGAGCAGGGCAGACAATCTCTCACAGAGCAGACAAGCTTCCTGAAGCCAGCCCCCTGGGACCACCATTGCTTTCATGGACTGAGGAGACCCACCGTCTCGTGTACCCAAGAGAAGCCAACCAGCTGGACACTCTAAACCGCCCAGGGCTGATTTTTAGCTCGTACCTTGCAGCACGGAATGGACATTCCAATTTCAGTTCTACGGGTTCTCAGTCAGGGTCTGGGTCGTGGGAACCAGAGGAGCTGGAGCAGGGTCTAAACAGGCAGCTCCGACCGTAATCCCTGGGGAGTGGTGCAAGGTGTGCCCTCCGCACTGCTGATTAGTGAGGTGGGTCTGGGAGGGGTCCACGCAGCCGACGGGAACCAGAGTACATCTGCTGCCCGTGATGCAACCTGGGCCCGGCGATTGGTGAGTCAGCACGTAGCAAGTCTGCCTGATCCTGGAATTTGGCACGGCACAGGCGTCGGCAGGAGAGGCCTGTGGAAAGCCAGTCTCTTCATCTCACGGGGTTGTGAGCCCATCTCGCACAAGGTGGTCTGGAAGATCAAGAGACCACGTGCCCAAGTCCAGACCATAAGTGCCATGAGGCCGGAGGTCTGTATGTAACTGGGATATAAACTCGCAGAGGCCAGCCTGGACATTTCCCCCAGTGCCTGGCACATAGTGGGTGCTCCACACACAGCTCAACATGAACATGAACTAGTGCTGTGTTTGCCAGGCCTCTTGGTCTTGAGTGATAGGAACCCAACCTGAACCAGCTTCAGAAACCAGGGGACTCTGACAGAAGGTGCAGCCAGGCCTGGAAACCCCGCATCAGGGCTCAAGCACCTCTCCTCTTGGCATGTCTACCCCATTCTTTTCCCCTTTGTACCCCTCTGTATTGTATGAAAGTCCTTTTTAAATCTATTTTCATTTATTTATTTATTTTTGTTTTTTATTTCTTTTTTCTCTTAACTAGTGACTGTCCTACGCAGGCCTCTTTTCCCCCTTCGTCCCTCTCTCCCTCTCTGCTCCCTCCTTTGCTTTCTTCCTGTATTTATCCATTTACTTTTTCACTTGTTCATTCATTCATTTATTTTAGTATAAACAGACATGATGTGGGCAGTGACATCGCGAGCCTGCTCAGGAGTTGTTTAAAATGCTGACACAGATCTTCACTTATTTGCCTGAAACAGCGTCAGGGCAGATAAACCAGGTCAGGCGATGTCACATTAGGTCCCCCTCAGGTCACAGGGGGCACATCCTAGCACCCGCATAGACAGACGCCGTCATCTCAGCATGACACCGTGCTGTCTCAGTGACAGGACTTTGGGCCATTTTTATTTTCTTCTTTGGATTTTTTTGGAAACATTTTCTAAGTGTGTACTATGTTATTAAGAAACAATATTTTGTTAAACGATGTGCATTTTGGGCCCACCTTGTGCTGAAATAGGCAGTTAGAAGGGAAGGGTCCATCAGTGGCCCTGAAACCCACTTGTCCTCTGGTCCTCTGGACATCCGTCCCGTCAAACACCCTCCCCACCGCCCGAAATTCCCGCTGTTGGTGAGTCAGCCACCAGCGGCCATGCCCAGCGTGTCTGGCCCATCTCAGCACCCCAGGGCCTCGAGGTCTTGGCTATGAATGAGCCAAGGTCTCGATGGGATTGCTGTGACTCAGGCACTGGGGAAGGGTCCCTGAAATCCCTCGCATCCATCTTGAAAAGAGCTGCTTTCTCCATCGCTACTTCTCCAGCAGTAAGGCGCTCCCTTGGGCAATAAGGCCCCAAATGTAACTTGACTGAACCATGACATCAGCTAACTGGAGGTCAAAAGTCATCCTGAGTTCCTTTGGAGTTGGCCATGGAGGAGGTTAAGGCATTTAACCTGGAGAAGCTGCCTCAGGCGTTAGTTACTGGGGGAAGCGGAGAGAACACCCCACCGAGGTCATGGCTGGCTTCATCTGATGGAAAAGTTGGCAGCATCAGGGGAGGTGGAGCTGGGAAGAAAGCTCCAATCTTCCAATCAGCAGCCAGCAGGTCAAGCCCCCTAGCTGGGGGCAGAGAGCTCGCAGAGCTGCCTGGAGCCCATAAAAGCCAGTCCCCCTCAGGGCTGGCTCCAGGGTTTATTAAATACCAGGCATTCTGGGCCAGGAAAAGACTAAACAAAATGTGGTTTTCCTCTGTGAACTGATTGCATCTGTTGCAAGGGAACACAAGAGAATCACCTTTGGGGACGCACTTCCCCCTGGCCTGGCCTACAGTTCTGCCCCTTGACCCTGGTCTGAGGCCTTGGACTGGGGTCACTGGCTTCCCTGGGGTGGGGGTGGGGCGTCGATTCCAGGAGGTGAGTGGGGATGAGGCTGGCAGCTCAGGCGGGTGGGGACGCTGGACCTGCAGGTGTTCCCAGTAGACGCCATGGGGGCTGGGAGGGATAGAGATATGAGGAGACATGCCAGGAGAAAACAGCATTGAAAGAACCACAGGAAGAACGGAGGCTCCCCTCAAAAAAGAACAACCAGAGATCATGTGCTGCAGTCAGTCTAGAAACACGTCAGTGTTTGAATTGAAAAAAAGTACAATGTGGGACCCTTACGGCACAGTCCTATTTTTTTTAAATGTTTTAAAATTATTTAATGGACGATCAAGAACAATGATAGGTTTTCACATTAATGTTTTCACTGCCGATAAAACCCAAGAAAATGTTAATGACTTAGAGAAGTATGAGCAAGGGCCTTTGAATTCCAAAAAGCACAGCAAAATGACCAGTGGGATTCATTCCAGAAATGCAAAAATGCCTCACTAGGAAGAAATGTCTTGATATGTACTAGCCAGTGGAGGAAGAAACCTTATCATCATCTTGATAGATGTCAAAAAGGAATTTCATAAAATTTAACATCCACTCCTATTTTTAAAGAAAACTTTTAAAACCAGAGAAACAGATGGAGGCTTCACATAAATAAATGTTTCCAAATAAAAAACTAAATGGTAAACAAACACTGGTCCCCAAGTGGGCAAAATCCTTGACCAGTAATTCACCACCAAAAAAAAAAAAAAAATCTCAAACGGCTATGGTCACTAAACATGACAAGATGTCCCATCTATCCCAAATCAGCATCCCACAAAGATGGAGAGGGGTCACAGCACAGCCCAAAGACCCTCGGGGTCAGGCTGACCACAAGGCTGAGTCATAGGGTGTCACCCCTCCCTGGTTCCACACCTCCTGGGGTAACCAAGAAGGCCCAAACCCCCAAAGGGTTTGACAGAAGTCCAGTCTCAGAGGGCAGGGGACAGCGGGCTGAACTGGACTGATAAGCACATCTCTTAGGCCAGACTAGGGGGTGCGGGTGTCGGTGGGCAGCTGTAATGTTTTCCCAGACTCGAAGCTGTAGCCCCAGGGCAGCTGTCACCGGCAGGTACAGTTGCCATTAGCAACCTGAATTTGAGTTTTCTTACCCAGGAATGGAGCCATTTCCCCAAACATCTGAGCTGTGTGTGCCCAGCCTCCTTCTCCCCAGGCATCAGAATCAGAAGACAACTGATTGCTTCTTTCATTTCTTTACTGGCCTCATGTGTTGTGCAGACAGAATCTGAACAAAGAGAAAGGGCCTCAGGGGACCTGTGATAAGGCGGGGTGCCCAGGTGATCTAACAGGGGAACCCCAGGGAAGTGAGCGGCTGTCTGAGGGCTGTCCTCGGCTGGACGGTGTGATTCCACAGGTAGAGAGAGAGGAGACGCCCCGCTGTCACCCACTGTCATCCTGGGAATTTTAAATCTATAACTTCCATCCCTCAGAGCCATCTGTACTAGAGGACAACCAGGGCCTCCAGTTAGCTGTTGGCTGAAAAGAGATGTAAAGGTGAAAAAAAATCATTTTCAGAATTTTGTTAGGCCAACCTGCGCCCCACCCACACCCCAAGTGGAAATTCACTTGGGCATCCTCGCTGAGACTCGGTCCTCCTGACATCACCTCTCCAGCTCTGGGTGCCCCAGGCGGTATGAGCATCCGGAGGAATGCCTACCACTCCTGGAAAAGCTGATTAGAGGGTAGGCCCTGGCAGGGTTGCCATAGCTACGCCCATCCACTGGCCTGAGCTGTGCTAAACCCTTGATGTTCCTTCTCGTTCAGCAGATGAAGGTGAGCACAGGCATGTTAGGTGTTAGCCCGGCATCCTCGCCTCTTCCTAGTGGGTAGCATTCATTCTACCCTCTGCCCTTTCCCCAAGTTCGCGTAGGCTGGGTGAGGTTCAGGGACGGGCATAAACCCCAGCCAGGCCAGAGATTGCCAATCCCAGGACTTTGTAGAAATACTGGGAAAGAGATGTTCTCTCTTCTCTGAGGCTGAGAAACCAGGGAGAGGGAAGGTAAGCTTGAAACAGTGGAAAGTTGCCAGGGGATGAATTCAACCAAATGAAGAAAAGCAGAGCTGGAGTGAGACAGAATTTTTTTCCTCTCTCTCTCTCCCTCTCTCTCTCTCTCTCTCTCTCTCTCTCTCTCTCTCTCTCTCTTCCGTTGTTCTTTATTTGTAGCATCTAAATTTTCCACAGTTGACAGTATTATTCAAACACCTGGATTCAACTGTGTCCGACGTCCACTACTGGACTTTTCAATTAGGTGAACCAATAAATATAATTTTTGTTTAAGTCAGTTTGATTTGTGCTTCTGTAATTTAACTGAAAGACTTGTAACTGATACACTGTGCCATAGACAAATCACTATCCTCTTTTGAGCACCTCACGTGTGCCAAGCCCTCTGGTATAGAATTGTGTACGTACCTCTTTATTAACGTATACATAAACTCTATGAATTTGGTTACTCCAGAGATAACAATAACTTCCTCCCCACCTACTTATGCCCCACTTACAAGATATCAATCAAGCCTGCCATCGTTGCATGGATGCTAGCAGAAGACAAGAGACCCCTGGGTCAGAGACAAAGGACATTACTACTCACAGCACAGCAGGTGGCATGAGCTTTGTGTTTGCATCAATTCCCATAACATCCCAAGGCCCATGGGGGCAAAGTGGAGTGGCCCAGGAGGATGCTGCATTTGCAGGGGTGTGGATCACAGCTGAGGAATGCCGAGCTTAGGAAACCCCACCTTCTATGGTAGGCTCTGAGCAAACCTGCCTACATATGCCCAGGAGGGAGACATGAAACAAATCTGCCCTCTGCCCTGGAAGAAGACATTAGCTCTGTCTTCCAAGGCTGTTCACTTACAAACATCCTTGAAAGGATAACCTGGAAGAAAAACTGTCTGTGCCTCTGCTCACAAGGTGGGCAGAAATGTGAAAAATCACAGGGAACTGTCTCAACAGTGAAACGGGGAGACGAGGAGGAGTGGCCAGACAGAAGGCTTCTACGAAGGTCTGTGTGAAGCTGAGAAGCTAGGAATCTGTGATCGAGTGCTTTATTCTGAATACACATCTGCTGTCCCACTCAATGATGCATTAAAAGGTTCTGTATCTCTCTTGGCAAAACCCAGCCTCAGGGACTCTGTGGCGTGGTGGCTGGCTGATGTCGTAGTTGGGATGCACTTGGCAGCACAGAAGTCACAGAAGCGCCATCTCCAATGGCTCCGATACTAAGGAGTTAATTACCTCACTGACAAGGACAGAAGCTCCAGGGCTGGCAAATGCAGTGGCATCATTAAGGACGCATTTTTCTGCTCTGCCACCTTGTCTTTATCCTCAGGCTTGTTCCCTCATAGTTGCAAGGTGGCTGCTGGAGCTCCATACATGATACCCTCACTCCTGTACACGAGGAGGGATGAGCAGTGTCTTCTTCAGGAGCCTGTTCAAGAGTAATGAAAAACTTTCCCCAAAGTTCCCCAACCTCCAGACTTCCTTTCATCTCTCATTGGCCAGAATTGTGTCACGTGCCCTGTCCTAAACCAATCACCGGCAAGAAATGAAATTTCCGTGCCTGGCTTGGGCGAATCAGGTTTCACCGTTGGGACCGAGCTTCCCTAGAAATCCATGGCTTCAACATAACTAAACCAAATGTGGTAAAGGCAGTTGGGTAGGTGATGGGGTTCCAGATATAGGATGGCTAGATGGATGGATGGATGGATGGATGGATGGATGGATGGATGGATGGATGGATAGATGGATAGGTAGATGATAGATAAAAGTAAGCAGTAAAATCTGAACTCAGATAAACAACAATTAATTTGTAGCATAAGCATGTCCCATGCAATCTTTGGGACATACTTATACTAAAAATTATTGTTTAAATGAAATTCATAATTAACTGAGCGTCCTGTGTTTTCTCTGACAACCCAATAGATGATCAACAGTGTCTGCCCGAGTTGGGTTATCCACCAGCCCCCACTGATTGAGAAGACCAGTACTGGTTCCTGCCAGCTAGGAATCTTGGTAATGTTTTCTCCCCCATACCTGCCCATCCCTCCCCCACATACCAAATCTCAACACAAATGATGCTACTGTTCATCATTACTCACGCTGGAAAACTGGGAGTCACCTGGGGTCCTTTATTCTTCTCAACCCACCCGCAGTTCTAGCCACCAGTTTCAGTTCTCTTAGCCCTATTTCCAAGATAAATCCTGAGCCCACTCACGTTTTCCTTGTCTCTCAGCATCAACCTACATCAGTGGTTTTCAACCAGTCCGTTTTGGCCCCCAAGAGTTATTTGACAATGTCTGGAGACAATTTGGTTGTCAGGACATGAAGGGAGATGCTTCTGGCATCTCGTGAGTAGAGGTCAGGGATGCTACTCAACACCCTACAGTGCCCAGGACAGCCCCCCAAAGAGTTATCTGGCCCAAAATGTCAGCAGTGCCGAGCTGAGAGCTCTGGTGTCCATCCTGGCCTGAATGACTGACATGGCCCCCGCCTCCCCCACCCTCCCACAACTGGTCTCCCAGCTTCTACTTGGTCCCTGTCCCAGTCATCCTAAAATGTCACCTGACCTTGTTACACCCTGATTAAACTATCTCAATGACCCGTTTCTACTCTGTGACTAAAACCCAGGTCCTCCCATGGCCCCAGCCACCAGCACATGCTTTCTCCTTCTATTGCTCCACATTTTAAGTGTCTGCTGCCTCCTTCCTTTAACTCCTAGTTTCAACGTCCCTTCCTTCCAGAAGCCTTCTGGGCCTCCGCTCCCTGGCACTTGCCACCGCTTCACCCCTTGCATATCCTTCAGAGACCCATAATCCTTTAACTTCTCTTATTTGTTGATTACACACACACACACACACACACACACACACACACACACACACACAACACACGCACACGCTGTAAGCATTTGCAATGTCCCCGCTCTAGTAAGAAAGCTTTCTGAGGGCAGACTCTGTCTGTTTTGTCATCCCTGTATTCTCAGTGCCTGGCTCAACAAACAGTTATTAAATAACCGAGAGCCATGTGTCCACACAGGTTTATCAGTTAAAACCGGGCCTGACCACATCATCTGAAGGGCCCAGCGCAAATGAAAATGCAGAGCTCTTGTTCAAAAAGTATGAAGGATTTCAAGATGATGACAGCGGAGCATTACAACAAGTGCAGGGTCCCCTGGGCGCCTGCCCTGGTCCTATGCCCGTGAAGCTGGCTCTGATTACATTACAACCACCACCGAAGAATAAATTCTGAACTAAAAGTTCTCACTTCAGCCAGTGCTCCCCACATGCAAGTCCTAGTCAACAGCTCACTGGCCTGAAGCAAAATAAGACAAATACAGAAAATGCAGTCAGATTTTTCTAAAGGCTACATGTATTCCCAAAGGCTAAATATTTCTATTCTGCAATTGCTTTCCTTTTATAGTTTTGCTGGGAAAATGTCTTTTCTGTTTTGAAAGTTTGGAAAGCCCTCACGTCCCCCCACCCCAACGTTTTTGGTGTTTGCTTTGTAAATGCCCCTTCTGTGAGGACTCCAGCGTCTGAGATGATCCAGTCTCAACAAGGAGTCATCAGGGAGGCTCCTTTGCACGGTCCTTTCCGAACAGAATTTGCTGGTTTTTGTGGCCAGCAGAGGGCGCCACACGAACGCCGAATCCCCTTGGCTGGGTCCCGCCCAAATCTGGAGCTGGGCTGGTCCCTCGCTCAGCTGTCTGGAATGCCCTTACTTAAAGGGGGTCTTCAGAATTTTACTCCTTTTGGCATTTTGAATTTTGATTGTCTTCTTGAGTTAAAACCTCTTTGCTGCAAACCGATGGTTCTCAGCCACGGCTTCATGTTAAACTCACCTGGAGGGCTATCTAAAATAAAATAAAATAATAATGCCTGCCAAGTTCTGCTTCTGTTAGTCAGGGGTAGGGCCCCGAGCATCGGAATTTTTACTACTTCCACCCTCCTCCCCTAATTCTAATTCTAAGGGGTTGAGAATGCCTACCAAATAAAGTTCCTATCAAAAAATGGTGGTCCATAGGTATTACAAAGAGAGTGCTTTTTGATTTTTGTTTTTCCTGCCTGGGGCAAGTGTCTTCATCTCACTCTCAGAGAAGGACAATTTTCAGCAAAGCACAAACAGAACTTTCCAGCTGAGGTAGGGAAGTTGAGGAGGGCTAGTGCCTTCCAGGTGATGCGTAGGCCCTTGAGCAGCTAGCTGTCCTGGATCTCGGCAGAGTTTGCTCTTGTTTTCCTGACTTGCCCGCACCTTAAGCGGACCCACCCTGGGAGCCTCGCGGCCAGGTGTCCAGAGGAGCTGGCTGAAGTGTCATCTTCTCCCTGAACCTGCCTGAGCCTCCTTCTTTCAAACTCGCACGGCTCCGACACCCGGTGAAATGTGATGACATGTACAGACGGCTTGTGAAGGTGTTTCCTAATAATAATCTTCTCAACAAAAGGAGTAATTCAAAGTTTATGCAAGGCGATAGAAACCCCAAATGACTCAAAAGGTATTTGGGGGGCGGTTCCTCCCGCTGGTCTGAATGAGTAATCCTTCTGGGAGGCTACACACAATTTAACAAGAAAACTGTCTCCAGGGTGAAAGGCCAAAATAAGGAAATACTTACTTGGTAGGAAGGTTTTGTTTAGACACCCCTTTTGGAAGGTGTTGACAGGTACGGCTTCCTCAGGAATAAAGAAAGCCCCCAACCCTCAACTCCTTTACTCAGAACCAAAGGACAAGGGACTCTCCCATGGGCTCGCTCAGAGACAAGAAAGAGTCAGGGGGGCCTCAGAGCCTTGCGGGGTGTAGGCTGTGCCCAACGGGTCGGAAGTGCTCTTAGGTCTCTCCTGGGGAACACGCCTATTTGCCCGGACAGGTCAGAATCCCCACCTTGCAGCTGGGACGTGAGGGCTCACCTCTCTGTTACATATAAGATCCTGTGTCAACCATAGCTCAGCCTCTGTCCCCATGAAGGAGGCAAAACTAGTGACTTCATGGCCCTGCTCGCCGGCCCCCCCCCCACAAGTCCTCCAGGCTCCTTCCTGAAGATACTTTCCTTTTTAATCTTCAATAGAGTTTGGGTGTCTCAGCATTCCCTTGACACATCAAACAGCCAGGGGAGAATCCCAAACTGCAGAGACACCCAGAGTGCAAAGGACGGGCCTGGCCCGATTTCTTCCTACAGAGCACGGCTGCCGACGGACAGACATCAGACCGGAAGTGTCTGGAAAGCAGTCACTCGGAGAGGTCAAAACCCTGCCAATCGCTTTTTTTTTTTTTTTTGCTGAGCCATCCTGCTACCTATTGGCTGCTCAGCTCGGGCTGGCATCGAACCGCTGTTGCTCAGAGCTCAAACTCTTGAGCGAGCTCTTAACCAACTGAGCCACTCGGCCGGCCCTTNGCTGCTCAGCTCGGGCTGGCATCGAACCGCTGTTGCTCAGAGCTCAAACTCTTGAGCGAGCTCTTAACCAACTGAGCCACTCGGCCGGCCCTTGCCAATCGCTTTTTAAAAATCCCCACGTCTTTCACTCAAGGGCAGAGGATCCTACTCAAATCCAGAGTTGTGTTTTTTTTTTAAATGCCACAAGCAGAATGAAGCCCGCTCTGTAAGACTGTTGGCCCTGAGCAGGAAGAGGAACAATGGATAAGTAGTGAAGAAAAACCAGAATAGGGTAGACATGTCTCTCCAACTGCCAGAAGGTGGTCATGAGGTTGGAATAAAATTACCTCCCCAGGGACCCGTGTCCAGGGCCTGGAGGTAGCTTGGTTCCATAAATACCAGTTGCTATTAAGAAATCAATGTGGAAACGACAATGTATTTAAATCAATAACAGATGAAGCCTGATTCATCCTGAGTCTCCAAGTTGTAAAAATTGGTTCCAATATAATTTAGGCCACATCAGAAGTCAGGCTCGAAAGGAGCGTTGTAGGGAAACTACAAATTACATTTTTAAACATTGGTCTGTAATTACACGCTTAATTAAGTACACGACAGATTTGTTCTTGAAAAAGTGTATAAAATGTGTCCTATTTTGCACCAGGAAGATGGCCTATGGGAAGAAACCCTATCGTTCTCATAGGTCGGTGAACACTCGGGTTTTGCTTAAAAGGAGGTCCACCTGTTTTGTTAGTTGGAAATTCGATATATGCCTTTTAGCAAGAAAAAACAAACAAAGAAAGTACATACTCTTTAGGAAAAGAAAGGTGGCCCAAATGGCAGAGGGTGGATTTTACACGTACAAGGTCGTACCTTAACTTTCCCTCTCCTGGATATAAAGTCATGTTCAAATCTTGGTGTGAGTCCTCCCAGACATTTGAACAAACACCTGAACACGTAGATCTATTTTGATGCAATTATACTACACTCTGTGCTGCGACTTGCTCTCTCCGTCGAACAATATTCCTGGCCGTTCAGCACCCTTTCCTGCGAATGGCTGCTTACCATTTAGCATTTTAACTTTTTAAGAAATTATGGTTCTGTTTTAAATCCTCAGGTCTCAAAAATTGGTGAACAAACTGAAGCAACACAGGACAGTCTGAGACAAAGGCCTGCGTCCTGCGAATTCCGGGTCCGGCCCCCAGAGGGGCCCGTTAGCCGCTGTGCATGTGGCCCTGGACTTCCTCCCTGCGCAGGCAAACCCACCAGCATGCGTCTCTAGTCTTGTTTTGGTTTGACGCAAACATGGAGCCATGCTCTCCACTTGACCTTGCACCTTGTGCCAAGAAGAAGAGGAAAATTTAGCTCAGCGGGGGACTGGTTTTTAAATCTCTGGGTCTTGAACAAAGATAATGTTTTCCTTTAAAACCTCTGAAGCGAGATCGTCCTATTATGTTACTGACGTCATCTTTTCCGTTGGGAGCAAGGCTTCTTTTGCCTGCGCCCTGCTTATGGTTTTCTGCGGGTCGGGATGATTCTAAGCCCTTCCTCCGACTCAGGCTGTTGTCAGCCTTCCCAGGATGATAATCACATGCTCTAGAGCCCTTGGCAGGTAGTTACAGATTTCCTTATCCCATCCCTGGCAAGAACCATGAGGCTGCCTGTGGGACGTGATGGTGGAGATAGGGTGACCAACTCAGCGTGGCTTAAAGCAGAAAGTCCTATATCCCAGGAACCCCCTCAGTTCCTGGCAAACCAGGATGGTTAGTTGCCCGGGGTTGGAGAGCAGTCTTAATTCCTTCTTGGGAGCTCAGTCAATGCCAAAATTAGGAAGTTGACTTGACCACTGGAATGCGTTCCCCAGAACGCAGACATCAGTGGACAGCGGCTCTCTGTCTAGGGCTCATAGCTGCCTTCATGCTGGCTGGAAGCTGGAACCAAGCTGTGTGCTCACCAGCGTTGAGCTGGTGACGGAAGGGCAAACCAAAACACTTGGGCGGCGCCTGACATCTTGGCCTCAGCTGTGAACAGCCAGAGCAGCACAGTGAGGCCTAGAACCGCCTTCCCTGTCATTTTCCTTCGAGGTTGGCCCCGCTGACCTTCAACTCGTGAGTGTCATGCGGACCCTGAGATCTCGTACGCCAAGTTGGAGGCCTGGCTCATCCCCAGCAGAATCCATCCAGAATCTGGGAAAAGGCCCCGGCTGCAGGCAGGCAGGCTCAGACTCGATGGGGCTTTGCCCGGGCACACATGAGATGATGCACTGTGACCCCCTCCTCTTCCCCCTCTCTTTTTATGGCCTGGCCCCAGCACAGCTGAGAGGTTGGACTTTGCAACATACAAGGAGGCTGCACGAGAGGCCCAGGCATCCCGCTCACTGCGCCCTCTGGACCGGGTACCTAGTTCTGCGTGGCAGCCCTGGGCCCCTCACCTGCTGCCATTGCAAGCACCCAAAGCCACAACCATCTCCCAGCCTTGGTGGATGTGATTCTGTTCAGTTAACTTCCCCCCACCCCTTAACATCTGATACACAAATTCCATGGGATGAGGACATTGTATTTTCCTGTCTATATAATCAGAGGATAAAAACTTGCAGCCTCCCGAGTCAAATGCCAAATTTATTTGCCACTCATAATGTTTAACATTTGTTTTTTAAATAGTTCTAAACTCAGCATTTAAAAAATGAGAGATCACACGCTATGATCTAGATTTTCTTGATGCCCTTAAAAAAACAGCAACAACAACTGGAACCATTGGGGCTGGTTCCAACAACCAGCCAGAGCTGAGTGGCAGAGAGAGGCCTCCGGGGGATGGAACATGGATCCCACAGTTGCCACAGTCCCCACTGCTGCCTGTTGTTATACCTGGACTCTGTAGGCAGTGGAGTGTGAGACCCCTTCCCTCTACCACCAGTGAGCAGACTGAATTTCCTAATCTGCTCTTTGGTGTTTGGGGGCAAAGCAGCTACCATGTGTGACCAGTACCATGCGTGACTGAGGCTGCTAAGTGCCTAGGTAATACCACCCTTCCTCTCTCCCTCCCTCCCTTTTTCTCCCCTTCCTTCCTAAGAGAACTTGTATTCTGAATGGCAATATGCTAAATGACCTTATTTCCAGATTCCCTGTAGGTAGAAATGGCCCATGAGAAGTAAGGGGAAGTCACTGCATGGGGCTGCTTGGTGGGCTTCTTAAAGGCAAGCTGACTCAGCAAAGAAGCCAGCCCCTTTTTCTTAGTGCAATCCCCTTACTCCTTTCTCCTGCCTAGAATAAGTCATGATGGCTGGAGCTCCGGCAGCCATCGTGAACCATGAGGAGACTTAAGGCTGGAAGTCTCATGCTAAGAATGAAAAGCAGATAAGTAGGAGGGGCCTGGATTCCCAATGATGGGGTACCACTTGCCGGTCCTGGCCTGTTCTCCTCGCGACATATTTTAAATGAGAAGGAAATAGACTTATTTCAGTCACTTATTTGAGTTATCTGTTACAGGCAACCAAATGTCATTCTAACCATATGCTTTCTTACCTTCATTTCCTTTCCTCATGGACGTATATTGCAATAGACCTCCCGATGTCCATGTGGTCTCCAGATTTGCAGTTTGCACTTAGCCATCCAAAAGTCAATTTAGAAACCTGTGCCCAGGAACTAGTGAATCCTGGGGTACCATAGTCCCCCAAATACATCTTAATATGATCATTCCATCAGACAACCCACTAAGACATTAAGAAAAGAAAGAAAAGGCTGGAATTGAAGTATACTCTAAGAGCTCTATATAGGTTGTTTTCTTAGAGTTCTAGAACTTTTAGGATGGAAGCTTTAGGGTTCTGGTGCTCTGTTAGCATACCTACACACATACCCCACCCTGAATTTTTTCTTAGGGCTCTAGAACCTTCCTCATAGGAACCCAGAACTTAGATTTTTGTCCTTAGACTTAAGCAAGCCACATATTTACTTAGGATTGACTTTTCATGGGGGGCCCAAGATATATTTTTCTTTAGTCTTGGGACATTTAGCTCCAGACTTAAGAAATCGCTCTTTAGTCTCTAGAGTAGCAGGACTGCCCAACCAAACTTCCTGTGATGATGGAGGGATTCTGCATCTGCCCTGTCCGGTATGGCAGCCACTGGCCACATGTGGCTCTCGAGCCCTTGAACTGTGGCCAATGTGGCAGCGGAATGGCATTTAAAATTATGTTTAATTTTAATTCGTTTACATTTAAATAGCCACATGAGTCTTATAGTAACTGGAATAGACAGGTCAGCTCTAGCTTCTTTTCTGTAGATCAGTGGTTCTCAACCTTTCTAATGCCACGACCCCTGAATACAGTTCCTCATGTTGTGGTGACCCCCAACCATAAAATTATTTTCGTTGCTACTCTATAACTGTAATTTTGCTACTGTTATGAATCATAATGTAAATATCTTTTTTCTTTTCCGATGGTCTTAGGCGACCCCTGTGAAAGGGTCGTTCGACCCCCAAAGAGGTCGCGACCCACAGGTTGAGAACTGCTGCAGATGATTAGCATGTCTCCTTAGGGTTCTAGAAGGGATAAGTCCCTGACCTACAGCTATCTCAACACCTCCATTTCTCTTAGACCTAAAGTTAGCTTTGATCCCTCCTCAAATCCCTCCCTACTTACCAGCTGTGTCATTTGGGGCAACCTCCTTGTCCCCTCGAGCCCTGGTCCCCTCCACACACCACTTCTCAGGGCTGTCCCGAGGACTGCATTACATGACATGTCATGTGCAAATGGCACCTGGCCAGTAATAATTAGTTGCTCAATGAATACAAAGTAATATTTGCTCCCTCCCTGCCCTGATTTCCTGTTATTCACATTCAGGCTTAGTTCTGCTCCCACAGTATCAGCTACTGGAGTGCAGGACTGCGATGGTCCTGGAAACCTGGCCCAGAGCTCAGAGCTGTGGGAATTCAGAAGTCAAGTGACTCGAATTGCTGTGGCATGGCATCAGTCCCCTGTGCCCTGACAGATGTCCCACAGCAGCGGGGCCCGCAGTGGGACGTGGCACTGGCAGGTTAGGATTACCTTTTACCTCTACCCAGATGAACCCCATCCAGGTCTCACAAGGTGCGTGGGATGGGTTGGTCCTTTCGGAACCCCATACACCTTTCAAGTCAACCATCTCTGACTTTAAGAGCCCAAGGCCCCAACATTTTAGGGTCACGCCATTGCCCCTGGGGCTATGTTTTCTTCCAACACAAGCATTCTGATCTTGTCCCTTTTACAGAAAGACCACCAGAGGATTCGGGATGGATTCTATACAAGTGAAGTTTAACAGACAAAATAATACTTGTTTACATGTGTTTCGGGACTTATCCTGTGCTAAGTGCTTTGTATGAAGCATACGTGACATTTTCAAAAAGCCCTGATAAAGCTAGGTCCTATCATCATACCCACTTCACACAGGGAGACACTGAGGTACACAGAGGTTAAATAGCTCTAACATCCCACCCCTAAAAAGTGGCAGAATCAGGATTTGAACCCAGATTCCCAACCTCCCTCTTAACCACTGTGTAATATCATAGTACTACAGTGCTTCGGGCCCTGGAAAGAACGTCACGATGAGAAAGCAGTGATCATTTTTTGGATGGTTCCCCAGGTGAATTTTTTTTTCACATAGGTCTTGTACTAGGAATGGGATAGCCAGAAGAAATGCAGAGCGCCCTCTTAAACTTGAATTTCAGATAAACTGAACCATTTTTTAGTACGTGTGTATCCCGTGCAATATTTCGGGTATACTTATACTAAAACAATTATTTGCTGTCTATCTGAAGTTCACATTTACCTGGGCATCCTGTGCTTGATCTGCACTATCTGGAAACCCTGGCTGGGCTGGCCTGGTCCCCACACCACCAGAACGGCGGGTCTTCGGGTGTCTCGTGTTCGGCTGCATGCGTTAAATAGCAGCTATTCTCAATGCAGATCTCCGTCAGAATTGAAGGAAAAGAAAATGAGGTCGCCCAGGTAACTATGAAACGAATGGGTGCTTATTCGTTTATTAATTCAGCTGCGCAAGCCGCTGCGCTCTGCCAGCTCTCACTTGTACTTTGCTGCCGTAATTTACAGGAACGCCGGAGGGGCTGGCAGGGCGGGCCCCTCTGCTCTCATTTGCTGCCAAGATTCGGGGCTACCAGTTACTCTTGTCAATCTTGGGCTTAATCATTTAGCAGTTGTAAAGGGCTCATTAAAAATGCCGAGGTTTATTAGAAATACCTCCCGCCCGTTGGGATGCAGGCCAGGCCGGGAGCCCTTGTACCCACTTGTTCTGCATGAGCCCCAAAACTAAACTGCTGACTGTAATTACACCACGATGGTTTGGAAAAGGGCGTGTGGGGGTGGGGGCAGGTGGCTGGATGGGGGGTGGGAGGAGAGACCCTGAAACTCCAGGGAACAGGCCTTTAGAGGGGCGGGGCCTAGTGCTGAGGCCCCGCCCAGGCCCCCTGCCCACCGGGACTGTGCTGCCAGCCCCTCGCCCTCCCCAGAGGCTGGCCTGCTCTCTTGGGCTCCCTGCTTCCTTTGTTTCTCGCTGTTGTGAGTACATATTGTCCAGGTGTTCTCATAACCAAGCACTGGGTACATTGTGCTGCTGCGATCTGTCAGGGGACACCCAGGGATGGAGCCCCCTCCAAGCATGGGAGACACAGTGACCAACGGGCCGCTCCTTTGCTGGCTTCACGCTCCCAGCTTTACCCAGCTAGGCCCCTATTGTTGGATGTGGATGCTACGCACAAGTGTTTCCTTTACGTCATAATTCTGGCCTTTTCCTCGGAACCTCCCCCCACTCCTTTTAAATATTGTGTGTGCGTGTGTGTGTGTGCGTGTGTGTGCGCGCGCTATTTCTGGTTCCCAGGTGTGGAATTCCGGGGTGAGAAGATGAGATCCCAGGTAGGGAGGGACTCTGCTCCACCGTCACCGCTTCCAAGCCATCATGGCCCCTGGGCCGTCTGTTCCCAACACAGCCACCAGGGGGCGCCGCCGAGCCCGAAGTCGGATCATTTTACTTACTGGAACCCTTACAATGGATTCCCTCTGGCTCAGATGGACAGCCCAGGTCATTATCATGACTTATACAGGCCCTAGAGCACAGTCTCTCAACTTCTGCATCTTTGATGTTTGGGGCCATTCTCTATTGTGGGGCTGTCCTGGGCACTTGTAGGGTGTTGAGCAGCTTCCCTGGTCCCACTCTGTAGATACCAGGAACATCCCTGCTCTAGATGTGACGACCAAAATGTCTCCAGAACATTTCTAAATGTCCCCTGAGGAGCAAAATCACCCTCAGTTGATCGCCACCACCATGAAGAAACAGTCTGACCTCCTCTCCCCATCCCCCATGCTGCTGTAGCCACACTGGCCCACTCCCAACCTCAGGACCTTTGCACCGAACACCCCTATTGAAAATAGCCCCAACCCCAGCACTCCTTACCCCTTCATTATGCTTTGTTCTAATACAAAACTCGTCATCTGATGTGCTGTATTTTTATTTACTTATTAAATAAGGAGAATATTGCCTGGTGTGCGGCCCAGGTGCAGCTGGTGGGGAGAGGGAGGGCGGGAAGCTGGATGGTGTCTCCAGACCGACAAGCTGGTGGGCAGTCTGGAACCCCGACGTGCGTTTCTCTGCAGCTGATGTGTACTTTTAACACCATGTAAGCCGCTGCAGGATAGCTGCACGTTCTGAAAATTAGAGCCTTCAACGTGATTTTGGAATGCATGATACAAAAGTTCGATCGAGTGTGAATTTTTCTCATGCGAGCATAAGAAATTGCGGTATTTCACATGCCATTTAAAAAAACACCTTCAGATTCTTTAAATGTATTTTCACCTGTTCTTTTTTTGTTCCTTTTTTGAATGTTGTTGTAAATTTGATTTTTAAGATTTTATTTCTTACTTATTCAAAATGTTTTAAAGATAGGAACAATGAAGAATTTGAAGACATCTCTAGCAGACTTCCTGCTCAAGAATCATACGTTGTCATGCCAATCATAAAATCTGACACAGAGAAAGTACATTTATGGAAACAAGCTCAAGGGTTTTTGGTGTGTTTTTTTTAAAGGTGACAAGGTTTTATTTGGAGGTTTTAAACAAAACTCAGTATTAATATAGTCCCCCAATTCTTCATATTTTGTTCTCCTTATCATAACTATAGAGTATTGTAAATATAATGCATGTTTTTCACTCATCTCCATACAGATGTCCCCGGGCCTGGTTGGTTGACCCCACCGCACTGTCTAAATATCATCATTTTCTGTATTTGCTTGTTGCCAACAAGGAGAAGAGCTCTTTCGAGAACAGAGGTTAGCTGCCTGGTGTCCAGTGCAGGTCTGGGCACGCGGTAAGCGCTCAGGAGATGGAGACAAGGGCCTTCGCTACAGGTGGTTTCAGTGAATACATTCAGGCTCTCTTTTAACATCGAGCAAACATCAGTCCACCTTTGGTCTCTAACACAGACCTGGAGACCCACACCCAAGGGGAGGCAGCACGCATTCCTGGATTCAAAAAAACAGGAGCCAAACGCTAGGGGTGTGGCTGGCACTCTGCTCAGGATGTGGGCTCCGGTGAGCCACGCGCATGCGTCCAGCACACATTTACTGTGGGCTCTACCTTGAGACCCGCACGGCTCTAGGGGCCGGGCAGGCCTCAGCAAACGGGACAAAGAGCTTGTCTCGTGGAACTCACATTCTCGTGACAAAAATAACGACTCCATGGCAGGCCTGTTTTGAATGCTTTATATGCACGAAGCTGCCTAATCCTCACATCAGGCCTCTAAGATAGGCGTATTAATTATCAGAGAGGCTGGGTGACCACCCAAGGTCACACAGCAGGACCTGGGGTTTGGAGCAGTGCTCATCCTACTGTCTGTCTCAGGGATGAGAATGAAGGTGGTGTCAAGCATGGGAACAGTGTTGGTGCTTAAGGCGTCTCCGGAAAGAAAGGCCCAGGTGCTCTGAGCTGGGGTCTTGGGCAGGAACGGCAGGGTGCTGCGTGCTGGGGCATGACCACACCATGCTCCCCAGTCGGCAGTCTCACCCCTGCGATTCCCTTTCATCCCAGGAAACCTGGCATTATTCGTGAGAGATAAAAATCAGTGGCTCAGCCCACTCCAAATTGCAACTGGTTGAATCCTGGGACAGCTGCCACTGGTTCTTGGGATTGGGGCCGAGTCAATGGCTCCCGTCGGTAGGGGTGGAGTCTGGGGCAGACCGAACTTGGTAAGGAAACTCCAGGCAGATGTTCTGCAATGGCAAGCAAGCGTGTCTCCCTGGGAATAGAGTCCCATGGCCTCAGCATTATCTTCTGGCGAGCTTGCGCTGTCTTGTTTTCGTGTAAGGCATTGATGGATTGATGAGGATGATTGCGGTTTCTTTGCGCCAAAGTTTGTGTTGGAAGCTGTGAAATATGCACAGATGTTTCAGGGAGAGCCAGAATCCCCTTTCTCCATTCTTCAGGTCGATTTTCCAACCATTCCTACAGTGCCATAAAGTATCAAATTTAAGAGAGAGGTTCCTAACCCTGTTCTCTATGCGCTACTCTCCTCCCCACTCTTCCCCGCTCCACAGGGAATTCCAATTAGCTCTGTGAGCATCAACATAAAACTGGAAATGCATATTTAATTAATCTTAACTTTAAAAATAGATGCATGCTCTGAAGACTCGGATGTCTACAAGAAACCTGTGCTTGGGCCGTCATTAGAAACGGCACATTAGCGAGCAGTCAGCAGAGGTGAAAAGCTAGAAACAAACAATGTCCAGCAATGAGAGATGGTTAAATTATGGCCAAACCACAGGACAGAATGGGCCCTTGTGCAATCACAGGACTAATTGTTTTCCAGAAGGACAAAAGGACATGGGAAAATTCTCATGGCTTGAAATTAGATTAAAAAGTGCCTTCTAAGTTGTAAGTAATGAAAGGAGTTTATATAATTACATCTCAAATGTGGTGTGTGTGTGTGTGTGTGTGTGTGTGTTAGAGAATTGAAAGAAATATGCTGAAATGTTGATGATAATTATCTCTGGGTAGTGGAGTTTTATTTTATTTTTTATATCTTTATTTTCCAAATTTCTACTTTAATAGCCTTCAACCTCAGATGATAATCAGGACAAAAATGTTATTTTAAAAAATGAGTATCTCTTTGAGTGGTTGGAATCTGAGCGATTTTTCCTTTCTCTCTTTATTGCTCTTAAGCGCCAACATAAACATTATACCCTTATAAGGGATAAATGTATTATTCATTTTGTTTCCTGGGAAAAGAACAGAATGTGTATTCCATAATGCACGGAGGGATGGGGGGTTGGTGTCATGAAGTGACATTAAAGCAACAGAGAGGGAAAACATTAGAAGCTGAAAATGGCGGCACGAGATGGATTTTGGAACCATTGGCATGTTTATAATCCCAAGCTTCTGAAAGATATTAAAATACAAAGTCCATAAAGCAAGATGCCACCTAGAAGAAATCACTCATCTACTTAGATCTTCAAAAGCACAGAAACAAGACTTCGTTTCTTGCTAAAGCTGTCCCCTTTTCCCTCCTCTTCTTCCTATTGTTTGAAACTGGAACACGCTGCAGTAATTTTCACGGCATCCTAGCGTTTTACCAGCATTTTCCTGAAGCCTGTTTTCCCATCGGGATTGTTTCACCTCAGTGCCCTTCGTCGGGGTCCTTGGCTGTAACCCATCCTCACCTCCAGGCTCGCCACGTGCTGCTGTAGCAAAGACGCACGCGATGGCAGTTCCTTATCCAGACCTCACAGCAACACTGCGATGAAGGGGCCATATTTCTTATTATTCCTATTTTACAGAATAGGGAACTGAGGCTGACAGGGATAAAGGAATTGGTGTAAGCTCCCCCAGGCCGGAAGTGGAGGAGCCGATATTCAGATGTCAGTCTGTCTTCTTCCACGCCTTTATGGAATTGTGCAAGTGAGAGTGGAGCCCTGCACTGAATAGACAGCCGCCAGGTAGGCATTTACCTGGAAAACAGGTAGACTCTGATGTTGTGAGGCAAAGGATGCACGATGTACTTAACTTGGTCGATGGGTGGAAAACTAGTTCACAGTGAGGAGTGCACATGCCCACTGCCCAGGGTGGGTCTGCAAGGACGCCAGCGCTGCCTGGAAGCCACCCCAGCCTCTCTGCAAACAAGGGCAGCCTCGCCAACCTCGCAGGTGCCCCTCGCAGGTGAGCAGGTCTTGCTGGGCAGGTGGCAGGTGAAGGGGGTGGAACACGCCTCTTCTCCCACCTTGGAATTGGCCCAGCAAAAACCTATAAATCAAGCGATTGCAACACAGGAGCTGTCTGAAACGCAGCCCAGCCATAAACAACCACGCAGTCATTTTTATTTTTATCTTTTTCCTGAAATTAATCAGTTCAGCATGAGTCACTTTGTAGAAGCTGAGACCACTCCCCTGGAAGTGATAGTGCACTGAGTAATTGTATCAATGGGCTCATCTCAAAGATGACTCCTAGCTTCCAGAAAAAGGAAACGAATCATTATGCACCAGCCCAGGGCTCTGGTGGGGGGGGGGGTCTGACTTCAGATAAAACACAACACAGACTGTGGGGCATACGTATGCTAAAAAAGTGTTTGTTGTTGATCCGAAATTCCAATTTGACCAGACCTCCTGTCCTGTGTTTTATCCAGCAGTCCTCCCTATACATCCTCCTTGTTCTTTGAGCAAAGGTAACACACACCCAGCAAAACCCTACCAGACAGAAGAGGGCTTCCAACATGGAATCCGAACCTCTTGCTGCCTTGCTTAAATGCTTGAACCATTTCCTGCTGTTCTTTGCAAATGCTGAGCATGCATCAGATTGATGCACTGGAGGATATGTTCAAAGATAGGCTGTTGAGTCCCTCTCCTGAGTTTCCTACTCTGCAGATCTGGGGTGGGGACCGGGAATTTGCATTTCTAACAAGTTCCCAGAGGACGATGATTCTGCTCCCAAGTCCATACTTTGCAACCGTCCACCACCCTTCACCTCCGAGCCCCACAAGGTCCTGCAGGGTCCAGCTCCTGCCACCCCCTCCAGCCAATCTCACACTACTTCCCCCATCACGAGACCCGCTGGCTTCCTGCAGGTGCTCAAGAGAGCTCTTTCCCAGTCCTCTCGGGGCCTTTGCACACACTGCCCTGCATGTATTTGGCCCCACCTCATCGCTGCTACCTTAGGAGGAGGCTGTGTGACCACCCCATTTTGCAAGAGTAGGAATTGAGATCTGAGACCTAAGTCCCTTGCTCAAATCAAATGGATGACAAGTCAGGGACTTAGGATTTCATCTTCCTGTCTCCAAAGCCGGCCTCCTCTGCCACACTGCCGCCTCCTGGACTGGAGGGGTTAACTTCTATTTCCAGCCACTCTTATATATTGGATTTTGTGAGATTGCTACTTTATGGCTATTTATTTGCCCTCAAACCAAGCGCGGGAAATGTGGTACTTTGGGTTTCGGGAAACAAGTTCAAGTTCACTCTTTTGACACCCTTCAAGATCCAGTAGACTTAGCTCATATCCCCTCTTGATGTCTCAGTATTTGTCTGAACTCAAAAGAGCTAATCCCCCCCCACACACACACACACACACTCCTAAAGGCTATGGAGAGAGGTCTGACATTTAAAATTGCCATGGTAACCGAAAGCTTGTTCTCTGAATACTTCCCTGATGGTAGGATGATGTCAACTTCCTGGCTTCTTCTAGACAATAATGTCAGCACTTGGCATCTGCCAGTGAAGGTGGGGCAAGGACTTGGGCCCAGGTGGGTGAATGGAGCCCAGGTCGTTAGAGGCCCAAGAGATTTACTCTGTGCCTGCAGTTGTCTTCTTTGGGCTCTCTTGGTTCTCAGAAGCTCTAGTTTTACCTTCCTGCTTTCCAAGTCATTCATTCATTCATCCAGCATGCACTCACTGAGCATACCAGGCACAGTTGGGAAGCCAAGGCCCAGGGGAAAGAGACCCCACTATCCAGTGAGATACGAGCCAAGCGCTTAGACCGTGCTCGGTGCCATCAAGGAGAAGGGGAGAGCCCCGTGGGTGCCTGCCAGAGTCAGCTCCAGGCTGGTGGGCTCAGGGAGAAGCAAGGGAGGAGCGGAAATCTGAACGCGGGTTACGGTTGGCCCGATGAACGAGGGGCAAGAGCATCCCAGCTCAGCTCCTTGGACAAACCAAGCCCTTTCCAGCCCTGGAACAAAATACCTGCTGCTACTTCAGTCTGGAACACCCTCCCCCAGTTTCCACACAGTGGCTCATTGTCACGGTTTAGTTGTCAGCTGGATGCTACCTCCCTGAGGGAACATATCCAAAGTTGCCACCCTTGGCAGCTAATAGTTATTTCAGGCCATCGTTCATGCAACACATTTACTGGGCACCTACTGTGTGCCAGGCACTCGGGAGAACAGTCAGCAAAACACACAGTCCTGCTCACGGAGCAGACACAACATCATTGCATCTCCTAACACTCCCCATGCCCTGCACTCATCTCGGCCTTTTATTCCTCTACTTGTCTGCTCCACTGCTAGCTCTCGGGCAGAAATCTCATCTGTCTCGTTTCCTGAGGATCCTCAGAATCTGGCATACAGTGGGAGCTCAGGAATAAGTGAATGAATGAATGAATGAATGAATGAATGAGGTCCTGTGGTTGTCAATGGGGACAGTTTTGCCCCCAGGACATTTGGAAAGATCTGGAGATATTCAGTGGGGGCTCCTGAAACCCATGGGTACAAAGACCGGGGATGTTGCTAAACATCCCACAAAGGACAGGATAGCCCCCCAGCAGAGAATCACCCAGACCACGACGACAATAATGTCAAGATGGAGAAACCCAGCTCCAGAGCCTCCCTGGTTTCTGGATCGTCCCATGGAGGGTTTCTAACAGGCAGCTCTCCCATCCTTTCCATGGCTAGAGCCATGTGCTGTTCTCAGGCTCTGGAAGGCCAGAGCCTGACTTACAGGGAGCTCTGAGTGGGTGCCAGAGAAGTAACCCTCCATGATGGTGGGTGCAGCTGGCAGCTGGGAGAGCTCACTGGGCTTCTGTCCAGGGCTGCAGCCAACACCTCCATGACCTGGGGCTTCCTCAAGGGTGCAGGAAACCCTCCTGTCCTCACCCCCATGTAAGCACCATCCCGACACCGGGTCAACTCCCCTGACACCCAAGGAGAGCAAAGATTTTTTTTTTTAAGATTTTTTATTGGGGAATTGGGGGAAGGGGAACAGACAAGTTGCTGTCGTTTTGTTCTTCAGTCTAGTTGTGGAGGACGTTGCTTCACTGGCCCAAGTTGGCACCATCATTGCGCTCTTCCCGGGCGAGGCAGATCAGTCGCCGGCTTCTGGACGGCCGCTCACTGCAGCTGCTGGCTACATACGGTAGCCCATGGCAACCCACTGCCACAGGGGCTGCAGCCTACGCCGTCGTGACTCACAGCAGCCCAGCTCCAGGTTGAGCTGTTGTTCAGCATCTTAGCTGTAGAGGGCAGTGTCACTGGCCCTCATATGTGGGATCCGAACTGGGGCCCTCTGGCATCCCAAGCCAGGTCTTAACCATCGCGCCATTCGGCCGGCCCAAGATTTTTTTTTTAATGAAGATTTTTAAATGTCTTGCATATTCTTGACCCACTTGTTCTTCCAGCAAAAATGTATTGAGCATCTAGCACCACGCGCTTGCCTCTGTGCAGATTGTTAGGATCCATTGACCCCCATCCTGTCCCTCGTGCTGGGTGCCGTCTGATGGAGGCTGGGGACTGACGGAGCACGTGTGCAGTTAACACTGGAAATGTGCCAATGGTGCGACCGGTCAGAGATGCGCACAGCCCTGTGAGAGCAGACTCCACCGGGGCAGCGAGGCCCCATTAAGGAAGAGAAGGCTGAGAGCTGAGAGGGGAGCCAGCTGAGTGGAGGGTGACTGGATTGGGGGGTGCCTTCCAGGCAGAGGGAACAGCCACACAGGAAAGGAGCAGGTGCCTTGAGGGCTGCAATCGAAGTGTCAGCCAGGGCTGGGGTGTCATGGGAAGACTCCCCTGGGGAAGGATTCTCTCACTCGGTGGTTGTTGGCAGGACTCGGGTCCCTGCAGGTTGTTGGGCTGAGTCATCATGTTCTTTCTGGCTGTTGGCTGGAGGCCACCCTCTGTCCCTGGCCGTGTGGCCTCTCTGTCACAGCAGCTGGCTTCCTCAAAGTGTGCAAGGTGAGAAGGCCATCGAGAGAGATGGAAGTCACATCTTTTTGTGACTTTACCATGGAGGAGACATCCCGCCACCTTTGTTGGCTACAGTTGGTTAGATGTGAATCTCTATGCCAGCCCGTGGCCACAGCGGGGAGCTCATACAAGGGCATGACTACGGGGTGGGGGGGACGGTGTTGGGGGCCACTTGGTGTTGGCCTTTCACATGGAGGGAGACACAAAAGACGCACGCAAGCAGATCAGTGAGCAACAAAATTCCGGAGTCGTGAGTGAGGGAGCAGGAATGCAGTGTCTAGTGACGGAATACAAGCTCGTGAGGATGGGGACAGGCCACTGCTCTGTAGCGCCAGGTCCCTTCCTGGGGCTGCACACACCATGGCCCCGGGTAAACACTGAGTGATGAATGCAGTTACTGTCTGGGCGTGGATAGCCTAAGCATCACACGGCAGGGCCAAGCCTTCGCTTTCTGGTTCCAGACCAAGATCCCATCTACCAAAACGCTCCACTGAATGGGTGTATTTCCTATTTGGGGGTTTCCTGTTTATTTTTATTTCCCTAAAAGCCACTTACTGAGTTTTCTTAGTTCTGAGTTGGGTATTTTGTGGTTGTTTGGGTTCATGTCTTTTGGAGAATTAATAAGAAAGTCTCCAAGTCTGTTCCAGGAATACAGTTTAGGGGCACTTTCCCCCCTTGTTCTCAGCAAAGGCTCACACATTTCATCTCCAGAGAGACATAAGCACCTTTTCATGTAAACAGGAAGATCAGGAGGTTACTTACTCAGCTCTCGAGTGTCCACACCCCCCACCATCAAGTTTTTTAACCTGAAAAACAAGGCCTGAGTTTGACTCTTAAAAAATGTTTGATACTATCTGTTCCCCTCCAGCTCCGAATTGCACCCAGGAGCCAGGCCGCCCATGGCAGTGGCGGGGAGGGGGGGTTGCCCTTTGAGCCTTTGCTCCTAGAGTCCCCGCAGTTAGTGTTTTCCAGCTAAGAAGGAAAGCGGGGGCAAAGAAGGAGCAAGCAAGCCAAGGAAACGTGACGCGATGCAAGCACAAACCCAGAGAGCCCCCCACAAACCATGCCCCACTTATTTCAACTAGTAATTCTCGCTCAAGCCTGTCCCCTTCTCTCCATCCCCACTACTACTCTCCTAGGCCAGATATCTTACCTCCAGGACTAGTGACATTCGGGCAGGATGATTCTCTGTTGTAGGGGACTGTCTTGGGCATTGGAAGGTGTTCAGTAGCATCCCTAACCTCTACCCAGTAGCAATGCTTCCCCCCTCCTCCCCCACCCAACTTTGGCAGTAAAAATGTCTCCAGACATTGCCAAATGTCTCCTGGGTGGGGGGACAGCAAAGTTGTCCCCAGTTGGAAACCGTTAGCTTAGTCCAAGCTCTCACCTTCTCTGCCTTGCTTCCCTCCCCTGTGGCCTCCCAGCCGCCACCACGGCCGCCTAGAGCTTTGCCCAGTGTAGGTCGCGACACTTGTTCCTTGATTGCATGACAGTAGGACAGTGCCTGCATCCTTCAGGCCTAAGACAGCGCCTGGGATATAGAAGATGTGCATCAGTACTCGCTGGATGGTGACAGGGGCTCTTGCGGGCAGACTTGGGGCCCTCTCTGCTCTGCATCCAGCATCCAGCTTGGCAGGCCCTTGGCTTCTCTGTTGCCTGCAGCCCAGCCCGCCCTACCTGAGATAGGAAAGAGAGTGAACAACCCACTTTTTACCGAGTGGCCTGGCCCTCCCATTTACAGATGGGGAAACCAATGCTGAGGCCGGTTATCTCCCCAGGGTCTCCAGTAACAGCGCAGGAGTTCTCACACAGACCTGTCTGACCCCAAAGCAAAGACAGATTAAAAAGAAAGTTATCTGAAAGAAATCCCCATCCTATATAAAACGGGACAGATGTCTACAGGAAGCTGATGAGACCACTATCGGGCTCTTTCCTCTGCCACGCCGGGTGACATATGACAAGTCAGGCCATCTCCCCGGCCAGTTCTCTCCCTTTCAAACACGCCAAGGTTGCAGTGATGCCCTAAACATCCCTGCAGCTCTGAACTGTGTGGATTCCAGGTCGCGGCCCCTCTGCCATCATTCCCTGGGCACCCGCCCCAGCTGGGCTGCTGTCGGTAGAAACCGGGTGGTGGTGTTGGGGGTGGGGAGTATAAGCCTTTGTGAAGATAAAGCAGCAGCCTCACCAAGCATGCTCTCTCCCTACACATTTGGTTTCAATTTCTCCGAGTTCTTCCGCACGTTTTGCTGTCCTGATGAGATAAAATCGAGCAAATGTAAACCCCAACGCCCAAACAGCCTGGGAAAACGCAAGAGAAAGAGGACGGTTTGGGGTCGCTGGCACTGCCCTCCGGAATCCCCCAGCACACGGGGTTTGCCTGGGCCGGAAGGGGTGGGCCTTCTGATCCAGGGACTGTTTCCGAGCCCAGAGCAACCCTGAAGGGCGGGCGCTCCAGAGGCCTCAGGTCTTTTCAAGGAGATGGGTAGGGAGTGGGGAGGACTGCCCAAATCCTGTTCCAGGTTAAGGCCCAGCAGGGCACACGCACTTAAATCCACAAATGTGGCGCTAGGATGGGTGCCAGAGCTCCCAGGTCCTTCAAGCAAAACTAGGAATTCCCATTCTTGTGTGAAGCCTTCCAATTTTTAAATGTCAGGATGCCACGGGGCCAAACCAAATGAGCTGTCTGACCCCACAGGGTCCATGGGCTGCCACGTTGCCACCTCGGCCATCAACGCTCCTTTGGCTTTCCCAAATTGACCTCTTGCTCAGGACAAACATGTCTTTTTTATTTAATGAGCAATTACCATGGACCAGATATGGATCTAAGGGGGTGACAAACCTCAGTTCATTCAATTCCCATAACAGCCCTGCAAAGTGGGTACTGTTATCATCACCCTTTGAGAGACGGAAAACCCAGGCACAAGGAGGCGGGTTCTCCCCTTTGCTGGGTGTTACACTCCTTTGGGCTTCCAGCGAGGTAAGGTTGATTTTTCAAAGGTCATTAGGGCACCGGCTCTCTAAAGCACCGCACTGGCTGCTGCAGTGGCAAGGGGACATGGCGGAGTCGGCTGGCACGGGGCCCTTCCCACAGCCAAACACCTCATCTTTCTGCCCAGCAACATCAGTGGTACCCAGACCGGGACGAGGAGGCAGGGGGGTTTGGTCCTCCTGCCCGCAGAGCACATTTGGCAATATCCGGAGACACTTTGGCTGTCACATCTGGGGGCAGGATGCTCCTCGCCTCTTGTGGAGAGAGGTCAGAGACCTGCTAAGCCTCTCCGTGCACAGGACAGCAGCCCCACCACTGCGAATTATCCAGCCCGTGTCACTAATGCCGCCATTGACAGACCCTGCAGACAATCAACACGGGTGAAGCCCCCCAGCTGTGATTGGACGTATTTCTAAAGAGTCATAAATGCTGTACTTCCTTCATTCTGAGAGGCCGTTAATGGTAACACAGGCTTCAATTTAATAAGCGCTTCCTGGAGGTGTGGGGGTGTGGAGGGGCGTGGGGGGCAATCCCACAGTTAACTGTGCAGGTTGATTGCAAGGTGCACCTTAGTTCTGTCCCAAATTAAAAGAGACTTCTGACTTCCACCTCTGAGCTGGTGTCAGCAAGCTGCTGACATTCAGAGGAAATAGAAACTGAACCCCAAAGCCTCCAAAAGCCATGTTTATCCTATGACAAACCTGCTTACGGGTTAAGAGGAGATTGTCAGCATATGAAGCAGCAAAAATTTCTAAAGATAAATCAGAATAAACAATCCCTAGCCTGGTCTCAGCTCTCACAGTGAAGAATCGAGGTATAGACCAGTGTCTGAGCAGGAGCCAAACCAAGCAGGAGAGAGTCAAACCCCTCCCCCTCACAAAGACCCTCAAATTAGATGAAATCCATAAAGGTGAAATAAACAGATAGGACATATAGATGGATGGATGGATGGTTGGATGGACAGATAAACGAACGGATGCATGAATGGATGGATATAAGAGTAGTGAGACAGAAGCAGGTATACCAAGGTACAGAGAGCTCTCTTTTTCAGCATGCATAATCCATTAAGGTTTAAAACAAAAAATGCACCTTGCACATGGTGCCACTCAAACTTGTTCCCAGAGAAGGTCACCCAAAAAGTTTCTTTGCAGAAAATTGCTAATCCCATTGTTAATCCTGGTTAAAGAAAAGGTTAGACAAACACTCAGAGAAATGGGCCCTTGCACCGACAGGTGTGGTTCACAGAGATGTTCTTTTCTCCTCCTTTCCTTGCCCAGGTGACTTCTGCAAAGAGTCTCCTTCGGTGTCATTTAGAAACAAAGTCTTCAACCCTTTTCCTAGTCACTCTCTCCACTCTCGCTGCCCCCGTAAGTGGCCCTGTCTGCCCACATCCAGGATGGGCCCACCCTCAGGAAAGGAAAGCAGGCAGCCTCCACACCTTGGCGTTGCCTGATTCCGCTGCTGGGTCGCCAGCTTGTGGTGGAATCTACCAGCTGCCCTGCATCTATTGTTCTCTGCTTCTAGTAGAAAGCACAACAATTGTCCCTGACTCTTAGCTCACTGCTTTGGGGATACCTTGAGACTTGTCTATTGGTTCAGGGTCACCCAGTGACCCAATGAGCAAGTCACCCTGTTAGTGTCAAGAATGCAGGCAGAGCTGTTTGCTGAGGCTACCAGCTCTCTCTCCCACTGGATGGTGGTGAGGATGTGACACCTGGAGCTTCTGCAGCCATTCTGTAAACAAAGAGTCTAATCCTAGTGCCATTGTTTCAGTCCAGAATTAAGTGGCATCTGATCCCAGTGAGGGAACCCACACTTTGTTTTGAAGTCAAGCCAGGCTGCATTGAGTTTTCTGTCACTTGCAATCAGTAGCAGACACGACGGGTTGCTCAGGGAACATTCATGCTCTCCCTTATCTCATCCCTCAGGAGATGTGACCCTATCCCCAGCCCAGGGGTGAACCTTGATCAGTTGAAGCCAGCTGTGGTAGTCTCATTCCACAAAACAATGGTTGCTTCAGCTGCGGGTGCTTGACGCACGTCTGGCCAGTGAGGCGTGAAGGGAGACCCCCGAGGGCTCCTGCGCACAGCTACTGCTCGTCAAAACAGACACTCGACCTGCAAGGCATAGCTAATATTCAACCTGGTTTATGTCCTTTCATGGCGTGGTCTATGCATATGAATCCGCCACTAAATTTCTTTCAGAAATGTATAATGTTTTAAACTGTATTTGTTCAGTAAATACGAGGTGTGATCACAAACTATAGTGAA
>NW_017731382.1:4897810-4901683 GCF_001890085.2 Hipposideros armiger
GTTCCCCTGTACTTGTTACACCTGTGCTGATCCGCCTGTGTGTGTCACACTAGTCTATCCCCCCGCTCCTTCCGGGTTTTAGAAGGATGCACAGAGATCCTTCCCTGGGGGGACAGTGGCACAGGAGGTGAGAGCACAGGCTCTGGGGTCAACGCAGCTGAGTTCGAATCTCAGCTCTGTAAATATTAGCTGTGTGACCCAAATCAAGTTAGCTCCCTCCTCGGAGCCTCAATTTCTTCCTTCTCTACGATGCCGATTAATAATTATGTCTGTCTCCTAGGGTTTGGTGAAGAACAAATGAGATGATGCATGCAGCGGTGGTTGGACTGGAAGCTCCTAGCCCCTCATTTGTACAGGTCCTTCCAAGGCCCTGGGAAGGGCCCCCACAATGTCATTTCATAGGCATGTATTTTTATCAAATCTGCAAAAGTTCAGTAAATCTTTCCACTTCGAGTCCCCTCAGCACATACACCCCTCCTTGTGTCAGGTGACGTTGAGAACGGTGTATCTTTTTCGGGTACACAGAGTTTGAGTTTGGTATGTGCAGGCAATGGGGTTCCAGGACTAGGATGGGGTTGGAGTGAGTGAGGCACGTAGGGTGCAAATGTAAGGAGGGGTCTGCAGAACCCTGGGGGTGAGCACACCTCAGGGCCCCTCGCGTCCGCCTCCTCCTGCCCTAGTGCCTCTGCCTTCCTCCTTCCATTTTCTTTCTTTTGATCACTTTGAGAAATAAGGTCACCAACAAGGAAATTTCTCACAATCTCTGTTGTTGCTGTCTCTCCTTTCTAGCTCTTTCCTGAGTCCACGTGTATTATAAGGGCCAGGAATTCACAAAGAAAGAGACAAAAACAGGCCACCCTTCGTCTCCTCTGAATGTCCCCATTTAGCACGTATGTGATTACAGCCACATTCAAATACAGAAATCACTTAGTTTTCTCTGAGAAATCCTGAGAATCTTAATATTATCATCTCGGCAGGCGATCTGAGTTAAAAGTAANTCCTAGGGGAGGAAAAGCTAGTCACCCGAGGGCTGCCCCCCGGCACATTCCTTGGGGTGTTTGAACCTGCAACAGGTCCAGATCCTTCAGCATGACTCTTGGAGATCATGGAAAAAAATCTGTACTGTGGTAAAATACATACAACAAAAAATTTGCTCTTTAATTCTGTGGCATTCATTAAATTTGCAACATTGTGCAACCATCACCACTATGATTTCGAAAACGTTTTCATCACCCCAAACAGAAGCTGTACCTGTTAAGCAGGCACTCCCTTCCTCCCCTGCTGCCCCCAAACCCCAGCTCCTGGTAATTCTAATCTACTTTTTGTTTCTATGAATTTGCCTATCCTAGATAGTTCATGTAAGTGAAATCATACAATATTTGTCCTTATTGTCTGATTTATTTCAGCCTCTGTGTAGCAGGTGACAGAACTTCATTACTTTTTATGGCTGAATAAAATGAATAATATTCCATGTATGTGTAGACCACATTTTGTCTATCCATTCTTCTGTTGATGGGCACTTAGATTATTTCCACCTTTTGGCTACTGTGAATAATGCTGCTATGAATATTGGTGTACACATATCTGTCTGAGCCTGTTTTCTATTTTTTGGCATAGACCTAGGAGTAGAATTGCTGGGTCATATGGTAATTCCACGTTTAACTTTTTAGCAACTGCCAAACTGTTTTCCACAGTGACTGTACAACTTTGCATTCCCACCAGCAATGTACCAGGATTCTGATTTATCCATACCCTCACCAACACTTGTTTTCATTAAAAAAAATTAGAGCCATCCTCGTGGGTATGATGAAGCGGCATCTTATTATGGTTTGGGTTTGCATTTCTCTAATGACTAATGATACTGAAAATATTTTCAGGTGCCAATTGGCCATTTGTATGTCTCCTTTGGAGAAATCCTATTCAAGTCCTCTGCCCATTTTTAAAATTTGGTTATTAGTCTTTTTATTGTTGAATTGTAGGAGTTCTTTATATATTCGGAATAAGAAACACCTTTCCAATATTTGATTTGCAAATATTTTCTCTCATTCTGTAGGTTGTTGATTCACTGTCTTGGTAATGTTTCTTTGATGCATAAAAGTTTTTAATGTTGATAAATCCAATGTATGTATTTTTCTTTTGTTGCTCATGTTTTTGATGTCANAGAATTGCTGGGTCATATGGTAATTCCACGTTTAACTTTTTAGCAACTGCCAAACTGTTTTCCACAGTGACTGTACAACTTTGCATTCCCACCAGCAATGTACCAGGATTCTGATTTATCCATACCCTCACCAACACTTATTTTCATTAAAAAAAATTAGAGCCATCCTCGTGGGTATGATGAAGCGGCATCTTATTATGGTTTGGGTTTGCATTTCTCTAATGACTAATGATACTGAAAATATTTTCAGGTGCCAATTGGCCATTTGTATGTCTCCTTTGGAGAAATCCTATTCAAGTCCTCTGCCCATTTTTAAAATTTGGTTATTAGTCTTTTTATTGTTGAATTGTAGGAGTTCTTTATATATTCGGAATAAGAAACACCTTTCCAATATTTGATTTGCAAATATTTTCTCTCATTCTGTAGGTTGTTGATTCACTGTCTTGGTAATGTTTCTTTGATGCATAAAAGTTTTTAATGTTGATAAATCCAATGTATGTATTTTTCTTTTGTTGCTCATGTTTTTGATGTCAAACCTAAAAATCCATTGCTGAATCCAAGGTTGGAGATCATTTTAAATGACTGAATATCACATGTCTCTTGAGCCCTATTACAAATTCCCTGCAGACAAGGATGGTATTTACTGCTCAATTCTACCCAATGGGCTGAATTGGCCAGTGGGTAGCTAGGTAGCTAGATCATTTTATTTACTTACTTGTTTATTAATCTATTTAGCCATTTCAGCAAACTCTTCTATTCCTTTTCTCTGGCCACTGACCCCAGGTCATAGGGGATGTTCCAAGATTCAGGCTGGCCAATCATAATAGCCCACACCTCTGGCATTAATGATTGGTCCAATGGGTTGCCATGTAACCCAAGCAACCAATGAGAACTTGTCTAGGACTGATAGCCATTTGCTGGGAGAAAAAATTCTGTTTCCATTGAAGCTGGCAAGTAGGCAGCTGTGTTCATCTGCTGGAGGCAAGAATGAAACAGAGAGGCAAAGCAGGTTGAGACCAGCAGAGATGAGAGATAGAGGAAGAGATAGAGGTGGGGGTGTCCCCAGTTTCAGTCCCAGGGGACCTGGTTCCTTCCGCTTACCCTTGTATCTTGTGTGTGCCCTCCAAGAACGCTCCAGTGACATGAGCCAGTCCAGTCCCCTTTTCCTTCAGTTCCCGAGGGGTGCATTTTGATCACTTACAAATAAAAGCACCTTGGCGGGTCGCCCCATCTTCTGCCCTCTCCTCCTCATTTCTCAGCACCCAACTCCTTCAAGCCCGCCCTCTGCTGTGTCCTCTGCCCACATCCTTCTCTCCATCTCCAACTTCAGGATTCAGTCTACACATCTCCTCCTTGGAATGGCCTTCTGTGACCTGACCCTCCCTCCAACTCTTTGGACAAAGTGGGCTGGTTTCCTCCCACGGACCCTCATATGACCTGTCACACCTCACACTGTTACCGTTTTGCTCACACGTCTCTCCCCACGGGGCCATGTGGGCTTTGTAAGGGCAGCCATGGTGTCTTCTGCAGACGGCTCTGCGGCATCGAGCCCAGGGTCCGGGCCCTGCAGGATCTCGGTAGGTACCAGCAGAATAACTAAACTGGGGTTTCCTAGGAAGACGGACCAACCCTGGACCCCACCATTTACTGGCTCTGTGAACTTGGAGCAGGTAATTAACTTTGTGTTGCCTCCTTTGTAAAATAGGTTCATG
>NW_017731382.1:4904440-4905533 GCF_001890085.2 Hipposideros armiger
TTGAGAGTGCCTAGGAAAATTTCATTGAGAATGCCTTGGAATCTTTGGGGGTCATACTCCCCACCCCAACTTCCCCAGGGGGACGATGTAATTGGGAGGAAAGTCAAGGATGCTGCCCCCCTCGCCAGGCTCCTGGACGTACCTAAGGCGTGCACTAAACTCCTGGATAAAGCAACCCAAAGCTGACGCTGAGATCGCACACACCAGCTCTGCTTTGGACTAGAAATGTGGTGTAATAATCACACTTCCTGTGCCTTTCTAGGGAGATTTCACAGCTATTTGTAATGGCCCCTGAGGGCATCAGATGAAAGGGTCTCCTTACTGAGTGCACAGGGAATGCCTCTGAGGCCACAACCACATAACTGCAAATAGAAGGGGAAACTGAGCTCCAAAGAGCTCCCTGGGAGGTGACTGCTCAGCAGGACTACAGCGCAGTGGTGGCTCCTCAAGCAGCTGGTCCTGGGCTCCCAAGGAGACATCAGATTCATTCATTCATTCACTCATTCACTCACTCGTTCATTCATTCAACAGTCCCATGACATCCCCACTTCGTCTGGATAAATCCTCTCCTCTGTCCCAGCGTCGGCCTCCGTTGCCAGCACCCACAGAACCACGGCGGTCTACCCAGTGTGAAGCCTCCTGTAGCCCAGTCACAAACACCGCATCCTACCTACCGTCCCGGGGAAGGTCTGCCCTCCCTCCGCCAAACGCAACTCGGGGTGGAGAGAGGCTTATGTGTAGGAGTGTGTGTGCACGAGTGTGTGTAACACACAAGCCACTCCTAGGCATTCACTCTGTGTGGGCGGTTTCCATCCTGTGGTGGACACACATTATCTCTCCAGCATCCTTTCTTTGGGGAAACATGTCAAAAGTGGATGTGGGTACGCTCCCCAAACATCAGGTGACATTGGCATGGCACCTGGGCTCCCAAGAGCTCCAGGGCGAGTGCCCTTGAGGGCCCCACCTGATTGCTGCCTATGGCCCACCCAGGCCTGTCCCCTCCCTCTTGGTGGGGAGGGGCAGGAACAGCACAGCCAGTGGGGAGGCCCTTCGGTGACCACGACATGAAAGCTGGTGAGGAGGTGCAGCTGCC
>NW_017731382.1:4907118-4908992 GCF_001890085.2 Hipposideros armiger
CTGTGCGGGGCTGTGCTGAGTTATTTCAGTCTGCCGTGTAGGGTGCTGTGTACACACCCCAACAAAGAAGATCAAACAATCTGTGAACTGTGGTTGTGATGGGAGCTAATTAGCATTTCATAACATTCAGCAAAGGAGAAAATGCAATGACACGTTAGAGCAAATAAAACCCATTTGCAAATGTAATATTTTTCTGACTAGTTAATGTCTCTAACCATTACCTCCTCCCCCTTGTGTAATGTATTCCTTCAACAACTATTTGTCACGCTGCTCTCTCTGGAAGGCTCCACTGGTTAAAAACCACAGTGGCACCTGAAACTGGGCCCTCCCCGAGTGTGTGGCTTACACCAGGGACAGCCCATGGCCAAATGGGCCCATTACCTGCTTTTGGACAACTTATGAGCTAAGAAAGGATTTCACAGTTTTAAATGGTCTCGGGTAAAAAAAAAATCAAAAGACGAGTAATATTTTGTGACATGCAAAAATTATATGACATTCAAATTTCAGCATCCATAAATAAAGTTTTATTGGAACAGAGCCACGCTCGACTGTTTGTTTTGTCTGTGGCGGCTTTCATGCTACAACGGCAGAGTTGAATAGCTGTGACAGAGAACATATGGCCCACAAAGCCTATAATATTTATCATCTGGCTCTTTACAGAAAAAAACGTGTGCAGCCCTCTGATTTAGGAGAACGCACTCAAGTAAACCAGTCAGTTACAATTCTGAAAGACAACTGCTAAATTAGAAAAAGTACATGGTTCCGTGGGAGCCTAGTGGAGGGGAAAGCAGGAGGGAAGGCTTCCTGGAGGAAGTGGTAAGGACGTTGAGATGGGAAAGGTGAATCAGGTCATCCCCAGGACTCAGGGCCCCGCAATGTCACCTTTCTTTTTGTTCCCCCAACGTTCTTCTTCCTGCACCCCACACCCTGAGTGATCTTCACTAGGGCGAACACAGAGTAGGGAAATGCTTCGTGTTGATGCATCACTTATTTCCCCAAATCTGTGGTCTCTCACTTGAGTTCCTTTCCTTCCGAGGGCTGTTGGGAAGGCGACTCTAGTTTCAACCAGGCCTTTTCCAAAGTTTTTGTTTCCTTACATCCTTGAAAGTAACAACCCTGAGGTTCGTGCTCGTTTTGAACTCACTCTAGGAAGCGGCCTGGAGTTTGTCTGGCCCTGCTCCAGAGGCAAGAACTTCTTAAAATTTACCCATGATGTCTAACACTTGTTTTCTAGATAGAAGTTGGCTGCATGGGTGTTTCGCTTCCTGGAGAAGCCAGTTTGTTGAGCCCCAGCTCAGTGCTCGGCTCACAGTGAGTGAGCAATAACTATCCAATTAACTGTACCCCCGCAGTCTGCTCTGGTTCCTGCAAATTCTGGCCTGCCTTAGGACAACCATTTCATATTACTGGAGCCGCTGGCATTGGGCTGACCTGGGTTCAAATCTCATCTCTGCCACTTCTCGGCTGTGTGTGATGTCACTAAATCTCTCTAAACCTCCATCTGCAAAGTGGAGATAATAGTAGTATCGACCTCATTAGTTACAGTGAGAATGAAGTGAGAAAATGAACATAGAAGGCTTAGCCTAATGCTTGTCTCAGAAAGTCCTGTACACGTCAACTGGTATGATTATCAGATGTGCAAGCATTGTAGAAAGTCCCTGCTCAGAGCCGATGGGCCGCTCCCAAGAGCGTCACCCAGTGTCCTATGGACCGCAGGTAAAATATGCTGCCATTTGTGTAAAAAGGAGGAAAGAATATAGATGCATATTTACTGACATATACATAAAATATATTTGAAAAGATACCAGAAACTGATAATAGTGATTGCCTCTGGGGAGGGGAGCCAGTTGGCTGAAGGGCAAAGGAGAATGGAC
>NW_017731382.1:4909292-4910199 GCF_001890085.2 Hipposideros armiger
CACACACACACACACACACATTTGAACATTGAATAATATAAAAATTATCTAATCAAAAAAATAAGTTGATTTTTACAATACAAGATGCCCTATCGATGAAGAGGATTTGAAGCCACTATGGGTGGGGTACCACAGTATTTGGGTTGGGAGTGAGGGGTGGCACATGAGTCCTGCAAACAGACCAGGAGAAAATTCCCAAGTGAGAGATACCAGGTACAGTTTTGGCATAAATGTAAACGTCTGTACCTGGGAAGCAGCAATCGATTTCATGAGGAAATTAATTGGGAGCAAAACTCAGCTCAGTGAACGCCCACCAGATGGCTGACAGCCAAGGCTGTGCAGAACCTGCTGGAGAACAGCAGGTGGAGGGTGGGGGGGGGGACTTCTGGAAGACTATGGAGGGGTCTCCCCCACAGTCCCAAGGAGAAACATCTTGAATGCACTGAGGGACACGTACCGCTGGGGCCAGTGGCTTGCTTGTCAAGGCAAGCACTTTCAGAAAATGGCTTTTGACATATGTTCACTTGTTTGGGCTTTGGCCGACCCCCCACTATATGTGCTCGGTGACCTTTGATGTGGACTCGCTGACAAAGGTCATGCCAAATCAAAATGGCATTCCAGAAAATTCTTTGCAGCAGCAGGTACTCACTGACCTACATGAGGTTTCCTCAAATGTCACAACCCTGAAAAAGAGATGCTAAAATGGGTCAGAATCACTTGGGGAGAAAAAAAAAAAAAGTTGGTTTTTTTGTTTTGTTTTGTTTTTGTGTGACCAAGGATTCAAATCAGAAAACAAGAACAAAGAAAAACATAAAGGAAAGTGCAAACTCAAAGAAAAACACTTTTTGTAAAAAAAGAAAACGAAAAATAATTAACTTTTTGCCCTTACGAAAATATTTTTATAGGT
>NW_017731382.1:4910433-4917980 GCF_001890085.2 Hipposideros armiger
CTGAATTGGAGCTCTTATTGACAAACAGTTTCATAGGTGAAGTCTCTCAGAGGGGAGTCATATTGCAATAGCTCTATTCACTATTTTAATGTGCACGGCAACCTTTATTGAGCTCTAAAAATTGCTCTCAGTTCTTGACTCTCACATTCCAGATGTTATCTTGATGTCAGTGAATTGCTTAAAGTGACTATAAATACATTTCCATATACATAAAATGGGGGAAAAGAAACAAAAGAAGAAAATCAAGAATGGAGAAAAAGAAAATTCTAATTGACAGTGGGAACCCCAGAGGGGTGGCTGTTCTCCAGGGTGGCTCAGCACGGTGGCTGAGAGTGGGGGCAGCCTGGTAGACAGACCTGGGCGTGGACTGTGGATCTTCCACAGACGAGCTGTGTGACTCTGGGCAGGTGACTTCACCTCTCTGAGCCTCTGTTTTCCTCATCTGTTAAATGGGCAAAATACTGGTAACTACATCACAGGGTGCTTGCGAATGGAATGAGATAATGTTCACTATTATTTTTATTGCAGCCAGGTATCTTTCTAGCTATTTACCTTTTTCTCCCCTTGTTCTCCCCACCCCTTCCCCTCTCCTCCGTGCTCCCTTGTCCCAGAGGAGTGAGGTAAGGAGGAGCAAAGAAGGGGCCTACAAGCCTTTCTGGCTTTTGTTTTCCAGAGGCAAAGGAGAATGTAGGGAGATCACAGGGTAGCTGAAAGGAAGGAAGAGGAGGCTTTGTGGGCAGCCACCAACTGTGTCTGGAAAGCAGGGAGAGCAGTGCTCACCCCGCAAGTCCAGGATGAGAAAAAGCTCTGTGCTCCCAGCGCTGCTGGAGCTGAGCGGAGCGGCTCTGTGGCATGGCTGGCAGATGGAGACATCAGCATCCTTACAAAAATCCTCATCCCAAGCATGCATGGGAGCAGGAGAAAACCAGAAAGGCCCTGTGGATAGGGATGCCCATGTCGCCATGGCAACTGGTGTGCACGAATCACTGAGGTCCGTGTGTGCCTTCTCTCCCCAGGCCTTTGAACCAGGGCACATCCCTACTAGCCCCAGGAGTCGTGCTCAGAGTAAAAACTGAAGGTTAATTAAAGAAGGCTAAAGCAGGGATCTCTCTCACACACCTCCCTCTGTGGGCTAAAGCCCCTGCCCATTTCCTGAGCAGCTGCTGAGCAGCCCCTGTGTGCCCGCAGCCCGCATGCCATGGGTGAGAGGCTGGGTGTGCACCGGATCGTGGAAGGGGGCCTCTGACCTGAGGAGGCCCAGGCTGTGGTGTGAGGTTCCCCATCCTCACTGCTTCCCCAGCACAGAGATTCTAATTGCATTGATGGACAGTGGGGTCCCGGCAGTGGTTCAGTTCAAAACCCCCTGGGGTTGAGACCCCATGTCCTGTGGGAAGGGGGTGGAGAAAGAGCTACTGGGCAGGGGCGGGCGGGGGAGGCTTGGCCCAGCCTGGAGGTGGCAGGGAAGGCATTTTCAAGGAGGGCCCCTGGCTCAGCAATAGAGGAGTAAAAATTAACCAGAGAAGATGGTGGGGGATGAGGGGGTGGCATTCCAGGGGGAGAGGGTAGAAGGAGCAAAGGCACAGAAATGAAAAAGAGCATTTGGCGGGAGGGGGGGGGTGCCTCCGGGGGCAGGAGGCTGAGGGCTAGAAGGGCTCTGCAGAATAAAAGGCCAGGCTGGCTATTGGGAGTCAACCCCTCCATGTCCTGTCCCCATGTGTGAAGTAGCCAAGATCCCGTCCGTCCTGCAGGCTCTGGATTGTTCCGAGGAGGCAAGTCACATGGTATGCCGGTTCTGGAACGGTCACTCTGGCTTCTGGAACGGTCACTCTGGCTTCTGGGCAGAGCCCTGGCCAGCATGTGAGTAGCTAGAGGTGGGTTCATGGAGGTGGGCGAGGGCCTTGCTGGGGCCCAAAGACGAGGCTGAGCCTCCGCTCCTGCAGAAAAAACATGTTCTGGCGCTGAGAACTTGGGGATACACCTGCTGAGAGGGACGTCCAGGAATTCATTCAGCAACTAACCACCCAGGGCAGAGGGTTATTTAGCGTCACGGGGGCTTTTTGATCACAAAAGCTGGCTCCATTCCCACAGCTGTTTCTGCTTTAAGACCCAGCAGGGGTGTGGGGAAGGGAGTGGAGGAAGGGACCACGGCCCCCTCCCACCCGGGGGCAGGTGTCAAGGAAGGCAGGCCTGGAGTTCAGCTGTGCATCCGAGGCAGATGGCTTCGCGATTACACGGCACCCTGGCCTGGCTCTGGTTACCCGGAGACCAGGGAGCGTGGTCTGAAGGAGTGGGCCTCGTCCCCACTCCCTGAGAACGCTCCACGCATGACACTTCAGTCGCATCAATGATCTTCGTGGACTTCTACTCAGCCTTTTATCTCATGTGTGTCTAGCAGTCCGAGTTAGTCTGGACCGCACGGCGTGGAGAAGAGAGAAGGCAGCTCAGGGTCTGCTGTGCCCCAGGCCATCCTGGGCTGGGGCTCAATGATTGGGGTGCAAACATGTGAGGAGAGGGGCCACCGCCAGGCACCACCAGCTCGGCTGCTTCTCACACCCACCCTGACAGGGGCTCTAGGGTCCCCACCATTTCAGGAATGAGGAACTGATAGGCAGAGTGGGTCTCACAGGTCCTCCAAGGTCACAGACACAGCAGATGCGCACCCCAGGATCCAGTCATTCCGAGCCCACACTCCTCGCCTGGACTCAACCTTTTCTCTCCGGGGGCCGCAAGCCCACGGATTGCTTGGGACAAGGAGGACTCTCTCGGGCATCAGGGTGAGCAGACACCTGGCCTTGTCTTTTCTCTCAACGTGAAGGAAGGATCCGCTGGCGGGCTTTCCCCCCCTCCCCCACCCGCCTCTGCCGCTGATCGTAATGGCTTCTGACAGTTATTTGTATAATTTGAGTTATGTGGCATCACAGAAATCTTTCTCCCAGGGCAGATTACATGAAGCTGTTTTGACAGCTCTCACCAAAAGGGCAATATTTAATATATAACAGTTCACGAGACAGAACTAGGATCCGAGAATACCTTTTGCTGTTAGTCACGATGATATCACCGTTAGGTCTACGGAAAAGAAAGGGAGAGAATGTTCTTTATGCTGTGACATCTCCGAGAGCGGCTCGAATCGCTGAACTGATGTATTTTGTACGTGAGGCTCTCTCTCCGCTCTGCACACAGGATTAGGAACTTGGGGAAATGTGCGCCCACCATTTAAAAGACGAATCTGGGTCCTGAGTTGACCCCAGGCCCTCTCTCTAGACATTTGGTTCTCTCTTCTCCGTGGAGGAGGAATGGTGAAATCTCAAAGTCAATCAGCTCCCTCCTTTTGAAATCCTATTTAAAAACACACGTTTCCCCTGAGGACAGCGACTCTCATTTTTTTCCTCTCTAGCTGCCTGAGTAATTTTTGAGTAATGTCTAAGCTCTGAAACTCTGTTATTTCATGTCAGGGAGCATTTTGAAATCGATTTTCTGTAAAATGAGCTTTTGAGAGACGAAGCTGGACCTAGGCCTTTCCGAAAGGGGACTGTGGGGTGGGGGTGATCAAGAAAAACAGGTGCCTCGATCCCAACAAATCAATTCTGTTTCTCACTTCTCTCCCATTCCACCAGCCCAAAAACCTCCAGCAAAACAATTCACGATGGAAGTGGCTCTATCCTCAAGGGAACAGAGAAGCTCATTCGCACATCTGCAAGCTAGTCGTGAGGGCCATTAACGAATTCCCAGCAGCCAACGAGCCACAGGAGAAGCTTCTTGGTGGGGATCTGGAGAAGGCCACCCTCAGTCTTCAAGCTTCATCCGTGGTTTCGCCTCCCCTGGAACGTGGGTCGCCCTCATCTGGGGGCCATGTCTGGGCTGAGGCTGTCATGGTCTTTGGAAATCCCACTTTTCCAAACTGTGAAAGGTGCAGACAGTTCACAGGCCTGAGGAACAGACCAGCGGGTTAAGGGGGTGGGGTGGGCTGAGGAGCGGAGGGGATCCTGCTCTGTAGGGAAACCTCCATACGGTCTTGTAATCACAGCAGCGTTTCTGTGAGTGGGGACACAATCAGAGACTGGCTTTTATGTTGGCCAAACTCTTAGGAATTTACCATTTTGAGCTCACAGCCTCCTCTCCAACCCCATCATTGAATACCTTAAAAACTTTGCTCACTAAAGCAAAAGAGTTGTTTTTTTTCTTTTAAAGGAGAGAAGAATGTTTGAATGGTCTGATCATGGTTATGGGGAAAATATTAAAGGCAGAAGCTGATAAGACCTAATCAAGGTGAATATGAACAATGCTTTCATTCCCATCCATTCATTCATTCATTCATTCATTCATTCATTCATTCTTCCAAGAAATGTGTATTCAGCTCCTCCCAGGTACTGAGATACAAAGCCTAAAGACACGAAATGTTAGCTGCAAAACACATGCCTCCCTTCTAGGACTCAGTGATAGACAAATAAATATATAATATCATGTCAGGGAGTGATTCTCGCTTATTGATACAAATATAGCAGGCTGAGGGGGGGGGATGTGAGTGGGCTATTTTAGACAAGTGTGTGAGGGAAAACCTCTCTGAGGCGGACATTTAAGGAGAGGCTTGAAGGTGGTGAGGAAGGGAACCCTGCTTTTGTCTGGGAGGGGGCAGGGGCACAGTCAGTGCAAAGGCCCTGGGGTGCGAGTGTGCCTGCCTGGTTGGAGGAACTGCCTGGGGGAGAGCGAGGGAGGGAGCGTGGGTGGGAGATGTGCTCAGAGACTGGCTCTGGGGTCAGGCTGTGCTGCAGAGCCTTGCCTTCTGGGAAGGTCACTGAGGTCCACTGGCGAGGCCACAGTCCCCAGTTACTCAAACACTCATCTGAGTCCTGCGATGATGGTGTTTTTCAGATGCGATTAACGTCCATAATCAGCTGACTTTAAAAGGAACTCTTAGATGGTCTGGGTGGGCCTGGTCCAGTGAGTTGAAAGGCCTTAAGAGCTGGGCTCCGGTTCCCCAGTGAAGAAATTCTGCCTGTGGACAGCAGCCTCGGCCCACGCCTGAGGGCTCTGGCCCTTCCCAATGGCCTGCGTCACTGATTCTGGGCCTGCCTAGCCAGCCCCGCGGTCGCCAACTCCTTGCAGTAAATCCCTAATTACATGTCTCCCATGGGTTCTGTGTCTGGTTGAGCCTTCCTGCTGGCTCTGCCTCTCTGGTTGAACCCTAACTCAGATGCCAATTTGGTGAGCAAAGCAGAATCTCAGGCCTGTGCCACGCGAGACCCCTGAACCCCCTCTGCTGTCACCTCCCTCCCCCACTTAGATTCCTGGAAGGTTTGGCTCAAGGCTGCCACCACCTGCTTCCTGACACTTTCTTTTATGGCCACCAGGTACCTGCTCAGGCTGTTCTCTGCCTGACTTTCCTCAAGTCCCCTCCCTGCTGGCATCTGCTGCCCTCGGGCTCAGCCAAGATGTGCCCACTGCAGTCCCCGGGCACCTTCGTTCTATTTGGCTGCCAGGGTTGCTGCCCCTTCTCTTTGCCCCTCTGGACCGGATTGCAGGAGCTTCTGTCTCAACACTTATACCGACTCCAAAGCCCTTTGAGACGGCATTTCCGATTGGTCACACGTAGCATCATCCAGCAGACCGGAAGTGATCACTGACTTGAGTCACCAGGATGGGGGCAGGGTGCCTCCTGATAAGAAGACCCCTCAGCCTGGTCTGGTTGGCGACCCGCTCTGACACTAGGACCATCCTGATGGACCTTGTTGCACTGAAGTGGTGGCTGACGGCTTTGGAGCCAGAGGCGATCACGGATGGAGTCCAGGCTCCATCACTTGAATTCCCTCATTTCCAAAATGAGGACAACAGACCCCACCTTGAGGGGGTTTGTGGGGACTGAAAAAGAAAGGATTTCAGAGAACCGACAAGTATCCCCCAGTGTCACTACGGGGAGATGTGTCCTGGGGACTGAGGATGCACAGTGAGCTGGGAGTCAGCGGCCATCACGTGCTGGGGGCTCTGACGCGAAGCTGGCATCTTCACAGCAGAGCTAAGGCACAAAGTGTCACCACGAGATTCTTTCCCACCCTCTGAGGGCCAGAAGTGCCCTGGGTGCCCCGTGACAGCACTATCTCTATTGTAAAGAATCTGAAACTCTGCAGATAGCCGTCATGCCAAGGCACCCTAAGTGCCCAACCTGAATTCACTCCTTTGACAAACACCTATGAAGTGCCCACGACGTAGATGGCCTAGGGTTGCGGGGACAGCAATGAACTAAGCACACAGCAACTCCTCTGCCTTGGAGCGCTCGAGTGGTGAGCCAAAAATCAAATAGACAACGACATATAACATGAAGAGGTTGATGGGTCCTGTGGGAGAAACAAACCGGGATGAGAGAGTCACAGTGAGTGCTAGGGTGGGGGTGGGGTTTCTGTTCTTTGCTGGGTTTTTAGGAAAGAGCCCTGTAAAGAGGTGACATTCCAAGGAAACATGCAGCGAGCCATGTCTATATCATGGGGAAGAGATTTCCAGGCAGAGGGAACAAGTGCAAAGGCCCTGAGGCAGGTTGGAGGAAAAGCAAAGGGGAGAGTATGGCTGGATCTGCAGGGCATGGGGGAGTGAGGACATCTTGCAGGATCCAAGAGGCCTGGCAGAGACCGGGGCTTTTACTTGGTGCTGCGAGAGGCCTGGCAGGGGTTGGGTGCATGGCATTCTTCAAGATCTACTCCCAGCCTGTTTCTTCTAACCCTGGGTCTCCTGAGCTCTTACCTTCCCAACGGCCAGACTTCTCCTCCCTCCTCCAAACCTGCCATCCCTCCAGGGTGGGAGCACCACAGACTTTTCACTGGCTGATATCCTCATCAGCCAGGAAAAAGAAAACCTTAACAGCAGCCCACAAAGCCCACATCATGACTTTCAAGATGGCCCAGTTACCATCTCCTTAACAAGGAACCGTCAAGACCAAGGCAGCGGTTTGTTCTCTGGTGCCTCCAGGTAGCTTTCCTGCCCGCCTGCAGCCTGCAGCCACACCAGCTCTGAGAGCCCTTTTGTCCTTTTCTGTTTGCCTTGGAGTGAGCTAGGTGATGATGTGACATGCCTACACAAAGCTTGGCAGTGCTTCCTCCGCTCAGCACGCACCAGCAGCCAAGCAGAGGTGTGCTCCACAGGGAGGACTCCAGGCCCCTCTGCCACCCGTGTGGGGTGAAGTGAGCTGGGTGCAGCACGGGGGGAGAGAGCGGGCTCACAGTGCCAATACGTCACACCTTTCTCCCAGAGCTCTGACACTGATCCCCTGCTGGGAGAGAAAAACTGTGGCTTTCCTCCCTGTCACAGAAGCAGCCATATTTGTATTCACCAGGCTATCAGGGCCCAAAAGGGTGGAAGAAGAGAAAAGGGTCTCAGTGGACCTCAGGGGACAGAGAGGCCACGCTGTGGTTGGCAGCTGGAGAGGGGCTGCATGATCTTTGAAGGGAGATGGTGTCCCAGGAAATCTCAGTGTCAGCGTTGGAAACGATGAAAGCCATGTGACTGACTCCAAGAATCCCAGACCACCATAACCAGCCTTCTCATCTTATAAAAAGGGAAAC
>NW_017731382.1:4918115-5024879 GCF_001890085.2 Hipposideros armiger
CTTTATAGAGACTGCCATGGAGGCTCTCGGAGAAGTGACAGGCACACTGGCGGGGGCTGGGGAGAGGACTGGGCTGGTTATGTCCACAAGCTACGTGCTCATCATCCATCTCCAACGCTCCTGTGGGACCTGGGTCACCACTACACAGCTCTTAGAGGACCTTCTTTAGAGAGAAGGTAGTAACCACCAGATGAGCCCATCATTTTAGGCGTGGTCCCTGAGTAGGGGGTGGGCAGAGGGGAAGACTTTGCTTGTTGTCAGAAATCCCCCTACACTATATTTAGTGTTTTTTAAACTATGAGCATGAATTTCTTGGATGAGTTTTTGAAAACCGAATCTGAAGAACTCCTTAATATACAGAGACGAGAGACAGCAGGACTCCAGGAGCTGGGGTGTCACCCTGTTCTCAAAGCAGTAAACCTCAGATGGTCGGGTTAGAGTGCAGACTGTGGATGGGGGTGGGGGGGGCGAGTTTCTGCATGTCTAATGAACTCTGCTGTGATGATGAGGCTGCTATCTGGGGGCCATACCTTGAGAAGTGAGGCTCTAGGGTCAAGGGGGAACCCGAAAAGTGTAGTCATTATGAGCTTGGACTCAGGAATCAGGCAGACTTGGATTCAAATCGCAGCTTCACCACTTATGAGCTGTGTGACCTCGGGCATGCCACTTAGCCTCTCTGTGCTCTCATCTGCAAAATGGCGGTGAGTTTCCTGTTGTTTTGGCGAGGGTTCAAGGAGATGATTCTATAAAGCGCCGAGCGAAGCGACTAGCAGGCAGAGTGAACGTGCAACGAAAGTCACCATATTATTATTATTGCTGTTCTTTCGTAATGACAGTAAAATGGCTTTAAGAATTGCAAAGACGTTTTGTGCAAACTATTTGGGCTCTGGAGTCAGGTGGGCTCGGATTCGAATCCCAGGTAAAACAAAACAAGACCGCGCGGCGTTTCCGTTTCCGGAGAGTCATGGCCCCCACAACGTGTCCTCGCCGGGGTGATTGCATAAACGTATCTTGTTTTCACATGACATGCCGAGACGCCAGCCGCTGTCTTCTCACCGCCCGTGCACACAGGAGGTGCGTGTGGAGGGCCCCTCCTGAGGTTTATTGGCAACCCCGCGGCCCCGGGTTTAGAGGCGTGTTTCTTTAGTGTTACTGTCTCGGGTCTCTTCCCTTCAAAGGCAACCTGAACGTAACCAACGGTAAACTTACCCACGTCGTGTCCGCACATGAAACAGGAGGCTGCCCCCCTCCTCTCCCGGTGACAAATAGAGCTGAGCGGGCGCTGGCTTCTGCCCTGAATGGCCGGGTTTGTTCTCAGGAGTGAGTCACTTGGATTGCATTTCCCTTCGCTCCTCGGGCAGCCAGGGGAACCAGAGCTTACAGCTCAGCGGCTGTCTGGTTCCATACCGTGAACCCTCACGCCTCCCAGGTGTCCTGCTCTAGTCATTCCTTCTTCATTCCTTCATCCAAAAAAAGTCAAATGCATCCCAGCCTTAGGCTGCCTGGGATTCCAGTCTGAGTTTGGGCAACGTTTATTTCATTCTCTTCTCATAATCGTCTCACTGGTTTAGGCCATTGCTTCTCCATTGGGGGTGATTTTTGTCCCCGCGCCCGGGGGGGGACAATATCTGGGAACATTTTTTTGGGGGGGGGAGTGGGGTGGCGGGAGTGCTACTGGCATCCTGTGGGCAGAGGCCAGGGATGTCGCTAAACCTCCTAAGGTGCCCATGACTGTCCCCGCAACAGCTATCCAGCCCCAAATGCCACCAGTGCGGAGGCTGGGAATCCCTGGTCTGGGTAGAATCCTGCTCTTCAAAGTGTGGAGTTCAGGCTGGCAATGTTGGCATCCCCCTGGAACTTGTTATAAATGTAGACTCTTGGGTCCCACCCAGACCTGCCGGATCAAAACCTGCATTTTAACAAGCTCCCCGGGGGGTTCTGAGACTCACGTCTGGAATGTGCACCCTCTGAAGAGTCATAATACGTGCCAGTCTGCATCTCACGACACCTCACCTAACCTCCCTTGTGGTGGGCATCGTCGTCCTCATTGTGCAGGCCCGAGAAGCTAGAGCTCAGAGACAGCAAGTCACCTCCCCGAGGACACACAGCTGGCAAGCGGCAAGGCCAGCATCCTGACCACTCTGTCTAGCTCTGCGTTCTTCACTCCACCAGGCTCCGCTTCCTGTCTGCGTGCGAGGACCCCCATGCCCCCGGCTGATGGACTGAGGTTCTCTGGAGGAGGGGTCTAAATACGGAGATTCAAATGCTTCCAGGTGGTTCCAATGTGCAGCCACCTTTGGGAACCCCTGCAAATGCACCCTCGTTTCTAAAACCCGCTCTGATCCTCTGTCACTGGGGAGTGCATATTCCCAGGCTCTCTCCGCGGTTTCGAATGAGGGGGTCTGGGTCGAGGCCAGGGAATCTGTATTTTTAGGAAGATTTCTGAGCTGCCTGATACTGGGCTAGAGAGACTCTAAACATGTCAGGTGCTTTGGGTATATTTCTTCTTACTCCTGGCAGCAACCCAATCAGAAGGGTATTTTTATTCTTTTTATAATATGAAGAAAGGAGGCTCAGAGAGGTGAAAAGCAGCTGCCCGCCCACAGGCAGAGGCAGCACGACACTGAGTGTCTGGTCCCAAGTCCCTAGTTGTAACAACAGTGAGGACACTGATGACGGGGGGCGGGGGCTGTCCTCACTCAGTGTCCCTCACCTGGTCCAGACCCCACCTCAAGGAACCAGGGTGCCCTTAGCTTAGGGGTTTCTGCAGAGAGGGGACATGTTCCTGAGTGGAGGCCCAGCTGAGACCTGAGGAACTAGAAACTAGAAAGCATCCCAAGCCCGGAGCCAAGGGCAGGGTTGTCCTCTGGGAGGCTGGCCCGGGGCTGCCACAGTCCAGGTGAGGGCCTGGGCTTCCCCAGCAGCGTCACCCTGACTCCTAACGCCGCAAAGCCTGATGGTTCTCGAAGGTGCTGAGCACCCTCCTCTGGCTTCAGCCAGATCCTGGGCACGGACAAGCATTAGGAGCCTGGAGCACCCAACCCTTCCCAGTGGGATGCCCGGGAGGGCCTCGAGGAAAGGGGACTGAAGGAAGGGCGTGTGGGAAGTGCCGACGCTGGCTGGGCTGCGTCACTGACAGATGTCGCCACCAGGTGGCACAAGTGAGGTGCTCTTGAGTTTTTCTTTGTTTTTCTTTTCTATCTGGACGAAAGCGCTGCCCTTTATCCATTTAACCCCAGCAGCACAGACCATAGAAACGCAGGGTGTGTACCTATGTATCTCATGGCCAATGGGGCCGATTTTCTGTGCTGTTTTGGCGGGGGGAACAATTCTTTTGTGTTTCTAACATGCCTCATTATTCCTGCACGGCCAGATTGGTGGCTACCCCACGACCCTGCACCTCCAGTGCCCGGTGTGTAGTAAACGCCCAAGTGTAGTTATTCAGTGAATAAGTGAACCGAGTTGTGAAGGAACCCAAAGGTCCCCGTCTCCCTTTCCTGGAACCACCCACTCTCGAGTGCCTGTGCCACTCCTGCCCTCTGAGGGCCAAACTCCGGGGGCAGGATTAAGGAGGCAGATGCTCCACCACCTGTCTCCATTCAGGTGCTCCCAAGAAGCCCGACCCGGCGGTAGCTGCTGTAAAGACAAGCTGCTGGAGGAAATCAGGCTGAGAGGCCAGGCCCCGGGCAACAGCCATCTTGGCTCTACGCCTCCTTTCTCTTTCCCAGGAGGCCACGCTCACGGCTGCCAAGTTACCACACTTTCTCCGTGATGTGGGGGTGTCTCCTTGTCCTGACCACCTCTTACCCCGTCAAGAGGCTCGGGGCCAGTTCCCACCTCAGAGCTGATTTATCTCTGTATGTATATAGACGGTTAACCCTCGAACAACACAGGTTGAACTGCAGGGGTCCATTTAAACGTGGATTTTTTTTTCCCAATGCACAACAGTGAATGTATTCACTCTTCCTTATGATTTTCTTATATTTTCTTTTCTCTAGCTTACTTTCTTGTAAGAATACATATATATTGTATAATTATATGTTATATACTATATGTAAAACATACAAAATATGTGTTAATTGACTGTATGTGATCGATAAGGCTTCTGGTCAACAGTAGTTACGTTTTGGGGGAATCACAGAATTACACGCAGATTTTCGACAGCACAGGGGGCCGCTGCCCTGACCCCTGCATTGTTCAGGGGTCAGCCGTATGTAATGTTAGGCCTCTCAGACCTCACCCGTCCCAAACAGAAATCTCACTCTTCCTGTTACACCAGCTCCCGGCTCCCAAGGCTGCTCCGTGCTTCCAGTTGCCCCGGCTGCCCTTGGGGTCATCCTTGTCCCCTCTCTTCACCCCGAAACCCACGTCCATTCCATTAGCAGATCCCATTAGGTCTATCTTCACAACAGAGCCAGGAAGGTGTGGCCCCAGGAAACTCTCTGGCCTAGCCTCCCCACAGTCGCGCCACTCCAGCCTGCAACACAGCTGGGCCTGCTCCGCCTCAGGCCTTTTGCTAACGGCTCCCTCTGCCTGGAATGTTCTTCCCCCAGATCCCAGCGTGGCTCCCTCCCTCACCTCCTGCAGGTCTTCCCTCAAGGTCACCTTCCCAGAAAGGCCTTCCCTGACTATCCTATTTGAAAATAACCCCCACACACACCCCACCCCCGCATTGACACCCTGCATTCGTCTTCCCTAATCCAGCCCTTTCCATCACTGGCCGCCTTCTGCCTTACTACCTGTGTTAGCGACATGGCTGGTCTCACCCCACTAAACATAAGCTTTCCAGGAGTAAGGGTGTTTTGTCTGCTTTTTTCCCTGCTGCGTCCTCAGCACCTAGAACTGTGCTGGGTCCATGATACAGGCTTAGCGCATCTTTTTAAGAAAGAATGTGCCCCCTCACTGGGCTGGGAGGTTTTCAAGGTGGGGCTTCTGTTCCCTGCATTTCTCTACAGGCACAGCGAGGCTTTGCTGCATTGACTAGAAACGGGTGATCACCACCCTCAAAGAAAGAACAGTCTCATTGGACAGAAGCAATCCAGGTTAAAATTCGGGACTGGCCAGCCACAGCTGTGGGCTGAATCCCCCCCCCCTTGCCTGTTATTATAAAGCCCATGAGCTGAGAATGGTTTTACATTTTTAATGTAAAAAAAAAAAAAAAGACAGTCTTTCAGGGAGAACAGTTGCCCATTTTTGCCTCTTAGCCAACAAAACCTATAACATTTAGTATATCTGGCCCTTTATAGAACAGTTTGCAGACCCCTGGGTTAAATGGTAAGTGGAAATATAGCATCAAGGAGGCCATGAGACAGTGTGACTGGCCACCCCAAAGGAGGTCTCCTCTGCCTTTTGCAGAGGGGGCGGGTCACCATGGACCCGTGTTGCTCTCTAATCATTTATAACCTAACAAGAGTCAGGTAGTTTGGTTCTTGTCTTTATAAGGCAGTCAGAGCAGTGAAGGAACACTGACCACTTCTGCACGTGGTCAGCGCTGTCCTGACACCACACTCTGGACACACTCGTCCATGCGGCCACCACGGGACCGTTGTGTGGAATCACCTGGTACATATGCACGATCCCGGTTCCCGGGCCCACTCAGCCCTCCTGAGCGCTCAGCGTGGAGCACAGAAACCTAAACTTCCTTCCAGGCTCCCAGGTGTCTGAATGCCTCATACCAGCTCGAGAGCCACGAGGAAATGTGTGTCCAGGCTCTAGCCCTGGAGACAGCCCTGATGGAAAGACACACATTTAGATTCCAAAGAGACCCTGCTTCCTATCCCGCCCCTGCCGCTTCCTAGCTGTGAGAAAGTCACTTAAGCTTTCTCTGCCTCGGTTTTCTCACTTGTAAACTTAGGACATTTACTGCCCCGTAAATGCCTCCCTGTTGTAAGAATTAAACGTAATCTTGTACCTACGTTTCTTGTACAGGGAAGTTGGGATGCACAGGACCCGGAGAGGGGAGGGGTGTTCAAAGACTTAGTTATCTTCATCTAGAATATTCTATGTTTTTTTTAAAAAAAAAAAGATTAGCTGCAAAATTAAAACAATAATAAGAAGACAACCCTACACCCTGCCTTTACCCCAGAAAAGGTTAGACTTTGAAACAAGGCCTTCTCTTCCAGCCCTGAGGGTCCAGCTCTGACGTCCACAGGTGGCGGAGCCCTCAGTTTATCCTGCCACCGATTTCAGTGCTGACTGGTCTCCCACAGCAATGGCCTATTATTAGACATTATTTATTATTAACTCTAACTCTGCTGTTTAATTTCCCACCTATATCATTACACCACTGAAGCACTTGACGATATTTCTCCATAAGACTCACTCATAAATATCCGTTTTATGGCCACACTTAACATCACTTGGGTAGTAAATGTGGCCGCTCCGGCCCAGCCCATCAGTTCCCAAACCAATTTTATGCAACCCTTTACCACCCATTTCTCCTCCTCAGCAGCTTCCTAGCTGGAAGCAGCGACCCCCTGGGCTGGGATAATGAGAGACGTTTCTGACAAACTAACATGGCGGTTCTACAAATGAGCAAGGCCAATAGCTAACTCTCTTCCCACACCTGGGAGTCCCCAGGAAGGGTGTCCCCACTGATTTGTTTTTCCAGGTGAACTTCACTCTGAAGGGCAGTGACTGTCCCCGCCTTTGCCAAGCTGCCTGCACCAGGGCCTTTCCCAAGGAGCCTCTCACCATCCTAGGACAAGTGGCCTTCCAGGGCATCCATCCTCACCTTCTGCCTCTCGATTCTCCACCCACATGGGCCTCACATGTTATCGACATTAATAAAGACAGTGAAGGCTACTGTCATCGAGTGGGTAGAGACCAGGAACACCACTAAACATCCCACCATGCACAGGACGCCTCCCCGCCCCCCAGGAAAGAACACCCAGCCCCAAGTGTCAACGGTGTGTCAATCAAGAAGCCCAGACCAAGCCTGCATTGTGGCTCTGCTTCTGTTCAATGTGTGACCTTGAACTTCTTATAAATAAGCCATACTAACCCTCATTTTTGTCACTTGCAAATTGAAGTTCATGAAAATTAAATTGTCTCAAAGAGAGGTATGAGGTCTCAGTGGGATTATGGGTGTTGAATGCTTAGCAGTTGCTCGCACATAGTAGGTCCTCAATGAATCCTGGCTGTGAGTGCTCTGTCTACCATCTGTCCGCATGTCTGTCGATTTCATCATCTACTGAAAGAAAATGATCTTTGCAAACTTTTGCTTGAAGGCCAGAATTCAAACCAGCAGCACACACGGTGAACTTCCAAGCCTATGAAATGAGTCACATTCAGGATAACTGGTGGAAATCGCTTTCTTTTTACGAGTGTGCCTCTTGGTGCCTTGAACCTCATTTAATAAATATCCCATCAAACGTAACACATTGTGATTCCCCTAGCCCTCGAAGCGCACATGAAAAGAGCTGTCAGAACCAACCGCTAATAAACAAGCACACATCTTCCCTTCCCTCCCACCCTCTCTCATCGTCGACCTCACTTTGATGTGATTGTATAACTGATTATTTAATGGAAAAGAAAGCAGAGCTTGGTTCTAGGCTCTGGGGAACACGCCAGGGGCTAGAGAAAGGCACTGCTGTCAGAGACATGAAATGAGACGTCTCCACCTGGGACGGGGGACTCTGATGAGGCAACGCTGCCCCAGTGGTGAGGTGAGGATCTGACAGGTGGCTGTCAGGTGTGGCTGAATAACCAAGAGAGGTAGGCAGAGCATGGGGGTGGGAGAGGCAAAAAATATTAATAGACGGTGTTGAAACTTACTCGGAGGGTATTTGGCTTTCAAATGTGATCCTTTCTTTTGCCCAGGCTCATAACAACGGGGGAGGAAATTTCTCAATTAGAGAAATTAGGGGCCTCCCCTGCAGGACTGGCATCGGACCCAGAGCCAGAGGGAGGAAAATGCTTGGTAAGTTCCAAGAACTGAACTAAATGGGGTCCATGACGCGAGCCACGCAGGTGGGCCCTTAGCAGGAACATCATGAAGACTGTCTTTTGGGGGAGGAGGTCCCCACCAAGTCTAAACCGGAATTCAACGTCTGCTGGAGTCAAGGGGAATGGTGCCTGAGTTAACACGCAGAGTGACAACAAGGCGGGTGGGAGTCACTGCTTTGGCTGTGGGCCCTTGGGACAGAGGGAACAGGCAAATATGTGTCCGGCTGAGGAATCCCAGTGATGGCTCCTCGCTCCTTTTAGAGAGAGTGCTGCAGTTGAAGCCAAAGGAATTCTTTTCTCCAGGGATTCTGAGACTCTGGAACTAGCTTCATTGCTTTGGGGCCAGGTGACCAAGTACAAGTCACCTGGAGTTTAGGAGACAGCTAGAGGCAGTGCCACCTGGGTGGTATGTTGGCGGGTGGGTGACTTCAGGAGCCTGCCACATGGTGCCCAGGGGCTGGGAAGCAGGGTGCTTGCTCGCTCAGGCACCAAGAACTGAGGCCACAGGGCAGGGAAGCAAGACGGAGCCGAGAGCTGGAAGGGATCTCACGTAAGAGCCTCATTCTACAACGACGGAAACTAAGGCCCACAGGGGAAGCTTCTGCTCTGAGTCACCGTGACGCTTACAGAAGACGTAGGCCAGGCCAGGCACCGTCTGAGCACGTATGAGAAGCAAGTGAATCTTCACAACGGTAACACTATTATCACCCCCACTTCACAGACAAGCAGGGAAAATCGGGGCATCTTGCCCAAAGCCAGCAGCGGCACCGCGGCTATAAGTGGCTATGAGTCCGGTGTCCCCACCGGACCCCAACCTCCGCGTTCCCGAGGAGCCCACCAGAGAGAAACTAGGCTCCTCGTTTTGGCAGTTAAATTTCGGGACACGTGACCTTTCCTTTGTTCTAGTCTGCGTTCTTAACCTATTCTATTTAGCAACAAACTGCTTCCTCAAACAGAATCAGATGCAGAAAACCAGTGTGGGGAATGGGTCAAGATAGAGCAGATCTAATTAAAAAAAAAAATCAAAACCAAGATAAAAGAGTTTTTACCTATCAGATTGGCAAACTCGGTGAAGGCTGGTGCGGCCCAGAGCAGGTGAGGGCGTGGGGAAAGCAGCGTTGTCATAAGACATGGTGTGGAGGGCGTGTGCGTGGCTGCAATGTTTTCAGAAGGCAACTGGGCAGTATCTGTGAACCATCAACCGTCACATTCCCTCTGACCGGTCAATTCCACTTCTAGGAATTTACCCGATGGATATATTTGCAAAGGAATTACAAGATATGCACTGGGATATTCAGCATATCTTCGCCTGGAATAGCGAAAAGGCTGGGAATGACCTAAAAGTCCACATGCAGAGATGTGGTTAAGATTACGGTAACTGTAGATGCTAAACAGACTGAACTGCATGCAAGGGTGCTAGCAGCAAAAGATAACCTTTTAACTAAGAAAGTGCACCAATCTTTAAAAAATTTTTTTTTATTAGTTTCAGGTGTACAATGCAATGTAATAGTTAGATATTTAAACCCATCATAAAGTGATAACCCACCCCCTAAGCTACTGCCCCTCTGACACTTATATAGCTGTTACAATACCATCGACTATCTTCCCTATGTTGTACTCCACCTCCCGAAACTATATATACCTATATATTTAGTTATGGTTGACATTCAGTATTATTCTACTTCAGCTTCAGGTGTACAGCGCATTGGTCAGGCATCTACACAGCCTATGACGTGATCCCCCTGATAAGTCCAGTGCCCATCTGGCACCTTACATGATTTTACAACATTGTTGGTTATATTCTCCATACTGTATTAACATACCAATTTGTATTTCTTAATGCCTTCACCTTTTCACCCTGCCCCCAACCCCATTCCCATCTACCATCCTGATGGACCTAGTACCTATCTGGCACCATACCTAGTTATTACAATATTATCAACTATATTCCTTATGCTACTCCCTGCATCCCCATGACTACTGTGTAACAACCAATGTGTACTTCTTAATCCCTTCCCCTTTCACCCACCCTTAACCTCCCTCCCATCTTAAAGAAGTCCCTCTAAGATTCCTTGTAATACTGGTTTGGTGGTGATGAACTCCTTCAGCCTTTTCTTGTCTGGGAAGCTCCTTATCTGTCCTTCAGTTCTAAATGACAGCCTTGCTGGGCGGAGCGATCTTGGCTGCATGTCGTTGCTTTTCATCACTTGGAACATTTCCTGCCAATCCCTTCTGGCCTGCAAAGTTTCTGTTGAGAAATCAGCTGACAGTCTTATGGGGGCTCCCTTGTAGGTAACTAACTGCTTTTCTCTTGTTGCTTTTAAGATTCTTTTCATTTAACCTTTGGAATTTTAATTATGATGTGTCTTGGTGCTGGCCTCTTTAGGTTCATCTTGTTTAGGACTCTGTGTGCTTTCTGGGCTTGTATGTTTATTTCCTTCACCAGGTTAAAAAGTGCACCAATCTTAAGTGGGCAGCTTGAGTAATGTTCCCCTATGCATACAACTGTGCAGCTATCACTCAGATCAAAATCTATAGCATTCCCATCACCTCAAGGGCTCCCTGTGTCCCTAGCCCGCCATTCACCGCTCCCCTCACACTGGAGCTCAGGGACCTTGAGTGATTCTGCCTGCTGTTGGACCTCATGTGAAAGGAATCGCTTGGTACGTGGGCTCTTGTGTCTGCTCCATTCACTTAGCATAATGTTTGAAACGAATCCATGTTGTCTGTGTATCAGCAGTTTGCTCCTTTTTCTTGCCAAATAGTATCCCATTGTGGGAAATAACACAATCTGTCATCCAGTCACATGTGTGACATATGTCTTGATGCTTCTTTTTGGCTAATGTCAATAAAGCTGCCCAGAACATTCTCGTACAAGTCTTTTATGGACAAATTGCTGGGTCAGTGCGTAGACAGATGTGTAACTTTAATGAAAACGGCCAAGTCGTTTTCCAAAGTTCAACCAGTTTACATTCCCATACCAGTGATATATGAGAATTCCTGTTGCTCTTCGTCCTATCAACAGTTGCTATTATTAGTTTTTTTTCTTATTTTACTTTTGCCATTCTGTGTGTAGGGGTATCTCACTGTGATTCAAAAAATATTTTTAGTAGAAAAATATCAATGTGCAAAAACAATGGCCCCTTCTGAGTAATATTATATGTTAAATATTGTATTTTACACACACACACACACACACACACACACACGATCTGACAATTAAGTTTGCTAACTCATCCTAGAAAAAGTGCTACATACCTCATTGCTGAATATCACTACAGTCACTTGTGAAGTACTCCCTTTGGGAAGCTATGCAATGACACCAGTGCCTAGGTAACCCTTCAAAGCAATTTTGGAACTCTTTCTGGAATGGCCATCAGCGCTGTTGTTGTATTACCCTGGATGTCCTGAATGTCATCAAAATGTCTTCCTTTCAATATTTCCTTTATCTTCGGATAAAGAAAGAATTCATTGGGGGCCAGATCAGGCAAGTAAGGAAGGTGTTCCAATATCATTATTTGTTTACTGGCTAAAAACTTCCTCACAGACAGTGCCATGTGAGCTGATGCATTGTCATGATGCAAGAGTCATGAATTGTTAGTGAAAAAGTCAGGTCATCTAACTTTTTCATGCAGCCTTTTCAGCACTTCCAAATGTAAACTTGGTTAATTGTCCTGTTGGTACAAATTCATAGTGAATAATCCCTCTGATATCAAAAAAGTTTAGCAACATCGTTGCAACAAGTTCACAAACTTAATTGTCAGACGTTAATTGTCACATGATGTATGGCACAGAACATTGCATGATGGAGACTGATTTATAGCACACTTTAAAACACACCTTCTCTCAACTGTAGCTCACACCCGACTGACTGCACTGAACAAGCTGAAACTTGTCACACACTGTTACTGAGGTTCGATGTGCGCCATTTCCCGTATTGAAGATCCCTGCCTTTCCATTGGATGGCACTCAGCAACAGCATTCACCGTATCTTTTGATCACAACAGAAAGGCCCCGTGTCACACATCGCTTCTGGTATGGCAATTTCTGTCAAATAAAAACATATGGTGTGTCCTCATCCACCTTATTCACTGGATTTGGCACCGTGCGACTTCTGGCTCTTCCCCAAAGTCAAAATGATTCAGGACACCGAGGCAGCCAAGACAGCGCAACTAAAGACACTCACAAAAGAGGACTTCCAGAACTGCTTCAGAAAGTGGCAAGAATGATGAGATAAGTGTGTTCAAAGAGAGGGGGAGTGTTTTGAAGGGAATTAATAGCAATGTGTCCTTTACTGTAATAAATTTTTTTAAACATTCACTGTATTTTCTGATCATACCTCATATACCTAAATACATGGACAATCAGAAACGCTGAAATGAATTTACAAACAGATGTGAAACTGGTCAGTAGTCACGGGCAATAATCTATTGTGTTCCAAGGAACAACACTCAATTGCATTTCTATGGACACCACCATTTGCATTGCTGTCAATGAAGGCAATGGAAGGTACAGGCCCTTATAGGATCAAGCACACTCAGTAAGCTCCTTTTGTCCGCTTCACAATTTCTTCTGACAATGTACACCATTTAGTACAGACAACGTTCTCAATGAACATCAGCTATGGTGTTCATTATTTCTTACAATGCAAGATCCTGCCCTGCCCATCCCAGGGAAGGAAAGGAGGCAGGGCAAGAAGGACAAAACTGCAAACCAAGCTCACAACATTTTTTTGGCTGAGTTTGATACAGTTGGAGTTTCTGCAAACTTAGGGCTTTGGTTTGGGGTTCTCTTCTGCTCCCCAATTTGTGTTGGTCATTAGCAAGAGAGACCCCAAGCCCAGCTGGAGACTAGGGTCTGGCACATCCACACACAAACTCCCCCCTCAGCCTGGCCTGAGGACACGGGGCCACAGGTAAGACGTAGATGACAGGTAGGGCTGTACCAAGAGAATGGAGATGTGCTTCCGGCAAATGGCACAGTACCTTGTAGGTACGCCTTCTTTCATTCATTAACTATGCAGGGAGTGCTGTGACATGTTGGACACTGTGCCTGGCACAGACCCAAACACAGTGGGCATGGTCCTTGCCCCCCAAGAGCCCACATTCTAGTGAGAGAGACACATGCTTTAAACAAACAACATCAGCATACACGCACGTTGTGCGTTTTATGTTTTTTTATTGTTTTTATGTAATTTCATAGGTAAGAGATGGGTGCTCCAAGACCACTCAAGGCTTAGGGTACTTGAAGGGCTTTGTCCAGCTGGAGTTGGTCACATCTTTCCCTCTGTCCAAAGAAGGCAGTGTGCAAGGTGGTAGAGGTCTGGCATTTAGGACGGCCTGGGCAGCCTTCCCGTGGCTTCCCAGCAGGGCTGTAATTACGGGCACAGTGAAAGTCGCAGCAGATCCATGGGCTTCTCAGTGGCTGAGAGAAGCCGTAGCCTCAGGCCCAGCACTTGACCTCCATTTGCCTCAGTTTCTCTATTAGAAAACGAAATGGGGGGGATGCTGTTGAGATACATAATTACGATTTGTTTATTGGGAGCTTTGAGTTGCTGGGATGAAAGCCTTCATGTACGCAGTCCGTTTTATGATTATAATCACAGTAGACTCCGGAGAAAATTCAAAGAGATGTTTTATAACCAAATTATAGAAGTTTCTCGGTTCAGGAGGGACTATCCCAGCGTAATTAATGAGGAAACTGGGTAACAGCCCTGCCAAGAGACTCTGGCCGCAGACAGCTGTGCAAACCTACCTTGAAGGCAGGAGAGCTCCCCAAGCGTGAAACAGCATCCTGACTCCAGGAGACAACTGGGGCGACCCCACGAGGACTGGTCTCTGCCCACAGAGCAGAGGTGGGGCGGAGCTGTGAGGCACAGGGGTGAGCTTGGACTGGACGAGCAAGCAGCTGACTCTGCCTTCCCTTCCCTCTACCATTCCTGGGACGTAGGCGGCTCCCTGGCGGGCAGGGCACTCCCCTGTGAGCTGGAAGTTCCCTGGGGGTGATGTTTTCTCTCCAGATTATATGCCAACTCCAGTGGAAGTCAGGGGTCCTAGAGAGAGGCAGAGGGCTCCCCCTCAGGGATGGGCGGTCACGGGGACGGGAAGCTTTGCGTTTGCACTTGAACTCACCTTCGGTACCTCCTGACCACATCTCCAAGCCTGGGTAGTCAGGAAGGCCTCGGGCTGCTATTTCTCACGTGACAAGAACCTGGAAGACGGTGGCCGCAGGGACAAGTGTCGGGGCCATGAGCCCCTTGGCCTTTCCCTCATTGCTATGAGATGCCCAGTGCCATGTGGGCACTGTTTCTGCATTCATGGAAGGGAAGGAGGGATTCATGGTGCCAGATGCATCCAATCCTTTGTCAGAAAAGCAAACGCTGCCCAGAAACTGTCTCAGGGCCTTTGGATATGCTGTTCCTTCTCTGGGAATGCTCTTCCGTTTCCTTCAGGCCTGGTTATCTCCTACTCAGACATATCTCTAGTTCCCGCACGACCCTCAGACGTCCTTTTTCAGGAGCCCTTTTGACAACTGTAATTAGTCATCTGTACCAATATTTCTTTCTTCTCCCCCAGTGGACAGCAAGGCCTGTGAAAGCTCAGGTCTTGCTCGCTCTTGTAACCCAAGCCGGGCCTTACAGACTCCAGAGAACTCTGGAATGTCGGGCCAGCAGGTAGCTGAGAAAACCCCATCCACTTCCCTGATTTCCCAAGATGGAGACCGAGGCCCAGTTAGGGGAGGGGCTGGATTCCAGGAACCATTTTTCCAGCCTCGTGGCCACTCTCCCAGACTCATCCAACAAAGGCAGGTGTGCTGAGCTAGTGCTGGGTGCCAGGCGCCAGGCTGCACCTCGGGAGACAGTGCCCCACGCATGGAGCTTACAGGCTGGTGAGACAGACGCAGGTTTCAAAAAGCGTGGCGGGAAGAAGCACAAGAAATGCTGTCCACACCGCCGCCGGGATGCCAGGTTCTGGAGCCAAAATTAGAACTAGTACAAATTAGTACTAGAAGAACATGTCAATCATGCCTCAACTGAAAAACAAAACAAAACAAAAAAACCAAGAACCAGAAGAGCAAAAATAACTGTGTGGCCATATTCCTCTCCCATCTGACCCCGATGCTCCTCCCCATCTGACCCCACCATGTTCTCCCCAGTGGGATCTTTAGCATGCCCACCAAGCATCATCTGGTCTCTAGGAGGTGGGACCTAGAGGGACTTTTCTTGCAAACACTTTCTGGCTTTAGCTCCACCCTTGAGAAGACAATTAGTGTCCCAAGTCACATGGAAGTCTTAGACGTTTTCTATCCATGTACTCCCTGCATCCCACCCTTCAAATGATGCCTAGGAGGTGACTCAGAGAGCAGAGGAGTGGGGGGTGGGGGGTGGGGGGAAGTAAGTTTGGAGAGTCTTCCAGAGTCAGCCTCGTGCAAACATGGTCTCACCAATATTGTCCCTGAAGTAAGACAGCTTCTGTGCTTGTTGTGAAATCCCCAGTGGGTGCTTGCTTTTCCTTTTGGGCTTATTTTCCTGGGAAAGACACAGGTGAGGGGGGTTTTGAAACTGGGCAGAGGGGTACAGGACCCGAAGAGATGCCCATGCAGTGTCACCCTCCAGCCCCAGGACCCCACCGCTGGGGCGGGGCTTCCTGCCTCTGCCCCGCCTTTTGTGACATGGGTCACTTCTGGAGGCCGTGTTAACTGTCAGGGTTATTGCCTCTTCTGAACTGAGCGATGCTTTTACAGTTTATTCTGTACAGGACAGTGTGTACCCAACAACACCCTGGGTTGTGCAACTGGTGGTGGTGCTATTATTATTGCCCCAAAGGGACTGCATGAATCTCATTAAGTGGAGAGGGTATATCGAAATCTCCGTTCCCATCCAGCTGCATTGTCTAACCCAGCCCTAATTTATTCTTTGGTCTTCAGTGAACCTATTGTTCAGATTTAATGAAGTTCATATTGGTCTGGACCCTTGTCTCGAGTGCGCCCATCCATCTAAGCCAGGAGGGGGCAGCGTTTTCCTGCCAAGCAAAGGGCTTTAAAAGCAGAAAACCGGGGTGGGGGCAGGGGTGGGACCCATCCCAAGGCTGCAGATTCTGTTTTATTGGTCCACGCTATTGTCATGTGGTGAAATGGTTTTGTGAACTCCACTGGACACTTCTCCTTGTCTTCCCTTAATTTGAGGGTGGGGTAGGGGTTTTAGGGGACATAACTACAAAATTGGGTGTTCATTTATTCCCTCAGTTCCTTCAACAAACATCTACCAATCACAGCAGGAAACACAGGTGCCTCTACTGTTTAAAAAAAAAAATCCTGCAACACGAACGATCATGACTGTGTGATGGCAAACTCAAAGCAGATTTGCCAAAGCCTTGAAAGAATAGTCCAGAAAACTGAACTGAGCCTGTGGGAGAGCTCTAATAAGAAAGCCAATGTTTCATTTATTTACCATTATTAGTATTATTATTCCCCGTTTTGTCCCCAGCAGGCGAGACAGGGGCCTCGGTTGGCTGCAGGGGGACGCTGTCTGCGTGGCCCATGGGTGACAGATGTGAGGTTCCGGCAGCAGAAGTCATGGTTTAGGGTTCTGAGCCCGCAGAGGAGGGTGGTCCCTTTAAAACTGTCCTGTTGTTATCAGGGTCTCGGTTTGCTCGCCCTTCTCATCTGCCCCCTCCACCTCTGATATCGCAGAAGTTTCTACAGCTCAACAGTTCCCGCGTCCACCAAGGCTGGTGTCTGCCATTCCGAAACCTGCTTTTCCTCTAGCGTCAAGAAAGGAAAGATTTCCTCATACTGTATTTCTTTGACAGCAGCTAGAGAGTTTCCTTTCTGTTAGAACAAGAGCCGCCCCTCTCTGCCTTTTTAAGCCCAGGGAAACGGTGGGAAATAGTCAGAGAGAGCAAACAGGGGTGAGGAGTTGGAAAATTCGATTTCTCCATCTGAAACCCTGGGAAAGTCTTGTCTCTGGGGCAGCTCCAGGTTTTCCCTACCCCATGAGAGTGGCACGAGGGGCAGCCAAGGGTGAAGTCCCTCTGCTCATTCACTGCTCTATCTCCATGACAGGCCCCACCGGCCCCCATCTGACAAACTGCACTGTTGGACACGCAGATATCTGGGAAACGCAGCCAGAACTTTCTGGGTGATGAGGCAGGTGACCGATCACCCTGACATATCATCCAAATATTAAGAACAGCATTTCCTATGAACATTACCATTGGAATATACACCTTAGGAGAGCAGGGCAGCTGTCTCTCTTCCTCTCTGATCTATCCCCAGGAGGAGCCTAGCACAGAGCCTGGAACACAGTAGGCAGGCAATAGATACTCCTCTATTGAATGAGTGAAGCTATCTGCTTTGCAGGGCAGTTGCGACTGGCTGGATAACACGTACTGACAGGTGTGTGAACAGTTTGTTCCCTCATCTAAAGTTCCCTTTTGTCTAACCTTCTGAATCTAGCAAATCAATACTCATTTTAAATGAGACGACGTACATGAGAAAGCCTGGGAATCAGCTGCAAAATGCTCTTGATAAATGTTAACAAACTCAAAAGTGTTCTGTCTAAATATTTTTACCCTCTAAAGTATTGGGCAGAAAATGAAGTGTCTTCATACATGCGATATCATTTAGTCTTCATGACCCTGTGAGGTGGGAAGTGAATACTGCATTTCAGCAAGGCTAAATTATTTTATGTAGGCATATATTTTTTTCTGGATACTTTAGAAAGGCCTCATCTCCCTGGCAGGACCCCCTGTGGTTCCTGCATGGAAGGGGGGACAGCAGTAAGAATAGCACCACCGGTGGGTAACCTGAAAACCAATTCACTTATGGGGTCAAGGCCATAACACCCAGTCTTTAAAGCAGAAGGGGCATATACACAGCATTACTTTTTAAGGAGATAAGAAATCAAGGTGAAGTAGTAATAAGGTAGGAAAAGAAAACGATAAACAAACTGGGGAAAAAACATTCAAAATCTGTGTTGTAAAGAACAGGACAGAAAGACATAATGGCCAATAAATTGCATAAAGAAGATATAAGTTCAGGTTGTTGGTAATTTTTAAATGCAGATGAAAACACCTGGCAAGATATAAAAACAAAAACAAAACTCCCCAGACACAGCTGGAGGGGCTGGTAATAGCTATCTGGGCACCTGGCAATGTGTATCCAAAGCTTTAAATACCCAGTATCCTAAGGAAATAATTGGAAACTATGAGCAAAGAAACATGTTGTAAGAATAGTTGTCAAATACTGAAATAGCAAAAATACCAGATACAACATAAATGTCCAAACAGAGAGGACTAGTGGCCCGAAAGCCATTAAAAATCGAGGCTTAAGTGTAAATTCCTGGAAAATGAATAGGTAGAGACAGACAGAAATAGCTGAAACCAAAACATGATGGGGATTTTCTCTTAGGATGATTGTCCGTATTCTTCTACTTTTCTATAGTGAACAGAGTTTGCTTGTAATCAGAAAACAATCATGAGTTGTTTTATTTTTAGAGTGATGCTGCAGTGAGGCTTTAGCCATTCATTCTGGTTTATCTGAGAGTCATTGAGCAAGAGGGGGAAACATTTGGTCAGTTAACCTCCCAGTCAGCTTCATCATGGATAAAATAGAGCTTCTAAGAGTGCCTACCGTATAGTGTGTGTGTGTGTGTGTGTGTGTGTGTGTGTGAGAGAGAGAGAGACAGAGAGAGAGAGAGAGAGAGAGAGAGAGAGAGAGACAGAGAGACAGAGAGACAGAGAGACAGAGAGAGGTGAAATGAGTTAACCCATGTAAGAGCTCTTAGAACAGTGCCGGGAAATACAGCAGCTCCGAAACTATTAGCTGCTATTACGATTATTACTACGATTCTGGCTATTGTTCTAGTTGTTTCCAATGGAAAAAGGTGACAAAAGGGACGGAGCTCCAGGCTTAGCGAAGGGCTGGCACAGCCATGAGTATCCCAACGTGGGCAATGAAGAGGACCCTGCAAAAGGGAAGGCATAGGGGTCATGAGGGTAATTATAGGCGATGTCACAGAGGCCCGGAGAAGGGTAAGAACCAGCTGCGTGGAGAACGGCGAGATTCAAGCCACAGAGGCGGGACAGGCGTGGGTGGGAGAACTCAAGGCTGCCCACACTTCCCGCTCTCAGGTTCTGACCTGGGGTGAGGGTGAGATGGAGATTTGCACGGGGTCTCTCCTCCAGCCGCGCCCGAAGCCACGCCTCAGCCACGCCTCAGCCACACTGGCCCCGCCCTCCAGATCTGCTCTGACCAGGCCGTTGTGCCAACAGGCAGGACGTGCAAACCAGATTCTCCCCTGGGAGGAGGAAAGCCTGAAGAGCCTGCGGATGGGGATGGAGGCAGACGCTGAGAGGATGCTCTGGGGTTGGTCAGGGCCCCTGGCTAACCCAGGCAAGGTGCAGCCTCAGGTTGTGAGGACGCAGGCACCATGAGGGGACCCGAGGAAGTCATTTTATCACCCTTAGGTTCTATCCGGTAGAAATAATAATACTTGACATTTATAATCCGAGGTAGTCTTTTTATAGCAAAATGAGAGCAGCTGATGCGGACTCCACGTGGCAGTAACACTGCCTGACACCGACCGAGCGTTCTTCCCGAGGCACAGTGCCGGCCTGCCAAGGCTCTCGTCCACTCTCAGGTAACCCGCACAGGGAGCCTGGCCCTTAGGTACTATTAGCTTCCCCATCTACAGCGTGGACGGTGGGGGGTGGGGTGGGAGGGGAGACCTTGAGCAGTTAAGTAACGTGTTCAAGATTCACAGCTGGAAGATGGCAGGCCTGGGTTGGACCCCAGGCAGTCAGACTCCAGAACCTGTGTTTGCAGGTACTGCCTCACACTGCCCAGCGTGCAGTGCGGTGTTATAATGCACCCCCGATGGGGGCTAGCCGCGGTGACTGTCTCTTACAACCAAAAGATGCAAATCAAAGCAGGGTGAACAGGCATTGCCCTAAGAACTGAGAGGGGTCCATACAAACAGCGCAACACCTTGGCAGCAACACCTGTCCACACCGGGTCTTCAGTGCTCAGCCTGGGGAGGAAGACTGAAGCAGGGGAGACTTCTGGGCTCACCTGCCCTGTCCTGGTCGCTGTGCTGGGCGCTGGGGCTGGGCCCGGCCCTGGAGGTACTAAACACGTGCTTGGGGAGACTGGACACTTGGATACCGGCCAGGTTTTTTCAGGACTGATTCATTCGCTTTAAGCACTAAATCCCAGGTAGCTTAGTCACTGTATAAGGTTCAATAACGGCCACCTAAAGGTATCAGCTCCTAATCCCTGGATCCCGTAAGCGTTATCTTACTTGGAAAACGGAGCTTTGAGGGTGGGATTAAGGTAAAGCGCTTGAGATGAGTGGGTGATCCAGGATTGTCCAGATGGGCCCCAAATGCCATCACAAGCGTCCTTGTAGGAGAGAGAGACGGGTGGGGAGATTAGACAAACACATACAGGAAGAGAAGGCCATGTGAAGACAGAGGCAGAGGTGGGAGTGTTGTGGCCACAAGCCGAGGGACCCCGGCAGCCACCAGAGCTGGGAGAGCCCAGGAACGGGTCTCCCCTAGAGCCTCCCGGGGGGGGGGCCTTGCCAACGCCTAGATCTTAGCGTGTTCATCATGTTTTCGGACTTCTAGGTCTGTGAAAGAATAAACCTCTGTTGTTTTAAGCCACCAAGTTCATGGCAATTTCCTACAGCAGCCATAGGAAGCTAATACAAGTAAGAGCCGTGGGGGACGAGGTGGAAAGAGCGTGGGGTGAGAAGCCAGTGATGGGGACTCGGGGCCTGGAGCCATCACGTAGCCTCCTCGGGCCTCTGTCTGGTCATCCAGGCACCCGAGGGGCTATTTTTCACTTATATTGGCCAGCGCGATTTTGGTTGCCATGTGACAGAATTCCAACCCCAACTGGCAGAAGCAAAAGATGTCAAAAAGTTTCATAACAAGAAAGAAGAGAAATGGCTCAGCTGCATCCAGGGGTTCAAAGGAACTTCCACCTCCTCGCTCCCTCCCCCGTTCCCTCTCTCTCAACTTTTCTTCCCTTGCAAGTTGGCCCCATGATCCCCTTGGGCAGGCAGACTTCCTCCATAAGCCTCGAGACGTGATGAAGACAAGCTCCATACGTGCATCTTCACAGCTTACCCAGCTCACATCAGTACATAAAGGCCCCAGCGAAGGCTCTGACTGGCCAGACTCAAGACACACTCCTAGCTGCCAGCTCCGCTCACTGTGCCAAGCAAATGGGGCCTGAGGGTTGGCATGGCCTGGGCATGGGCCTCCCTGTGGCACTGAGTGAGGAGTGAGCTGCGGAACTGGCAGAGCCCACTAGAACCACAGACAGAGTGCAGAGGGCAGACCTCCCAAAGCTGAGGGGTTGGGGTGCCCTTACCAGAAATGGGAATGGTATGCAGGGCAGAGAAGAACAAGGAACGGCCACCACATTACGTCATGGAGCTGTTGCAAAGACCGAGTGACACGCACCGCTGAACGCGCTCTGAGAAGCATAATGACTGTGACGTGTCCACGTGGACACCTGTGAGCTCAGCCCGCCTGGCTCCACCCACATGCTCCCCAGCCCTTGGTTTCAGCACCATCATCTACCTTCTTCCTCTGCCCTGACCACCCATAGGTCTGGCCTGCAGCTGCCTTGACCAAAACAGGACAACGGGAAGACTGGACTGGATGAGCTGAGAAGGGTCCAGGCGCTGGGAGAGCTTAGATGTCCCAGGAGGTCAGTAATGTGTCAACAGAGAAAGGAGCCACTGCAGGAGGAGACATGGCGTTTAAACAGCAGTTGACTGGGGGACTATGAAACTCCCTACATATAATCCATAGCAGTCATTTAATAAAATCCTTTGAACGAGTCAGCACTCAAGGACCCGCCAGGCGGCTGAGAAATGCCGTTATCATTTGCCTGCCCTGCTGTTTTTCACGCCAACCGTGCGGTGAGCAGAGCGCTGCCCGGCAGTTTAAGCAGCACGCAGACCTCCAGCGCCAGGAGGCTCCCGGCTCGGGACTTACTGTGTCTGGACGTTCAGAGTGTAAGAGCGGCATGAAGTAGCCACATGTGGCTCTCAAGCATTTGAAATGTGGCGGGTCTGAACTAAGATGTGCTGTAATGAAAATGACACACTTAGTACCAAAAAAAAAAATAAAATAAAATAAACAGTAAAATATATAATTTTTATGGACTACATGCTGAAATGGTAACATTTTGAGCTAAATAAATTATAGTATTAAAATTAATGTCACCTGTTACTTTTTAGGTTGGGAATGTGGCTATTAAGAAAGTTGAAAGTACATGTGTGATGTGCGTTATATTTCTGTTGGACAGTGCTGTGCTGGAGAATTCTGCCATCCACGCATTCTCTTACTGACGGTCAAAACAGCCCATTGTATAGACAAGGACACTGGGGCTTGACGAGGAAGCGGGATGGCAGCACCAGTAAGGGTCAGAGGTAAGTCCCCAGATTGGTCTGGTTCAAAGGCTGATCACTTTCGGCTCTACACCAAGTTGTTTGCTTACAGCACCAGTCATGACACTTTGGGCTGCAAGTAACAGAGTCCCTAACTCAATGTGGCTTTTGTTTTTTTAATCAGCATTTACAGTCCCACAGGAGCAGTTCCAAGGCTGGTGAAGAGACTTCACGATGTCATCCAGAGCCAGGGCTTCCCGTATTTCCCTCTGCCCTCCTCCACACGTTGGTTTTGTCCCAGGTTATCCAGCTGTGGTCAATCGCAACTGCCAATGCACCTCTGAGCAGCATGTGCTCACACCACAGCAGCAGAAAAGACAGCGTCTCCTTGTGGGTCTCTTTCTACATGGGAAACCCTTCCCAGAACCTCCTCAGGACCTCGCACGAGCATCCCCCATGAGCTCATTAGACGTGCAGGACCTGTGTCCTACCCTAGACCTGCTGAACCAGAGTCAACATCTCAACAAGATGCCCACTCATTCCCAAGCACATTCCAGCTTGGGCTGCGCTGCCCCAGGAGGCTTCCCCTGAAATCTCATTGGCCAGGGCTGCATCATATGCAAATGTCCTAAACCAGCCACTGAGAAGAGGAACAGAATTCCATAATTGGCTTAGAACCCTCATCATTCGCATCCCGGGCTGGGCAGCAGAGGCACCACCATCCCTGAGCACAGAAGGGCTCCCTGGTCAGGGAGGACAGTGTGGGCGTCTGGGCATGGTGTGGGGTGATGATGACGGGGAGGCAATCATGAGGCCAATGAGTCCTTGAAGGTCTGATGTGAAGATTAAATGAGATAAAGAATATACAGTGACTAATATATATGCATTCACTATTCCAGCCAATGCTTTTTTCAGTACCAGACATTCTTTGCCCCTGAGGTTACAGTGGTGCACAAGACAAAATTCCCCACCCTTATGAGTGGCGCTTGCATAGAAAAAAGAAGAGGCAACTATAATAATAGATAGCATAATCACAGCTATGAAAAGTGCCATGAAGTAAACAAACAGTGCTGAATAGAGAATGCAGGCAAAGATGTGCTCTCGCTGGGAGGGAGGCATTTAAACAGAGGCCTGCATGGTGACAGGGAGCTAACCAATCCCTGAGCTAGAGGGACGGGGTGGGGTGGGAGTGATCTTCACAGAGGGCGAACATCATGTGCAAAGGTCCTGGGGTAGAAAGGAACCTGAAGCAGAGGCAGAGGAGCGGATAAAACACGCTCTGCAAAGCGTTGCTCATCCCGGCCACCTGCATTCGTTACCTCCTGCTGTGTAATAAATTCCCCAGAACTTGGTGGCCTAAAATAAGAACAGACTTGTATTGTTCTCCCAGCTCCTATGGATTAGGAATTCAGGAGCAGGTTAGCTGACCGGATTCTCTCAAGAGGTTGCAGTCAAGACGCTGGTGGACGCTGCAGTCATCCAGAGGCTTGACTGGGGCTGGGGACCCAGTTCCAAGGTGGCCCACTCCTGCGGCTGACAGGTTGGTGCCAGTGGTTGGTGAGAGGCCTCAGTTCCTCTCCACGTGGGCCCACCCACAGGCTGCCTGAGTGTCCTCACCACACAGCAGCTGGCTTCCCCCAGAGTGGGCAATCCAAGAGGGAGAGAGTCAGAGGAAGGGACACTGCCGGGTGTGAAATAGTCTCAGAAGCCGTGCACCCCCCTGTCGCCACCGAGTCTGGCCCGCACTCAAGGGGCAGGAATCGGCCTTTCCTGTCTGCAGGGAGGAGTGTCAAAGAACTTGCACACACATTTTCAACATGCCAGATTCCCAACACCAGCCACTGGCCTGTCCATCCCTAGCCTAGGGATGGTCAACTGGTCAGCCAGAGCATATGTGATAGACCAGGTGCTGTTGCCTGGGTGCCACCTGAGGATGGTCAATTTGCCACACCCGCTTTTGTCACAACTGAAGATACATATTGTGTCAACAAGGTCTTCTACCAAATGCTTGTGAAATGGCGACCTGAGGTTGAACACACTTTTGGGTTACTCTTCTCTTACACAGGAGAGTAATGGTGTTGGGAGAGAAGGAAAGCTCTTTTGTGCCAGCGAATGGAGTTCTCCTTCCCTCTCCCCCAACACCACAACCCTCCAGGCTGGGAGGCAGCTTTGCAGAGCGGGGGACTTCTCTATCCTGCCTGTCCTTTGGAGGAGACAGAACTGGGCCTGGCACCTCATCAAGAGAATTTCATTTCCCAGACCGCCCCTGGCAGCGTCACCCCTCCCCGAGCCCCGGCACACATTCACTGCTCTGTGGACCTTGAAATCAGGCACAGTGTCAAGTTGGACCCCTGTCAGGCTACTCAGGGTATGAATTGATGCAACTCCTATGGAGGACAATTAGGCAATAGGTTTCTTAATTAAAAAGACACACATCCTTTGGCCCAGCCATCCTACCTTGAATCATTTCTCCTACAGATGCATCCCACTCGTGAGACAGAAGGTGACCACAAGGACAAGCTTTGCAGTATTGTTCCCAGTAGCAAGAGGCTGGAAACAATCTAGCTGTGCATTATTCAAGGCTGGTTCAATGGATAATGAAACAGCCACTCAACAGAGCACTCTGTGGCTATTAAAAAAAGAATGGGACTCTGCTGTACCGCAATGGAGCAATCCTCGAGATACACTGTTGAGTGAAATGAGCAAGGCGAAAAACAGTGCACACGATTGGCTATCATCTAACACAGTGCCCCTTTTAGTTTGTTAAGTAACTTAACTTTGGAAAGCACAAACACTAAGCGTCTATGTACTCATGTAGGAAAACCTTTAATTGCTACTTTGAGTAGTTATGTTTATTTAGGTTTTGAAATGTTACTAGCAAAGTATAAGCAAAAGCCCTAAGAGCCCCTCTGAATGAAACACGGCAAAACCCTTTTTTTCTAACACGTTCTACGTAGTCTCTCCTTTGGAGATGATGTCTTCTATCTGTGTTGGTGGTGGGGGCACCTGGCGAGGGGGAAAATTGGGACAACCCTCTTTTTGGAGGGGAGGTTGGCATTTTGGAGCAGACATTTAAATGCTTACACCTTTAATCCAACAATTTTCCTTGAACAAATCTGTCCCATAGAAATACTAGAAGGAGTGTATACAGACATAGGTGTGAATAATTTCAGCAGATTATGACGGGGGGGCTATTGGAAAATGCCCAAAATGTCTGCTAATGGGAGTCTTCCTAAGTAAGCTCTAACACCTCCATACTCTGGAATCTGATGCAGAAAGAGTGAAACAGAAATGTCGGAACTGGAGCGTTCGGATGCCAGGAGGCTGTGCTAAGGGGACGTATCGGCTGAAGAGCCACGTACCTCTGTCTAGGCCAGGCGTCTGTGACCCTCAGGGAGCACGTGACAATGTCTGGAGACATTTTGTTTTGGGCTGCTGCAACTAAGGGGTGGGTGACTACTGGCATCTGGTGGGTAGAAGCGAAGGATGCTGCTAAACACCCTACGGCGCCCAGGACGGCCCCGCGACAGAGAAGGGTCCAGCCAATGTGTCAGTACTGCCGAGGCCGAGAGACCCTCACTGACACAGCACAGCCCCTGACACGTACTGAATTCCCCACGGATGTCTGTTGGATGCGTAAGTGACTTGTTACTGACGACACTGTGTGCACACAGGACACTCACCGAATGGTTAGCAGAGACTAAGGCACGGGCCTGGGATGCTTTCGTGCCTGACCTAATTCACTTCTAGACCATTAACGTTTCCAAAAAGCAGCTTTTATTATTAAAAAGGGAGGGAGGGAGGGAGGTAAAGTGGCTGAAGTAAACCTTTGGCAAGTCATTTCTGTTGTTCTGCCCCATTTTCTCAGCTCCATGTTGGGCACAGGGCTGGTGTCACCGGGCTGTTGAGAGGAGTAAATCAGTTGTCTGTGTAACGCCCTCTGCTAAGCACTGGGACACAGAAGGTGCTCAGTAAATGTCCCTGTTCTCATCGTTACTGAAAAGGCACTCTGAATGGTGTCTTGGTTTCTGTCCAGAGCACTCTCCAGGCCCTTGGCTGGCCGCTCGGGTTCAAGGCGAGCGTTGGGTGTCCCCTCTGATTTATGGAGGGGAGCTTGTGCGGGTGACCTCTGTGGGCTGTAGGGCCCCAGCAGGTCAGTGGTGGCCGTGGGTTTGCCCACGTGGATCATGTCTCCCCAGCTGGGTCAGGTGAGAGCAGGACAGCCTCCCCTTTCTGTCCTTCCCCCTGCGGCCATCTGCCCCTTGGGCCTGCACAGGGTTAATGGAGCATAAATGCATTTGTGAGTGAGTGGAGGGCTCCCCCCAGCACACTCCGGGCACAGCAGGGCTCTCCCCAGCCATCAGGAGGCCCAAACCCACATTTTCCCGGCTCCGGGCCCAGATGTTGACCTGGGTCCAGGAACCCCAGTGGCTGCAAAGGCGTTTTTAATGGAGGAGCGTTGTCCTGGGAGATGGAAAACTTTCTAATCAATGCAAAACACAGACAGAGAGCAGGGCTCCCTCCACAAGAAGCCCGTTACCCACCCACCCCCAACATGTAAGCCCCATTTAGCCGCAAATCCTTAAGCCAGCTTGTAAAAAGCAGCTTGTTTGGGACTGACCTTCCCATTCATGTAACGTGATATTGCACGCTTGGCCGACCTCGGCAAGCAGCTAAACATATGTCGTCAGCTGGGCGCTGCCGCCCGTCTATTAAGATGGTTCTGGAAGCACATGTGGGAATGGGCCTGCCCTGGAAACTCAAGGGGACAGGCAGGACACAGGCAATTAGAGGAAGCCCACCCGGACCCCGGCGCTGGGCTGCAGGAGGAAGCTCCGAGCTGCGTCTCACGGGCATGGGAGCAATTAAGGTCAACAAATAATCGTGGAAAAGGAAACTTTAAAAAATAGGAACCTGGTTAAATGACCCAGTAAATACCCGCCCCGCACGGGGCGGCGGCATCTGGGCTTCACGTGGATGGTCACTGCTCCCCCCCCCTTTTCTGGGTAATGACTTCCCTTTGCAATTTCCTGGAGGAAGTTGTTGAAATGATCTTCCAGTGGTCAAAGAAGCGGGGTGATTCTTAATTTTCAGTCTGAAGTCTTTTTTTCCCCCTTTCCAGTCCAATCTCCCAATTAACTTGGGTCAGCAGCTTCATGTAGGAAGCCCCTTGTGCGTGTGGAGAAGAGAGAGAAGCTCGGGCTGAGAACGTTTCTCTTGACCAGAAAGGGGTGGGCTGGCCCTGAGCTATCACTCGGGGTGGGGCACGTGACCCACCCAGCTCTGCAGACCTCCACCGCCGGGTGCAGTCATCGTCAGGGTCAAGGTGAAGAGACTTTCCACTTTCTCTCCTTCTGCTATTCCAAAGAACAACAGCAGCTACCCCTTACACAGCACTTTCTAGAAGTCCTCGACCTGTGCTGTGCTGGGCCACTTGACATGAGGCTGGTGGGATGGAGGAACGGAAGTGTTAATTTTATTCGATTTCAATTAATATCAATCTAAAAACATGTAAGTCATTTACTGGAAAACTCGTATGTATGCGTGGACCATTTGCTTGTGGGCTCTGCTTTATTAACGGTAAGCCTGACAAAAACAGAGATTGGGTATTTCCATTGAAAGCTGAGTGCCTCAATTGAGATCTGCCGAAAGTGTGAGAAATGCACACCAGATTGTAAAGACTTAAAAAAAAGGAATGAATGTTGAAATGATAGTACTTGCAATACACTGGGTTAAATGAACTGCATTATTAAAATTAACGTCACTAACTCTGTTGTACAACAGTGTGCATAGACTATACACTCCTGAACTGTACACCTAAAAATGGTGAAGATGGGAAACTGAATGTTATAGGTTGTATGCCACACACACACACACACCTGTTCCTTTTCACCTTTTAGAATGCTACTAGAAAATGTAAAATTACATCTATGGCTCACGTTATGTTCCTATTGGACAGAGCTGAGTATTCAAGGTATCCTTGACTCCATCGACAACCCCACAAGGTAGGTCTGTGACCACAGCTCTCCCCCGAGAGGAATCCCCAACCTGCTCAGGTAAGAAAAGGAAGGAGCGTCACTCCATAGCAACAGGCTTGAGACAGCAAGACCCAAGGGAATATTCTGGACCGGAGCCGGGAAGATTGGGATGATAACTTCCCCTCTGCCTCTCATCCACCAAAAGCTCTCTGCTTCCTTATTCTGGGCGAACACTTACAGACAAGACAACCTGGCTTTGGGCTCAGGTACAGTGTGTGCGATTTGCCTGGCAACTGTCAGCCCCGTTAATAAAACCGGACTCTGCCTCTGGGCCCCGGGCTGAGGGGCTCCCTGGCCCAGGTTCATTCTTCCTTCCTCGCTTCTAGAATTGTAAGTGAAGCAGAGATCTCCCAACTGAAATAAGAAACCTCTCCTCCTGGACATGTTCTGCAAAGCCCTTTACAGACACCAGAAGGCGGGTATTTCCCTGTCCCCAGAATCTTCCGGGCCTCAGTGAGTGCAGGGGTGCAGGGCCCAGAGGAGCGGGTTCCACCCTGAGCTTTCCAGTACCGGAGAGCGGGATTTAAGCTTTGCCTTCACGTCATCGCCACTTGACCTACGTGACCTCGGACCAGCCTCCTGACCTCCCTAAGGAACAGTTCTTAATCAGTAAAATGGGAACAATAAGGACAGCTACTTGAATAGGGTGTGAAGACAAAAATACGTCTGTCTGTGCAGAACGCTCAGTATGTTGTGTGGCTTTGCAGCCCCAGCCCGCAGACCGCTGTGTGCGTCTGAAGGTTGCTGTGCTGGTTGCATCCTGAAGTGTCAGATCAGCCGGGATCTCGCGGCCAACGTGGAGAGGACTTACTGTTTGTCTAATTGCAGCGCTCAACTGCCCTGCCCTGCGCTGCCCTGCATTTCCTGGTTCCTGGAAACCATTCACACTAGTCCCTCTGGGTTCCTTCCAGCTGTCCCGAGTCAGTGGTCAGCTGGGGGAAAAGGCAGGCGAGATGGTGACAAAGGTAACCTCGCCAGTCGTTTTTGACCTGACCTCCTGAAAACTCCCCACCACACAGAGATGGCAGCCTTTGTAGCTGGAGTGGGCCCGGGCGGAGCGCAAGGCACAGCTAGGGTTGGGGTTGCTTGGGCTATGTGTGGCCCAAGGTGAAACCTGGCCCACGGTGACAGTAACACACTCTGACAGCTGTCACAATCCTTCTTAAGTCATTGTGCCGTGAAGGCTCAGAGCAGAGGCGCACAGACTGGGGCTGGGAAAGGGAGATGCCGCGGGCGCATGGGCACGCCTGATTTCTATATTCGTTCACTTCACTCCGCAAATGCTCAGAGCGTGTCGTCTGCACCAGGCACCAGGCCAGGCTGAGGGACTGTCATGACGAGCAAGCTGGATGGGGCCCTCACCCCCAGGGGTGCTCATGCCTCCGGAGGGAGACAGTGAGCGAGCAGACTTGACCGAGATAATTTCAGGCTGTGCCGTGTGCTGCGGCGGGAACGGACAGGACAGGGCTGCAGGCGGCCATGGGGTGCCTGGGTCCACCAGGATGTTCCCCAAGTGCTCTCAGGAGAGGGAGGCTGCACTTGGACCTGAAGGTTGGGGTCAGAAAGCCGCCAGGAGCAAAGCCAACCCCGGAGCCCTGAGGGGTGGGAGTGGAGTGCCGAGTGGCTCCCAGGGACCCAGCCATCCTGGCAACGGGAGGTGGGGCTGGGGATCTGGGTTGGGGGGATTCTCTGCCCCAGAAAACATTCTAGGAAGCCCGAAAGGATTAGAGAGATGTGATTTCAAACACCTGCAGTCAACCATAACCGAAATATAAGGAAAGGTAACCAAGTTCAAAAATTTCCAAGGATGACGAGCACTTCGATGCCTTTTCTTAAATATCGCTCATAATTTATTTCCTCCAGGATTTCTGCTCAGTTTCTGGATGTTTCTGCCCTGCTGTCACTTTCAGGGTGTGCTCTGGCCGCTGGTGGAGGAATCAAGGGTGGGCGCCAGTACTCTGGGGTGGAGTGAGGGGCTCTGCCTGCAGGGGCGCCTGGGTGCGCGGCTTGGCACCTAAGCGGCCCTCTGCCCCGCCGCAGGTGGGGAGGCAATGACCCCACATCTGCCGTGTCATTAGGGGAGCCTGACCCAAGAGGAGCCCGTTCCTGTGCACTCCTCATGGCCAGACACCCGTCCCCATCCGTGGGAGAGGGGCAGAGGAAAGGCCATGACTGACAATCGCTATGTGGGAAAGTGGCCCCTGTGCCAACGTATTCACAACACCTGTCATCACATGCTGTCAGCCAAGCGCCCGATGATGTTTTAATTTATGCCTTGAGTGTCATAAGCCAGCACTGCCTGTTTCTAAGCCATCACGTGGCCTCTGCTGTTGATAAGCCACATCTCTCCTGACAGATGTTGGGGTTGGACTGTTGGGGAAACCCTAAAAGTCCCCTGGCCCTTCAGTCCCAGAATGGAGGGTGGTGCTGGGTGACTCCTGGCCTGGAAAATGAACAGCAGAGCTGTGAAGGGAATGAGGGAAGGACAGGGCCACCTCGGGCTTAGGAACTCCACCTGCCACTGGCCGCTGCGTGACGCCAGGAAGCCCACGACAGACGCGCTCTGAGCCCAGAGACCTTCCAGAGCTGCCTGAATTTCCCGCCACCTGAATATGAATTTGTGTATTTTGCTTAGGGCCAGATTCGCACCACGTCTCAGCCTCGCGTGGCGGCTGTAAATAGCCCCGTGCCTATGTGTGTGGAGATGTCAGTGCATAATTGATCTTTTGAAAAATGCCAGTTGATGGAAGTGTGTTATTTACCTCTGACAGCCTGCGCTGCCATTTGAAATGTAAAGCAGGAGACTTATGTCCTTTCATATACGCGCTGTTAGTTCGCAGATGTCAATAGAGGGAGGGTGTTGGGATATCATGGTTTTACAACTGTAACCAAAGCTCAGACTTTCTATGATTGAATTCGTTTCCTTTATCCAATAACCAATTTCCTGTTTTACACAGAGTGATTTTTTTTTGGGGGGGGGGTCCAATGTTGGAGTCAAAAGGACAACTTTTGCACCAACTAGCTGTCATGTGATGTTGCAAGATCTGTAACTACGTATCGTTCCCTTAGCATATCCTAGGAGCTCACAAATGAAAAGCGAGGGGGATCTGGAAAATCATCAATTTGCCCAATGCCGCAAATCCACGGTATTCATTTATGATGGCTGCGCTAACAAAATATGGCTGCCTTAAAACAATACAGATTTATGACCTTGCGGTTCTGGAAGCCCAGAGTCCAAAACGTGTCTCACCGGGCTTCGCTCAAGAGGCCAGCATGGCTTTGTTCATTGGAGAACTCATTGCCTGGCCTTTTCCAGCTTCCGGAGCCGCCCACATGCCTTGGCTCATGGCCCCTCCCTCCAGCTTCAAAGCCATCGATGTTGTCTCCTTCTGACGTTCTTCCATAGTCACACCATGTGACTCTCCTCTTCTGCCTCTCTTCCATTTTCAAGGCCCCTTGTGATGACACTGAGCCCACCCAGGTAATCCAAGATCATCTCCCTACTTTTAAAGCCAGCCGATGGGTAATCTTCATCTGCAACTTTAATTTCCCTTTGCCGTGTAAGGTGACATAGTCTCAGGTTATGGGGATTAGGATATGGACATCTTGGGGGCGTGGGAGAAGGGGGCATTATTCTGTCCACTACAGTCGTATCTTAAATAAGCTGGATTCTAACACACGTTCCCCAAACTGAATGCTGAAAAAGGACTGCACATCGCCACCAAACATTTTTCTGTGTTTCGCTTTCTTCCCTTGTTATGGAGATATGTCAACCACAAGTCACAAAACAATAGCAGCAATAACTGCCAAAGACCGATGACTCCGTCCAGGCCGTGTGCTACAGGCTTTCCTGGGTGCTATCTCATGCCCCTCCCTCCACACCTCGCCATATGAGTGTCGGAATCCCACTTCAGAGCTGAGGGACCTGAGAACTGGGAGGACCCAGCGTGTCTCAGGCTGAACGGGGGCTGAACGAGTGAGAGAGATGGACCTGCTGGTGTTTCCACAACTGGGCACTTCCTTCTCACCGTGTTGCCTCTCAGGACCTGCTGTACAGACAGAGAAAAAGCCAACCAACTGGATGTCCTTAGCAGCTGACAGTGAGGTCGGGCATCCAATACTATTATATCGTCCACTCTTTTAAATAAAAGGGGAATAAAAGTCCTGAGTTTGAGGCCTGGGTTGAAAAACAGACCCAAGCCTCCCCTGTTTGTCCCAAGTCCTCCATACATGTGTTTGCCTTTTCTTTCTTTTTCCAGAAGAACGCCACTTGTGGAGCTCCTGTTTCCAATTACTGGTGGACAGTTCAACCACCAAAGCTCTGTCTGTATCCGTTTCAGACGGATGATAATTTTTGAATAAGATCATTTGTCATGAATGTCATCAAGAGAAATCAACCAAAAAAAGCTCCATTAAGCAGACGAGTCAACTCCTCATTTCAAAGAATGCTCATTAGAACTGCACAGAATGCCTTTCAATGTCCAGAGAGCGATTTTTCCATTGCAAACTGGCCAACTCTTGCTTTTCTTCTTCTTCTTCTTCTTTTTTTTTTTGTCTTTTTGGTCCATGTGGAGCCATCCTTTGAAAACAAAAGCTGCCCTTTGTTTGAGCGCAGGCAGGTTGCAGGGAATAAGGCCGAAGTTATCTCTACACCAGAGCACCTCCTACCCAGGCAACGGAGGTGGGGCCTGGATCCACGTCCAGAAGAACCAAGCTAGAAAACCAACTCTGGGCAGAAAGACAGAGCTGTGAAGGTGGGGTTGCCTGGCTGGAAGACCAAATTCACGAGGTCATTGCTCCCTTCTTCACTGTGTGGAGATGACACACTACCCATCTCTGCTGCTTACAATATTAAAAAAAAGAAAACATGTATATGTGCTTTGTAGACGGTTTTTAAGTGAATGTGAGGGCCGGCCAAGTGGCTCAGTTGGTTAAGAGCTCGCTCAAGAGTTTGAGCTCTGAGCAACAGCGGTTCGAGTCCAGCCCGAGCTGAGCAGCCGCTGAGCTGCCAACAGGTAGCAGGATGGCTCAGCTTAAAAAAAAAAACAAAAACAAAACAAACAAACAAAAAAAAGTGAATGTGATGCCTTAGGAGAAAGCAGATACAGCGGGAGACGTTTTAGAGCCTGGATATAGAGTCACTTAGACCTGGATTCAAAGCCCAACTCTACAAGTCACTTCCCTCTCTGAGCCTCACTCTTCTCATCTGTGAAATGGGGATGATAATGGCCCCTGCCTCTGGGGTTAGTAAGGAACTAAATCAGGTGATGTGTCTGAAGAGCTCTATACCTTGCCAGCACTCAACACATAGTAGATAATAGTTTATAAATGTAGTTATTCTCATTATTTTTCTCCAGGTTTGAACATGAGCCCCCTTTGCATTATCCTTTTTATTTCTCAACAGGCCAATTTACTTAGATGCCAAGTACACATTTGTTATATTTTCGCCATTTACGCATATAGTTTCATAAATCACATCTATGGTTTAAGAAACGACACTGATTCAGTAGAGCTGAGAACCCAGGAGACCGGTGGATTCCGACTGAGTGAGGGAGTCGGGGCTGGGGGGAGGCGTTCTGTTCGTTTTGTTTCATTCATTACAGTTCTCCGAAACGTGCTCCACCGAGAATTGCTTTGACCACGGATGCCTCAGGGTTCAACTTAAACACAGGTTAACCTAGATGGTACTATTCAGCAAATACCAAAGTCACGCTGTTGGACCTCGAAACCACACTTCCCAGAAGCCATCCGCTGAATGGCGTGGACACCGCTCAGCCTCCCTCTTCCCACAGTGCTCGGCAGCACTGGTGTTTCCTGGGGGAAAGGATGGGACAGGCCATCAACAGGAGAGGGGTGCGTGATCCCTCTCTCTGGAGAAGGGAGAGTCTGGCCTGGGCAACAGAAACTGCAGAAATCTAATGCTGGGTGGTTAACACCCTGGGAAAGGTGCCCTTCCTGTACCAGGAAGAGGAGAACATTCTTATCACGGGGGGTAGTGGGGGTGGGATGGGAGGGTGACGGGGGGTGCGGATCGACACCGGGCTGAACCTGTGCAAACAGTCCTATTAAAATAACCCTCCTCTTCCTTAGCTCCCCTGGGGATTTCTTAGCCCCCTTTCCACAATTTATTGCCCTTCACCCCTAAGCCTTTTTCCTTTGTCTTAACACATCTCCACAATTTATTGTCCTTTGTCACAGAGGCATCTAAGCTCTCAGGCCTAACTGCTTCTTTAGGGTCTTCATTTCTTCTTATGATATCCCCCATGCCATGTAAAAATATTAATGCCAAATAAGATTTATATGCTTTTTCTTCAGTTAATCTGTCTTTTGTTAGTTTAATTCGCAGGCCCCAGTCACAGGTCCTGATCGGGTAGAAGAACAGTCTCTCCTTTCTGACAGAGGCCAGGGCCCAGCTGGAAACGAATGTCAGAGATGGAGAATAAGAGAGGAGGGCAGCCCCATGCCTGATGGCATCACTGATGTCCCTGGATGCAGCCGAGCCAGAAGCTGTCCTGGGGCTTCCCATTCCTTTGAGTCAATAACTCTCTTTTCCTTTGCCCGTTTACAGCTAACAGAGTACTGAGTATTATTTCCCCCCATTTCACAAGGAGGATGCAGAGTTTGAGAAGCTAAATCCGCTCCTATGCCACAGCGCAGCTGGCAAAGCTGGGATGTAGTCCCCGCTCTGTGCGACCCCAAAGCCACAGAGATCCCCGTGATATGAGACCTCCTGCTCTCTGCAAGGTTGTCTTCAGAGGCCAAAGAACTTGACAGCAGATATGAAAGCAGTTACCTTTGGACTGAAGTCAAGAACAAGAAGAGACAGTGCCATTCTGTCAGCTGCATGTGGCCAACCCCACTGACCCCACCGTGGTGGCTACTTGGCAGGTGGGGAAACTGTGTCTAGAGCTTTTCTTTGATATTCGGCTAATTCTTTCTCTGAGAGGAAAATGGCATTTCTAACAGAAATGCAAAGGTTTCTTATTCGGGGTTTTTTTTCTTTACTATAACATATGCTGAGACTTAGATTTCTAGACTAGTCATTAATAATGTACATTTAAAACCAAGACGAGCCTTCCGAAGCCAGACAGAATGGTAATATTCTGTATACTGATTATGTTGGCCTAATTGCTGCATTTATGCGATTAGTCCCAGTGCGCCGGTAGAGACAACTTGGTTATGACTTTGAAATCCTCCAAAATTGCTAGATCCACCGGAAATCTGATTTCACTTTTTTTAAGGGAAAAAAAAATGTATTCCAAACATTAGCTGTGATTTTTAAAAATGCACATAAATATTTGCAATCAGTATCGCTTGGGCTCTAAAGATAAACAGTCATAAAACAATATTGTGACCGCATTTTCCCCTCCTGTTAAACAACTTCCTCCGAGGGGGAAAGGTTAGACTAATCAGAAATAAATTAACTACAGCTGCAGCCAACCGGGTTTTTTTTGTTGTTTTTGTTTTTTAAGAGAAAACGGTTTGCAGTGGTAGTCCACGCAGCACGGGCTGCGGTGGTAACTTGCTGCGTCCAACCTGCATGTGGATGGGGCACTGGAAGAAGACCCTTGCCTGGTAACACTGTTCTTTCTAGAACACCTTGGAAAGGCCAGTGGCAGCTCTCACTGCAGCAGAGAGTGAGGGGCAGTTATGGGGCACCCAGCCAGCGTCTCTGTCTTCTGGTGCCGGTCTTGTGATGATGGGCTGCGAGCTACATGTTAATTCCAGTGTATGCGTGTTTAGAAATGTTATTTTTTAAAAACAGCTTATTGTTTTAATTTACGCAGCGAGGAACTGCCAACAGTCTTCCGCTCTGCCGCCAAAAGAAATTTAGCTTCCAGGTTTATTAAATTGTTGTCTAGTTAATTGCAAGTGCTTGGTTGACACAATAAGCGAGGCAATGGGACAGTCGCAGGCGTGTCGTTGTTCTCCCAAACTTGAGCTGTCCTAGGCTCATGCTGCCCAAGCACTTTCCAGCCCACTTTATCCTCAGTATGTCACCGGCACCAGGCTCCGGGGTTCCCCAGCCCCATCCCAGTGGCCCCGTTAGTAGCTAAACGCTTTCAGGATTAAGGTTAAGGTGATGCGTTCATTCATTCATTCATTCAACAAACAATTATCCAGTGCCTGCTGGTCACCACTATACCATTTGTGTGCTAGAGACACAAAACAGTGAAAACCTGCTCTACTGAGGCTTGTGTGCTAGTGGAGCAAGATGGTCAATGAGCAATCAGCACATTGTGTGTGGGGGTGGGATGGGGGGCAGGTGCTAGGAAGAAACACGAAGGAGGAAAACAGTTTGAAAAACAGAGGGAGGGCGATGCTATTTTTCATTTTGTACTAGTTTGTCCATTGACATTGGGTCCTAATAGTCCCTTTTCTCGCAACTTTCTTTGTTCCATAGGCCATGTTTTCCAGGGCCGAGAGGTTCCAATCAGTCCCGAGTTTTAGAGCTCAGGCCCTGGAGCCCACGGCGGGTTCCAATCCAACTTGCCACTCATGGACTCGAAGATTCTGGGTGACCTGTTTACGCCCAAAGCACCTCAGGTTCCTCACCTATCAAATTAGGGTGATAACCAAATCCATTTCATGAGTTCTGGTAAACATAAGATGTGTGGACAGAGCTGTCACTGCAGTGCTTGCCACAGAGAAAGCATTTCATCAATATCAGCTATTATTATTATGAATACCTGTAGCTCTGGTGATTATCTCTTTCAACGGCCGCATGGCAGCCGGACTGCGGGTGTCCCGCCATTTGTTCATGACCTGTGGCCGGACCTCGAGGATGCGTCAGGTTCTGTTCTGACAATGCCGCCCTGAACTTCCTCGTCAGCTCACGCTTATTTACTGACCCTTGTCTTTCTTGGGCCTGCCCCACCCCCAAAAATGAGAGTAAGCACGTGGTCTAGTGGGAGCCACGTCACAGCGTCACTTTTCCAGGAAGTTTGCACCCTCCCTAGCCTCAGATGTTACCAGTCGTTGAAATTCTTGCCACTCTGAGGAGTGAAAACTGACATCCCGGGGGTGTTTGATGAGCATTTCACAGGCATCTAGTGGGGCCGGACATCTTTCTATCCGGAGGGTTCTGACCCTGGGTTTTCCCCCGAGTGAATTACCTGTTCACAGCCTTTAATTCCTCCCCCTGCCACCACTGCTTTTGAAATCTAAGCATGTGTTTTCAAGATGAAAAATGCCCAGTGCATCAAGCCAGTGCATTAAGCCAACCTGTCACGTAAAGGACGGGAAGAAGTAGCAGCCAATCGCTAACATTTGAAAAGCTCTATGCGCCAGGTATCGAGTTCAGCATGTTCCATGAATTCACTACTTCATCACCCCAGATCTCCTATAAGGTGGACATAATACTTCCTACCTCCATATAAAGAAACGGAAGCACAGAGAGCCTTAGCCGCTTACCCAAAGTCACACAGCTAGGAAGTGGCAGAACCGAAACTGGGACGCAGGCAAGTCTGGCCCCATCTCCATCACCTCTGCTAAGCCGTCCCTTCAGAGCCATCCAGTGGCCCCTCAGCCTTTCGCCCTGGGGTCCTTATGAACCAGGGCCACACTGCTAACTAAATGCCTCCTTCAGCAATTTAAAACGCATAAACAACACCGTCCTAGTGGATGGTACTGCTTAAATGTGGGGGTTCCTTGTTGGAAGGCATTAGCAGAATCCCTCGGGAAAAACAACAGCTCACAAATCCTTTTTGGTTGGGAATTTTGCTTTGTTTTGTCTTGTTTCTAAACCACAGCTCTGAGCATGTTTGGCCCAATTGAGGAGCTCTGTTTCCTTGTGGGAGAAGAGGTACTAGATGTTAAGGCAAATATTGGTTTACCGGTTGCAACTATTGAAGCTGGAATGCGGAAGAGGCTCTTTAAAAAAGAAAAAAATTAAATGTGTGTGAGCATTGAACGCACATTCGGGAGTGTTTGGGCAGGCTTATGATGCACCAGTCACTGTGCCGGGCACATTTATTGCGTTCGCTCGCTGATTCTTCACGAAAACCCTCCACACTCCTGCAGGTACTGTTCCCATTTTACAGAGTAGGAAACTGAGGCTCGGAGAAGTTCAGACACTCGCCCAAGTTCTCCTGGCCCACGAGGGATGGAGCCAGGCCCCTGGGTTCCCATAGGCAAAGGCCAGTCCTCGCCTCTGCCTCCGAAGAAGGCACTAGAAAGCACTGCTGGGAAGATTTCAAAATATTTAAATTTTTTCATTGCGGTGACCAAGTTTCTGTTTGAAAGAGCTCATGTACAAAAGAGCAACAAAAACAAAACAAAACAAAACAAAGCCACAGCAGGCGAGTCCATCTGGGGAGAAAATCAAGTTATTGTTTACAAACCCCAAAGAATAAAGCAGTGTCCTCGCCCCACCTTCCTGACCTCAGGGACTGTGGGGTGTCCTGTGAACAAAGATTTTAAACCGACACCTTACAGGAGGAACCCCGGGGCTAAAAGATGAAGCTAAGAAAACTGCATTGTACAGATGAGGAAACTGAGGCCCAGGCTGGGAAGAAAGTTCCCCAGCATCACACTGATCCCTATTTGAAATCACAGTGTAGAGGAAAGACTTCCCTGGCCAGCTGTGGGAGGCAGAAAAATGGCTCCCCAAAAGACGGCCATGTTTTAACCCCAGGCACCTGCGAATATGTTACCTTACATGGCAAAAGGGACTTTGTAGATGTGATTAAGGACCTTGACATGGGAGATGATCGTGGATTATCTGGGTGGGTCCTTGTACGAGGGAGGCGGGAGAGTCAGAGTCAGAGTGAGCTTGGAAATCGCCACGTTGCTCACTTTGAAGATGGAGGAAGGGGCCAGGAGCCCCAGGGTGCAGGCGGCCTGTAGGTGCTGGAGAAGGCCAGGACCAGGTTCTCCCCTCGAACACCCAGGAGGAATGCGCGTCTGCCTACAGCTTGATTTTAGCTTGGTAGATCTGCGCATGTAGGACAGGGGAGGATTTCTAACCCACATAACTGGAAGATAATAAACTTAGGTTCTTTTAAGCCACTGAGTTCATGGTAATTTGTTACAGCAGTCATAGGAAGCTAACACAGCAGCCCTTCCCTGTTGGCCCTGCAAACATACATATTATTAAGACTCGGAACAGTTCAGCATTCGCTAGGTCAGTGTCTGGCATCTCTCTAGACCATAACTAGGAGCAGTGGGAACTGCCTAAATAGACAGCGCCACCCGCTCGTCCACATGTTGTCTATGGCTGTCTCCTGCTATGACGGCAAGGCTGAGCGGCTGCAGCAGAGGGTGCATGGCCCACTAAGCTGAAAGCATCTTCTCTCGGCTGTTCTGGAAGAAGCGTCCCAACCCCCCGCAGTAACGCGCCAGGAAACCAACCTGAAGGGACGATGAAAAACATTTCCGTCCAATTACATGGTGGCCTGAAATGCCGTTTTTTATGTTGCCACAGGCTAGTCTTCTTATTGCCAGACAATTGGGAGGGGAAACTATTCAAGGGCCTGAATGTTGTTGTTGGTTTTTGTCACTTCTTCAGGCCATATCTGGTGAGCAGAACTAATGACTTTTGACTAATTTGACTGGTTAACTCATCTCCACTTTTCCAATGAAATCACCTCTTTTTCAGATGGCTTCACATGTGCCGTGTGACATGCAGACTGCACAGTCTTGTGTGTGACGGAGAAGGGGTGAAGATGTGAAAGCACCGCCTTTGAAGGAAGGTCACTGTGGGTTCAAATCTCAGCACCATCACTTCCTAGCTGTGCAACCTTGAAAAAGTTACTTCACCTCTCTGAGCCTCAGTTTCTTCACCCATGCAAGGGGGGTATTAATTATGCTTTTATTGTCTGCTAATTACCAAGTATACCTACTTAACAAAAATCCACGAAATGGGTGTTGCTAATTAGGATCCTGGTTACAAAGCACCTGATCTGATGCCTGGACTCTACGAAGTGCTTAAAATGGAAATTCTACCTTTTTAAAATGTGATCTGATTAGGTGGTTTATTAGGATCTTAGAGGAGTGGCAAGCACATAGTAGGTGCTCAATCCTATTGCTAGATGAATGCCTTTAAAAAGTTCCGTAGGTTTATTTGAATTTCCTACCCCGGCCTCAGTGAGGAGGGCAGTTTGTTCCGGGTCAGAGCTGCTCCCACGGCCCACTGTGATTTGGGATGTTAGAGTCGCCATTTCTTAGCCCTGGAGGGACTGCTCGGTGTCTGTCACAGACAGGCATGAGCTCCTGTAGGGGACGAGGGCTTCCTTCAATTCTCCATCCTGGGCCCGCTCTTGCCTCACTCTGGCCCCTGCTGGGGAGGCCAGAGTTGGAGGAACCTGGAGAGGGGGGTCACAGCTATGTGGGTGGCTGGGACATCACCAAGGGTCATGGTAAAGGCCTGGATTTTATCCCAAGGGTGGTAAGGAGCCACTTAGGATCTTCGAATAGGGGGATGACAAGGATCCCAACCGAGGAAACGGAACACGCCACAGTGAAGTCGCTGCCCCAGGACACGCGGCTACTGAGCCCTGGGTCTCCTTGTCCCTCAAGCCGGGGCCCGTCGGGACACCAGCCTCTCCTCCGGCAACAACACCCACCATTTCTAGGGGCTCTCTGTCCGTCTCTGAGCCTCAGGATCTCTGGTGTTATCCTGGTGAGGAGGGTTCCAGGAGAGATAGATATTGCTGTTTACACATGAGGAAACCGAGGCTCTGAGATGTTAACACATTGAGGGGCATTTAAATATACAGACGCAAATCTGGTCCAAAATGTGTGAAACCACTTTCTCACGGTCACACCCTCGGAAGCAGCCAGCGGCCCTGACTCACATCCTCGGCCCAGCGTCCACCCTTGTTTCCACAGTGCCGGCTCCTTGGGGCCCAGCATTGCAATGAGGCCACTTGCTCCCACAATTACTAATACAAACGGGTGCTGTTGGGGGTGAAAGGCATCTTACTGAGAATATTATTTTGACTAATGTATGAGCACCCTCCCCCCTTAATTTATCTTTCTATGGAGTAGCACTTAATTTTCCTGTGATTCTGGCACACAGATGATGGAATTTCAAGGAACTGGGATTTGTTCTTGTCCCTCTAACAGAGTTGTCAAATTAAACACAGGACACCCCGTTAAATGAATTTTGGATAAACGGCGGCAAATAAGCTGTTTCGTATAAATCTGACCCAGATATTGCATGGGACATACTTGCACTAAAAAACTCATTTATGGTTCATCTGAAATTTAAGTTGAGCTGGCTGTCCTGTTTGCTTGTTTTTTCTTTTTGTGATAAGTCTGAGGATCTTAATCCTGGCAACACAAGAACACCACCGTATCTGCTCGTCTCCCCAAAAGGAAATTCGAAAAAAAAAAAGTAGCAAGAACTCTTCCTTTAGACTCTAAACTGGCGTGTACCAGGGTTTCCTGAGGAAGGTCAGTACCTCCTTGCCCATCCCCCTATGTCCCCCCATCCTTCAACCAGAAAAATCAGGGCCTCAGCAAATACTATTAAAAAGCTGGGTATAAATACCTTTCTGAATAACAGGCAATCAAAACAAATAAATCAGCCCTCCACGTGGCTGGGTTTTCTTTCTGGTTACCCATCTTCAGCCTACATGACGGCTATAATGATACACTTGTTAGTCCTCTCATTTTTGCTCTGTTTGATGCTTCGCGATGTGCCCCTCATAAACGGCATCGTGAAACATTCCTTGTTTGTCACGAGCGCCCCAGGCACAAGCAACCTTGCTCAGCCCTCAGAAGTAATTAAAAACAATCAACCAAAAATGCAAGGGGTTTGTGGGACCCCCGGATTCCAAACTCCACCTACTGCAGCAGGAGCCAAAGGCCCTGCAAAGAGGAGCTTTACATTTAACTCTTTGACGCACAGAGGCTTCGAGTTGCTCAAACCCACCAGAGCTGGCTGAAGATGCAAACACCTGAGAACCTTCAAAGAGCTAAGGAATAGTTTCCTTTTAAAAAAGTGGGGGAGAGGGGAGGAGCCCAGCCCCTGAACACCAGAACCCTTTCCCCCAGCTTTGGCTGTTTGCAGATTATTCATTTCTAGCTCCTTAAAAAGACTTACAGGCAACACTGAAAGATGACAATAACGACAATGTGAAATTTTTCTTAAACCCATAGGAATGGTCTTTTTCTGAAACAGCAGCAGGTGAGATTAGTTCGAGGGGCTGTTGCAGTAGAAGCTTTACCAGTTTAAAAGGTTTCTTCATGGCATGAAAGTCTGTCCAAAGGTCCAAAAGCAGAATAATGTTCCCCATTTGTGTCGATACCCAAAGCTATGGCTGAGGGTTATTTTCTTTGAGGGGAAAAGAGCTGCTGATCCTGATAAAGCCACTGAGTGAGAGTCGTGCTCTCGCAGAAAATGCTGCTGGTTGAGCCGGGTGCATAAAAACAGGGACAGAACAACGTGGACAAGCTAGTCGCCAAGGGCTCTCGAGTTCCCCTCCTCGAGTGAGCCAGTGAGCGTGCACCTAAGAGGAAGCAAAATGCAGGGAGGGCTGTAAGGAATTAAAGGGTCACGTGGCCTTTTATTCCTTGAGTGGGTTAGAGAGCTGAAATGCCCAATGTCCCTCAGTCATGCCCCAAATTGCAGAGGGCGTTTCATACCAGACCTACACAGTGGGGTCTCGCAAGCTACTGTGCAAAGACAAGAAACTGGGGGTCAGTCACATCACATGTGCGAGTCCTGACCAGGTCTCTCTGCTTACACAAAAGGAATATGCAATTTTGTTCATTTCCAATGCAATCTGCCCTGTGTATTAGCTGGGCATAGGGGAGGTGGGGAGGGGGGTGGGAATTTCCAGGAAGCTTTGAATGAAGACCCTGGTCCAGTGTGGGACTCTGGAGATCTACCTGCCTTCTGTGGTCAACTGTGCCTAAGCAGGTGCATCATTCCCATCATTCCTGGTGCCTAGGTCGTGCCCTGGGTTTGACCTCCCAATACAACCTGGTGGCTCCTCTCGCTGGGGTTTCAGGAAGCTCTAGGCCCCCAGGGTAGAGCGACAGTCTCCAGCAGGCTGCCACCAGCCAGAGAAAGAGACACACCCCAAACAAGGGCACAGGCCCTCCCCCATTCATGCAGGATAAACAACACATTGGCTGGCGGTCCTCCTTCCCCTTCATGGGGAAGGAATTCCACGGGGCCAACATCCCTTGGAATTCCTAACTCCTGGCTCAGCGGGGGACTGGAGCCCATCACTGTATCCTCCCTTTGCGTCTGGGGTCCGGTCCAAAGTCACGTAGGCTGCTCGGCAATCAAAAACATCATGGAGATACTTTCACAGGTCCGACTGACAGAAATTTGTAAAAAGTTGACCAGGCACTGAGTGGGCATAGGTCTGGGGAAACATAGGTCTGGGAAAATTGATAGATTTGGGGGGTGTGAATGGGATGAATTTCTTTGGGAGGCAATGTGGCAATAGCTGTTAAGTCTTTGAACACACATATCTTTTATCCCAGCATTTCCATTGCTAGGAACTTAACAAGAGATCCAGTTTGCCAGTCAGAAAAGAATTTTGTTTGTAATAACAAAAGACTGAGTCCAACCTAAGTGTCCATTAGCAAGATATTGGTTAAATTGTGGTTCATTCACACCAAGGACTATAGATCCAGGAACTGTATGTGGAGAGAGCAAAATGCAGAATGATGTGTATTGTATGCTAACTTCCTATCTAAAGGGAGGAGAGACATAGATACAGCTGTGCATATATGCATGCAAAGCACATCCATGCCCCGGGGAGAAAAATCCAGAAGAGGAAGCAGGGTGAAGATGAGTTGGAGAGAAACTTTTCCCTGTGGTGGGAAAAAAACGTTTACTATGTGCATATATTATTTTATTAAAATTGAATTGAATCTTAAAACTCTTAAATCCCACTTTTGTTTTCTGACAACGAATTTACCCTGCAGACCAGACTCAGCTTGGACCATCACCCGAGTGATCCAAAGCAGGGTCCGCACTTTACTATGCCTGATGGCTCCATTTCATCAGTTACACCATGTCATTTGCTGTGCCAAGTGTTTTGGAGCCTGGCTTTGGGACCTGAAGGTAATCTGTGCTCAGCTCGACTGTGAACAGGGTTGGAACTCCAGGAAAGGCATCGAGGATGAGATCATTTCTGATTATTGGCTGTAAAAAAGGACTTCACTGGACGAAGAACGGATAAAATAAGATCAGAGACACCCACCCCTTTCCCTGGGGTGACCCCCAAAATTTCTGCTAAGAGAAAGGAAGTTTCTGGGTTGGAAAGGATGAGTTTTAAATGTCTGCTGTGAGGATGATGGCTGGAACAGCTGGGTGCATTTTTATACCTATTCATATTGATAGAGATTGGATTACTGTCTAGGCTTAATTCATAAGAAATAGCATCCTTTACCCTTGAAATCATAATTATTCATCATAAGGAGATGATTGGAAGAGTGTATAAAAATAGAAATGTACAAATGCATTTATAGCAATATTGGTTTAAAGAGGAAAAAATGAAAACAACCTAAATGTCCATCAGGGGTGGGGTGACTGCTTAAGTGAATAAGGAAAACTCCATGCTGGAAGTGGTGGGCAACCACTTAATAGGAGAACGTCCATTGATACTTACCGATAAGGAAAATGTCAGTGAGGGTAGGTTAAATCTGGTTGTAAAATGTCACGTACCCGACGATCCCACTAATGTAAAAGCAGGACTGTGTGACGTGTGATACATGATGTACCATATACAGCCTTACAGAAAGAGCACACACGTGTTGGAACGGTGATGAAAGGGTTATTACTTGCTGCTTACCGTTAGCAGGGTTTAAGTTTTCTAGAAAACGGTGTTTTGTTTTGTTTTTAAACTGCAAGAGAGAGGAGGTAAAGGAGAGGTGAAAACTGCAGGGATGGCTTGCCTAGAGGAGGTGGGGCGGCTGATGGGAGAACAAAAAAAGAGTCCTGACTTTTTCTATATACTGTTCTATATTCTTTCATTAATCCACTCATTCCACAAACAGTCACTGCGTACCTATATTGCGCTTGAAAGACCCAGAGGGAGCCCTGTAGAAATCCTAGGAGCTGCAAAGACCAGGATTCCCACGTGTGCAAAAATCCTGCACAAAGCACCCATTTCCTTTCAGTCCCGATGAGAGCAGGATAGCCTTAGGTTGAGCCACATGAAATTGCCAGCTTCGTTGGTCAAGAGTGATCGGATGCCGGCAAACTCATCATAATCCATTGAGCGTTCTTTTGAAATATCAAATACCCAACTTTCTTTTCCTTCTTCCCTCCTCCTCCAAAATATTTGGGGTGGGGACGCTTTGTGGTGCTCTTGGCAGGGGGGCCGCGTCTGCTTCTGGGGAAACGCACAAGTGCCAGGAAACACGCCAAGTGCCGGGCTGCAGGACTCGCTGGATGCACCCCTCTTGTAATTAAGAGAGTAGTTTGGGGGGGGGGAGTGGAAAAGCACCCTCCCCCCAGCCGCATGGGGCGATTCACAGCTGCCAATCATACGCAGGCGCGGGTCCGAGCCCGTCTGCGTGGACGCGCCTGGGCGCGGCCGCGCGGTCCATCTGCCCCGCGAGGGCCTCGGCCCCGCCAGCCCCTGACCTGCAATCTGTCACTCTCTCCGCTGAAAGGCGGCCGCGGAAAAGGACGCCTCCCGCTCCGCCTATTCAGAGCGTGAATGCAAAATGGTCCAAGTTGACCCGCCGCCAGTCTCCGTGGCTCCAAGTCGGCGAGGCACCCTACAGTTTACACAGCCCGGCCTCAATGCAGCCTCGAGGCGCCTCATTCAGGCGGCCTGCATGCAAAAGAGCCGGCCATTAGATCATCGTAATTATCCCATTGACATCGCCCGGGGCCCCCGTGGGGGCCGGGAGCCCATCAAACGCGTCTCTAATGAGGCGCTCCGGGCCCTTTGTGCGCGCCGCGCCCCCCTCGCCCGCCGCCGCTCCGGCCGCAGACAGGCGGTCCCTTTCAGGCGCATTCACTCCCCCTGACCCCCGACCCCCAGGGTTATGACATCAGCAGCCCCGATTTGTGATCATTTTTATTGGCACACACTCAACGCTTGTTTCCTGTGTTTCACTCCCGCCCCCCGCCCCCTCCCCCTCACACACACAAAATTATTGATATTCTTGGTGTTTCTCTGCTCAGCACTTGCAAATGTGTTTTCANCCCCCTCCCCTCCTCCCCTTTTTAGGCGAAACTTATTGGAATCTAATAGGCATATGCCGGGCACCACAAAGTGAGCCCGCAGCGTTCTCACAGAGGACCCTGGCCATTATGCCAGTAACGACAACCAGGGACTCATTATCTAGGTGCACAGATCCGCTAATCGCTACCACGCTGAACAATCCCCCAGCAGATGTCCACAACTTTATGAGTTTTAATTAAAATGTTCTACTTATTTTTATCAATGCACTCCCCCCCCCTCCGAAATTAAAAAGATGTTACTTCCTGGTAGTGTTTTTGCAAATTACGCCTTCATAAGAGTGATTAAAAGACTCTTATTTGGAACTAATCGGGGATTCCCCACCCCCCCTTTTAACGTGCTGCTAAATTATTTTTTTTTAAAGAATTAATTAAACTCGGTTTAAAAAGTTTCTGTTTTCTTATGTCACAACAACTCCATATAGCAGGGGAACTGTGTACGTTTCTTCCTTCTAATGCAAAAGATGGCAATTTACACGAATTCCTTAATTTCAAACGTGGTTTGACAGAAAAATTCAACTTAGCATTTTCAGTTCGTGTTTCCTTCCAAACTGTTTTTCACTCAGTGAAGGACATTATTGTTGCTCCATGACTCGAAGTTTATGAAAGATCCACTTTAAACAGAGCCGTTCGGGCTTTTCAAAGTATGAACTTGATACTTTCCGCAAAACTTCTTCAGCACATATGGTTTTTAATGTAATTTTGTTTAACCGCAACCATAATTTAATTTGCCATAAAACTGAAATGAAAGGACATTACAAACGAGCTTTTGACTTGAGTGTCAGTTAAAATAACCATTTGCCGAGAGGCCAGAACTTAAAGAAAATGGCACCATTTCACTGCAAGTAAGGCACCAAAATTCGAAAGAAAAAAGAAAAGAATTTCTTTTGTTAAAAGGTAACTGGTCATCTGTGATTGCAAAACATTAGCCTTCGTATGAAATAATATCGCAACTCCAAACGTATTGGCCTTGTGTTAAAACACTCTTGGCTCTGAGTGAAAATTAATTTCCAGGCAGACGTCTCAATCAGAATAATATGAAGTACACTCTGAGAGTCATAGATAACAATTTCTAATTGTTAAAAATCACTACCCCTAGTTGCAGGAAGTGAAAAAGTAAAAGAAAAGGAGACTTTTCATTACAACCAACAACAATAAAAAAAAAGAATTTCAAATAAGCATCAGATGATGTCTCCATTAACAAGATTTTTGGGTTCTAATACAATCTTTTTTTTGGTAGCCACTAAGTTGTTTTACCTTCTAATTATGACTTAAGTTCCTCAAGTTTTTCAGAGTCCTTATCTTATTTAGGCAACCTGAGATTTTGCAATCTGCCATACTACAGATGTCTTCAAACAGCAACTGCCTCTAAGTCCCTTTCTAAGCACTTCTGATTTTTCCAAAAGTTTCTCTCCTGTGACCCATCTCCATTTACAGTCACTTCCAACAGGGGTGCAGAATGTCACCCCGCCTCCCACATGAAAACATCTCTCTCTCTCTGAAATTGGCAAAACAGAAAACAGTGCCCACAACCCGATTGAATGAAATTAGATAGCTTTAAAACACACACACACACACACACACACACACACACACTTTTGCTTTTACTATCACAACCCACAGCAAATGATGAGTTTTCTTGTCTTTCAACACCCAACCTAAATTTTCATTAGCAGCGATTTAAAACCCCCACACTGAGTCCCACTGGGGGCTGCTGGGTACTGGAGTGACAAAGTCAAGTTCTGCAGTCTTGAGAATTCCTCACTTTTAATTTCACGACTAGGTTAGGAGAGTAACTGAGTCGGACCATTAGAAACACCACAATTACTTCCCAAACTACACCCCCCCAGGAGCCCCCAGATCAGCGCCTGCCCTTCGCAGATCCTTGTGGCCTAGCACTTCAAGGGGATGTCGTCACATCTCCTTTATGGGGGCTGGAGGATTAAAGGCGGTTGGAATGGAAACTGCATGCCTTGCGGTGACTAGGTTTATATGGAATCTGCAGGCATCTTGGAGCTGTCAGAAATGCAACCTCAGAACCGTAAATATTTAGCCATCCGAATCCCTCTGCAGGGTCTTCCGAGAATGGGTTTTCGCTGTGGCACCTTGGAGCCCAGCAGAGCGCAGCTCACCTGCTCACTCCCAGGCAAAAGATGCTCAAGTTCAAGCCTACAAGATGCTGCAGAACAGTGCTGTCCAACAGAAACATACCATGGGCCACAAATGGGGCCACATGTGCAGTTCTAAATGTTCTAAAAGCCATATTTTAAAAAGCAAAAGGAGCCAAGTTCAATTAATTTGAATAATATATTTTATTTCACCCAACATATCCAAAATATTATCATTCCAATATGTCACCAATATAAGAATGCCTTAATGTAAAGATATTTTACATTCTTTTTTTTTTTTTTTTTGGTGCTAAGCCTTTGAAATGAGTGTATGTTTTACACTCTGAGCACATCTCAATTAGGACAAGCCATAGTTCACAGCTGTCAGAGTGGAGAGCGCCCTCCACTCTGTGGCACGTGACAAACATGGGGACCCCACTGCCTGGTTTAAATCCCAGCGTGGCCATTTACCAGCTGAGACCCTGGCAAGCCACTTGGGCTGTCTGAGCCTCAGTTTCTTCACTTGTTAAACATGTGTGTGCAGATGTGGCTGTGGGAAGGGGGTGATAAGGATGATGCCTACTTCACAGTATCACTGTGAGGATTAAAGCAGAGAATCTTCAGAACAGCGCCGGGCACTGTTCTCCGTCAGCCCCCAGTTCATTCTTCTACAGACTCAACAATTATCTAGTGAGCACGTGTTAGGTGCCAGGTACTATCCCACATGTTAGGAATATAGCAGAGGGCAAAACAGATACAGGCCCTGTCTTCACAAAGCTGCCAGTCCAGTGAGATGACAGACAAGAAAACAAGGAAATAATAACAAAAATCACATATCAGGTGTTGATGTAAGATATAAATGGGTTATTCTTTTAAATAGTTGGACCAGGGAAGGCCTGACAAAAAGGCGACACTGAAGCAAAGACATGAAAGAGGCGAGGTTACTGGGACGTGGCCTCCAGAGGGAACGGCATGTGAGGCAGAGGTGACAGCCAGTGCAAAGGCCCTGAGGCTGGAAACGCTTGGTGTGTGGGAGGAGCAGCTGGGAGGCCGGTGTGGCTGGAGCAGAGAGAGATGGAGAGAGGAGTACAGGGTGGATCCCACGGAGGCTCATCAGCCGGCGTGGTGAGGAGGCTGACTTTAATTTGGTATGAAACAGGGGATCATTAGAGAGCTCTGAGCACAGAAGTGGCTCAAGCTGACTTGAGTTTTCAAAGAATCCCTCTGCTGCCCTGGGAGTGAGAGGTGGTAAGAGGGCAGAGGCCACAGGGAGACCAGTGAGGAGGCTCTTGCAAGAATCCAGGAGGGAGACGACGGTGGTTTGGGCCAGGGCAGCATCCATGAAGGGCCTATGTTGGAGGCAGAAGCATCAAGGTTTTCTGATGGAGTGGATGTCAAGGCGGGCATGAAACAGAACGTCAAAGATGACAACAGCTGGCTTGTGGAATTACCAGCTGGTTGAGATAGGACGATTTGCCACGAGTTCACCACGTACAAGGGGACGCTGCCCAGTCTTTTCTACGAGGGTTACGAACCCTGGCAGCAATCGTCTGAGGCAGGCACTGGGATTGTTGCCATTTTACAGATGAGATAACTGAGGCTCAGAGAGATGAGACCACCCACCACACAGCTGGACTCATTGAGTTTAAATACGGGCTGTTGTTATCTCCAGAGGCCAACGGTCTCAGCTCCACACCTACCAGCAGTCCTGTCCTCCCAGCATCTTACAGATGTGAGGTCGGGAAGCTCATCCCAAGAGCCAACCTAGGCAGAGAGCAGGGGGGCGCTGCTGGGAAAAGAACCACCCTTTCCTCCTGGGGCCTTAAGACCTCTATACTTGGGTTGCACCAGTCCCGAGGTTCTGCAGCTATTTCTTGGTCCTCACAGCGGACCCTCTACCTCCTCCAGGAGGCAAGCCCCCGTGGCTGTAGTTACCCTTTCATAGTGAGGCCTGTGGGAGAGACACCTTTGAGGGCTGCTGTGGTAGGCTGTGTAACGGCCCCCAAAATACTGAGGTCCAAATCTCTGGAACCCGTGCATGTGACCTTCCAGGGCAAAAAGAACTTGGCAGATGTGATAAAGTTAAGGCTCCTGAGATGGGGGGATTATCCTGGATTGTCTCCAGGGGCCCTAACTGCCATCACATGTGTCCTTGTTAGAGACAGGCAGGGAAGAAGGCAATATGACACTGAAGCAGCATACTATGCTGGGGGCTTTGAAGATGGAGGAGGGGCCACGGCCAAGGAATTAAAAAAAAAAAAAGCATCGAGAATTTCAAGACAGCAATAGCAGAGCATTAAACCAAGCACTAGGCCCTTTTGTGTGCAGGCAGTGGGTGACTTCCCTGGTCACACACCCATGAGGTGTGTGTGGGGGGACGGGAGGGGGGGAACGGAAGAGGGGGGCATGGAGGAGGGGGGGAACGACAATAATCCACAAAGAGGTGCAGATGGAAAGCGCCTTCCCCAGCCCCCAGGCCTTCCAATGAGGCTGAGAGGGCTGGGCCTTCTGGGGCCAGCGGGTGGAGCCAGCTCGTGAGATCCCAGGAAGCATCTTTTCAAACTGTTCAGCGCTTCGTTGGCACGAGGCCTCAGATAAGCTGTCTCGGCACCTCGTGTTGCATACAGACACGTGCTTCGGTGCCCAAAGTCACAATGCTGGTGACAGAGCAGAGCCCAGGACCTGAACGAAGGCAGGCCAGGGTGGCTGGAGCAGTGGTAGAGGCGAGATGACAGGCCCTGGGGGGGAGGGGGGGTTTATAAGGTTCCTGCTCTTCCTGGTGTTGGCAGCATCACCTGAGCTGGAACCACCGAGTGTGGAGTGTCGCTGCAGCGGCGCGGGCTCAGGGGGGCCCCAGGTGAAGGGGCTCTGCTCTGTGTGGCACTGATCCTTCTTGTGCGTATTGTCTGCTGGGTGCCTCCGCTCTGCCCCTGCCCACCAATCCTAGAGCTCTCTGTCAGCCTGCATCGAGGCAGGGAACATGGGGCGCCCGCCAGACACTGTCTTTGGAGGTCAGCATCCCCGAATCTGCGAAATTTCACTAAACCTCTAAACAAGAGGCAGAGCCTGTCAGAAACATCCAGCTAGGAAGAGACGGTCCGGGAGGAAGTGTGCAAATGAGAAGCAACCTTCCATGACCAGGAGCCTCTCTCTTGAGATGCAGGGAGGGAAGGAGGTCCGAAATGCCAGCAGTGTGAAAAGTAAATACTGATGTTAATTCTAAGGAACAAGGTTTGGTTTTATTTACTTTTATCCAGAGCAGAACATTTGCAACATAAACTTGTCGTCCCGACCACCTCAAAGCCAACCGCCTTTTCCCACACATGGTCTAGCTTTTTTCCCCTAAAGAAAAGAGATGGGAGGGTGACCATGCGTGTGCTTCTGAAGGGCTGGTTTCACAGGAGGGCGCTGGCAGGGACCGGCCGCTGTGTGGCATCAGCTTTGTGTGAGTTCAGGTGATTTATGGAATTCTTAACATCCCTGGAGGGCACAGGAAGGGGAGAGAAATGGACTTGACTGATCTGAAGGGCAGGGGTTTGCATGTCAGATAAAAACTAGGGGCTTGAGAGGGAGGGGCATACAGGATTAGCATAATAAACTGTCAGATTCTTTTGTTCACTCATTCCACAGATATTGGACAAGCGACCATTCAACGGAAGGTTCAGTTAAGCGGGGCCTTTGGGGAACTTGAGAATAAATCCACCATAAGTCACATCCACTGTATTTGCAGGCTACGAGGGGCTGCTGACTCCGAAGCTGCAAACTAGAGCCTGGGGTGTGTCATGTCTGTTCCACGTGGTGTTGGCACTTTTAAAGAAATGAATTATTTGCCAACATTAACTATGAAAAGACACCCTGAAGAGCTGGAAGACTGAGGACCAATGGGCCCACCTTCCCACAGGGCAACTGCGGCTGGAGCTGCGTGGTGGCCGCTCCCTGAAGAGAAGTGGTTCTCAGCTGGAAGCTCTTTCACCCTCTGGGGACAGTTAGCAATGTCTGGAGACATTTTTGTTTGTCACACATTGGGGGAAAGTGCTACTGGCACCTAGCTGGTAGAGGCCAGGGTTGCTGTCCAACATCCTGTAATACCCAGGTCAGTGCCACCCCCCACACACACACACTCCAGAACAAAGAATATGCAGCAGCGACAGGCCCCAGACGCCGACAGGGCTGAAGCTGAGGCAACCCGCTGTGGACAGGCACGGGTACTCCATCCAGTACCCAGTACCGCTGTTTCCCGCAGAGTGCAGCCAAGAGTAAGCTGCCCTTTGTCACCTTCCACGAGGTCCCTTATTTGTTTTCGTTGTTGTCCGGCCCCACAGGAGCCCACCCAACAGGTTCTCTTGCTGGCCCTCCCTGGCCAGCTCTGACGCATGCCCCCCTATTTCTCACACTCAGGCGGGTGATGGTTCTATAACTTCAATCTGATCCTGTTAAACCCTCACCCCTCAGGACAGGCCGTGAAGCAGATGCCTGCTACTGAAGACAGGAGAGAAACAAGAGCGATGGAGCCTGGGTTTCTGACATGCTTAGCTTGAGCTACCACACACTACGATACAGAAAACAAGCTTCTATCTCGCCTCGGCCACTGATACTTCGGTCTTCGTTATAGCAGCTATATTGGTAACCTAATAAGGTAAGATAGTGCCAGAGGTTCAAGGGATCAGGTCATTATCGGGATGCGAACTGGCTCGCTTCGTGGCCTTAAGACAAGTCGGAAACTGAAATAGAACATCTGAGTAATCTCGTGGGTTCTTTTGCAGTTCCTGTTTTCTAGGTCTTGCTTTAACGCCATCTCTGTCCCCAATTTCCACGAGAGAGACACACTGAGTAGTGTCTCCTGTGTTAATGGGGTCCTCCTTTTCCAGCCACACCTGGCAGCAAAGGACGCGATTTGGGAATGACGGGCTGGATAACCTCTTCCTTCCAACACTCTGAATCTACCATCGACCAAGGACACCTGGGCAAAGGTGGCGCCACTTCTGCCTTCTCCATCTGGCTTGGGGATTCTGAGGAAGACAGGGGCCCGACAGGTTCCCGTACAGGAAATGAGGAAGTCAGTGACACTCTGATGTACGCCAGGAAGGAAGGCTATGGTCTGAACTCAAACTGTGATACCTGCCAGGAAAACCTTGACATGCCCAAGCCCGGGGCAGTGCTTCACAAGTGGGGACGGATCACGTTTTTATTGTCAACACACTGCACACCAACCTGTGGTCCTACTGTGCATGGCTGGTACCCAGCACACACATGGGACTTAACCCCACTGCACTGTCTATACTCTGTTCAGTGAGATGAGGGCTGAGCAGATAGATGCTGGGTGTGCTGCAGAGTCAACCTGCGGTAACAAATTCTCAGCACCAACTCCTCAATTCCTCAAAGACGAGTAACCAACACTTCACAGGTGGGCACCAAAACCTCAAACCACACTGAGTGGCCATGGTTGAGGGCACCGGTTTGTGCATGGGTGAAGCTGGCTGGAACAGGAAGTAGAGAGGCTGGGAGGCAAAGTGGACCACGCTGGAGCCTGTGCCTAAGTGACCATCGGGAGCTTACCTCTGGATACAGAAGGGTGCTGTCCTGGGTGGAACACTTCCCCCCACAAGGAATCTACACCAAACTCAGCTTCAACAAAAGAGGGGATTGATCCGAAGGAGGTGGTGATATCAGGGCGATCCCAATGGCTGGGGTGCAGCCACGCCTGGGGGAGGGGTTGAAACGGAGTGTAGACGCCCAGCTCTCTCTCCATCTCGTGACCGTTTTTCTCCTCATTGCTGTGCTTCCTGCTTTTGTGGACGACCGCCCAGCCGCTCTTGCCAATACTTGTGGCTTTGCGAGGTTGTATCTTTAAAGGGGAGAGACAGGCTCTCCCCGCCACAAATCAAGTTTGATCAAACTGGAGAAAACTTGCTGCTTTTAAGGGGCTGGTGCAATTAGTCTGGGCCCATCCAGATAATCTCACTTTTCATTAACTCGAAGTCAACTGATGAGTAAGGAGCCTTAATTACATCACAAGATCCCTTTGGCCATTTAATGTAACCTAGTCATGGGGGTGGGATCTCAGCATAGTCCCAGTTCCGGGGACTAGGGCAAGAAATGGTGCGGTCATTCTGGAATTCTGCCTACCACGGAAAGCTACAGCCACACCATCAGAAAAGATATGTCTCTCTGTTAGGGAGGGGAGCCTTTCTAACGACCGCCTCAGCAGGCTGGCCAGGGTCGGGTCCCATGCCCATCCCAGGCTGCGAAGGAAGCTGGGATGTGAGCTCTGGCACATCCAGCCTCTCTCCTGGCCTCTAAGGGTTCGGCCAGGCAGAAAGAAGATGCAGGGAGGAGGCAGCCTTTAGGAGGCAGCCACAGTGTCTGCCACACGTGCGCAAAGCAAGGGCCTCCCCTCGCTCTTCATCCAACTCATTTCCTCTGATCTGTAATGAAATGTCGACTCGTTGCCTTTGTTACTGTCTGTCTTCCCCCAAAGACCGGTCTTTACCTGTGATGGCTTCCTAGGAAGCAGCACCTGTCCTCCTGAACAAGGACCTCACTACCACCTCCCCCAAATGTCGGAGGAAAGTGCTCTGAAGTCTCGGTGCTCACTTGCGTCAGTTAGCCTGTGCTGCGTAACAACTCATCCCAGCCTTAGTGGCGTCAAACAGCAAACATGTTCTGTAACCGTCTCATGAGTCTGTTGGTTGGCTGGCAGGGGCTGGCTGGTCTAGAATGGCCTCACTCACCGGTCTGGGGTCATGTCGAGATGGCTGGACCTGTCTCTGCGTGCTCGTTCTCATGGTGGCAGAAGGGTTTTCAGCAGGAGCAGGGCCAGCAGACAAACAAACAAAACAAAGTGCAGAAGTACTTCTCAGTCTTCTGCTTCTATCGTGTTTGCTAAAGTCCCACTGGCCCAAGCAAGTCACATGGCCAAGCCCAGATCCAGAGGATGGACAAGTAAACTCTACCTCATGACGGGAGAAGCTGTCAAGTATTGTGGCCGTTTCCTCCCCAGCTCCCCAATAGAGCCTTTGGCACAGACTTCTGTGAAACAGAGCACTCACTGTCTGCCAGTGGCCAAGGGACAGTCACACAGATGTATACTCTCTATTCTCATGCGCGGGACAAAACACAGTTGAAAAGAGGCAAGTCCCCACCACTCAGTCATCCGGCTCCCATGGAAACGGCTCTTGGAGAATCGCAGGTAGGAATAGATTTTCCCAGAAACACTCAATCCTCGTTCCAATCACTTCCACTCTGCTCCAGTTTTCCATCTTGGGGAAACTCCGCTTTGCGCCCAAAGTTTTCACGTCTCAACATTCCAAAGTCACTATTGTTGACAACGAAACCAAACTTCTCACGAAATGCAAACATATTTATCTGTCAGAGAAAAGGCACCTTTCAGACACCTGGACCACCTTTTCATCACAAGCTGTAGGCATCTGTCAAAATGCGCTGTACCTTATAAATATGTATTGTGCCAGTTCTCATAGTTTGTGCTGGGAGAGGGTATCAATGCTACAATTAATTAGCTTAATTTGCATTCAAGATGATACATAATTAATTTCTTCATTAAAAGCTTTCAACATTTCCTCGTGGAAAGTGCAAAAGATCATTGATGAGGTTTGAAGAAGCAATTAGTAATAAAATATGTCAATTCCGAGATGGGAAAATAGTAACAGGATGACCCGTGCCATTCAAAGCCAGGATGGTCCCGTGACTGGGATGCACTTGTTTTTCCTCATTTCTGTTCCAGGTTGCCATTTTCAGGTAAAGACAATTCTCATTTATTCTTCCTCCGTAAGCTGTTTTCCCCTCTTTTGGGGTATCCATGAGCTCTTAGAGGGGAGCTCTCATCAGAAACACCTGACAAGTATCCTCGTGGGGTTCTGATGGGCAGGCTGTGGGAAAAACCGGGTATATGCCTCCTCATGTAACCACTACAGTAATACTAATAAAAATAACAAGTCAACATTCTGGGGGCACTTGCTATCTCTCAGGCACTGCTATAAGTTTTATATGCATTATTTCATTTAATGCTCACAAAACAACATTCTGAGGTTGCTACTATTATAAATCCCTATGTACTATATGGGACAGGAGTCGACAGAATATGGCCCATGGGCCAAATCCATCCACACTCATTCATTTACCAACAATGACAGAGTTGAGAAGTTGTGAAAGAGAACATATGAGCCGCGAAGCTGAAAATATTTACTATCTGAACTTATATTTGTTTCCTGTTGCTGCTGTGACAAGTCACCACAAATTTGGTGCCTTAAAATAACACCAATGCATTATCGTACCGCTTTAGAAGCTGCAAGTCCGAAATGGGTCTCACTGGAGCAAAATCAAAGCAGGGCTGTGTTCCTTTCGGGGGCTGTAAGGCAGGATTCGTTGCTTTGCCTTTCCAGCTCCCAGAGGCCCCTGCCATCCTTAGCTCGTGGCTCCTTGCTCCTTCTTCAAAGCCAGCCATGGCCGGTCGCGTCTGTCACATTGCCCTCTGACACTACTTCTGCCTCCCTCTTCCCCTTAGAAGGACCCTTGTGATCACGTGGGGCTCACCTGGCTAATCCAGCATCATCTCCCCACCTCGAAATCCTTAATTTAATTACATTTGCAAAGTCCCTCTTGCAGTGAAAAGAAACACATTCACAGGTCCCGGCGATGAGGAGACAGACACTGGGGACCACTGTTCTGCCAACCACAGGCCCTTTACAGAAAAAGCTCTTGATGAGCATGCTGTTTAGTTACTTGACAGTTTTACCCTGGAGGAGTACGTACCTCCGGCAGCAAACAACTCTGTTAGTTTTGCTTGGTCTCTGTATTATTTAACTCAGACACAGGGAATTCTGTTGCTTTCAGTTCTCAAATGCCTGGTGCATAGTAGGTGCTCAATTAATAATTATAGACTAGATAAAGGGATGGATGGATGGATGGATGGGTGAATGAGTGGATGGGAAAGTGGCAGCATAATATACCCAAGACCCTTAGTTAGTAGAGGAACCAGGATTTGAATTCAGGGCTGTTTGTCTCAGACCCAAAGAGCTTAGCCAGTTTCACATTCTCCAATGTCCTTAGAGCTGACAGCCTCTTACAGTGAATGCATTATTTCTTCCCCTCCACCTAATTGCATTTACTTATCATTTACATCTGAACTGTTTTCTTATTTAAAATTGCAATGGACTGGAGTTTTGCTATATAACTCACAGACAGGGAGGAACAGAATAAATTCTCCACACATGCTAATTGTTGCTCTTATTAGCTAATGTCTACATTAGGTAAGGCAGAGATGCCACCTGGCCAAAGGGGTGCCATAAACCTAGCAAGCAATCGGGGCGATCTGACCTTGCCTGTGCCCCTCTGCATGGCTTCCTTCTTCCCCGCCCTCTAAGTCTTGGGTCTATGATGTGTTGCTGCAGAAGCTCCAGAGGGAAGATGGTGGCTCGGTTCTCCTGTTCAGTCCTTCACCAAACATTTGTGCCCTGGTCAGTGAAGCCAGGAGAAACGGATATTCAAGTACCTTCCTTCTTTCCTTAGGGTGCCTACAATACACTGTCCCCTCCCAGTGCCACGCATGGGAGGGGGGACAAAGGTGACGGTCCTGGGCTGTCCTAGAACAGCGTCACCCACTGCTTGTTGATGGGGAGACTATAACTAAGCCACTTACCCCACTGGAACCTTACCTTCCTTTCCTCCTCCGTTAAACAGCGATAACTGTGTCTCATACAGTGGACATGAAGACGCACCCCCCACACACACACAACTCCATTTTAGGTATATACCTGCCTAGGTTTGTGTGCCCTTGACCCAAAGACAAGGGTTCTCTCCTGGACCTTTTCTAACTCATCCAACTATAATGATCTCTGATAAATATCTGAATTCAGACAGACCTACCATTTTTGCACATTAGGGAGGCATTTTCAGAGTTGAGTCATTTAAGAGGGCAACACCCAGCGGCAACCAGACCTTGCCTACCTCATCAAGGCCACGTCCCAGCCCTGCAACAGTGCCTGGCACATAGGAGACACTCAACAAACATCTGCTGGATGGATGGACGGAAGGATGGAAGGACGGAAGAAGGGAAGGAGTGAAAGATGGATGGATGGATGGATGGATGGAAGGATGGATGGATGGACGGAGTCCTTCAAGCAGGAGCTAATGTGACATGCAGAATAAATGAAATTGAGGAAACTGAAGAGTTTAGGATTTTATTCAGCAGGAAGTTGTGGGGAATCAAGGTGATCTTTGCCAAAATCTCTTGGAATCCTGTGCAGCCGAATTAAAGAGCATGGAAGCACTGGTAAGAGGGCAGGTATGTGTCTCCAACTAGAGGTCACACCTTTCACAAAAACCTTACTGGTCTGACTGACAGCCTTAGGATACCCTTCACTCCCTTCGTAGCTTAGGAAGAGACGAAAGGCCTCTGTAGAGCATGGAGCCTTCCGCCTGGCTGTTAGTGGGCCTGGAAATCCAACTGCCTTTAGCCATTCTTCATACGGGCTGTGCTCAAAGTGTTCAGGAGGGTCTGGTGTGTCGTTAGCCTCTAAGAATATGCTGGGAGGCTGGTGCTTGGGCAGGCGGTGAGGGGTACAAAAAAACAGACAAAATCGGCTGCGTCCTGCCCCCTGCACGCCCCTGGCCGGCGTGCGTCTCCGTTCCTCCTCCCTGTACACGGACTAACAGCCTCGTTCATTCACTGACTTGCCACGTGCACAGGGGGCTTGGGTATTGGGGGAAATAAAGATGATTAGGGGACAGTCCCTTCCCTGAGGGAGTGGGGACAATTTTAAAATGTTTGACTGTGTATTTACACAAATGGCATTCCATTTCTGAAGAGCTGCCAGGTTAAATAATCTACATTAAAAGCTCTAAACGAATAACAAACAGCAGCATGACAATGAGCCAGACGGAGCCAGACGGGGGTGATCTTGTACTGAAGTCTAGAGCAGACACGGAAACCCAAACCGCAGCCGCACCCCACCCCCATCCCAAAATAAAACAGCAAATAGCCACAAACCACATAAAACTGAAAAGCAATGAGCTTAAGTCCTGGCTCAGTCAGAAGAATGTTCCAGAAGTTATCTTTCAGCTACAGCTTCTCCACTGGGGAGAGAGATTATTGGATGGGAACTGAAGACCAGCCCAGGGGTCCCCGAATCCTCCAGCCCGAGCACCTGACTCTCGCTGCCCTTGGAAATTCATTTCCATTCCAAACACAACTGAATGTCTGAGTTCAGAATTTGGGGATCACTGAGTAGATCAGAGGGCATGGGGAATGATTCCCATGAGGCATACTTAATCAGGATGTTCCAATTGACAGAAAACCCACTTATACAATAAAGGGGTTTATTTATTGGCTCAGAATCAGAGAAGTCAAGGATGTTGTTGGTTTCAGGTAAGGCTTGGTCCAGCAGCGCATGCCATATCGCCAAGGGCTTTATCTCTCTCTACCTCTTCTTTTGTCATTCTGCAGAGTGAACTTATCCCCAGGCTGTACCTAGCAACTGCTAGCAGCTCAAGTCTTTCCCTCTTTGGTAGCAAAATGGCACACTGGGGTTTTGGGGGGTTTTTCTTTTGTTTTGTTTTTAAGATTTTATTGGGGAATTGGGGGAGGGGAACAGCGTTGGGGAATCCGGGAAGGGCAACAGACAACCTGCTGTCCTTTTGTTCTTCAGTCTGGTTATGGAGGACGTCGCTTCACTGGCCCATGTTAGTATTCTCATTGCGCTCTTCCTGGGTGAGGCAGTCGCTCGCCGGCCATTGGATGGCCGCTCACGGCAGCTCACGAAAGCTCACACCTGCTGCCAGCCAGCCCCACTGCAGCCCAGCTCCAGGTCAAGCTGCCATTCACCATCTCAGCTGTAGGGGGCGCAGCGTCACTGGCCCTCATGTGGGATCCGAACCAGGCCCCTGATGCTCAGAGCTGGCATCTCAAGCCAACTCTCAACCAACGCGCCACTCAGCCGGCCCGACACACTCGGTTTTAAACTCCATATCCTTACACTCTACTCGTGTTGCCATGCAAGGGAGCTTTATTTTATTTGTGATGAGAAAGACCCAATAACTATCTCTTCATATCAGGATTTTTAAATTTTAGAACAGTTTCAGATTTACAGAAAAATTGTGAAGACTGTACAGGGACTTTCCATGTACCCCACACCCCAGTAACATCTTAAGAGTATGAAATATTTGTCGCAATTAATCACCAATATTGATATTTTATTATTAACTAAAGTCCAAAATATATTCAGATTTCCTTAGCTTTTACCTAATGTCCTTTTTTTGGTCCCAGGATCCCACCCAGGACACCACATGGCATTTAGTCGTCATGTCTCCTTAGGCTCCTCTGGGCCGTGACAGTATCTCAGACTTTCCTTGGTTCTGATAACCTTGGCAGTTGGAGGAGAACTGCTCCCTAGATTTTCCCTCAATTAGGATCTGGCTTATGTTTTCTCGTGAATATCCTGGGGTCATGGGTTTGGGCGAGGAAGACCCCAGAGACAAAGTGTCCTTCTTATCACAGCATATCAAGGCTACATCAAGGATACATACTATCTACATGATTTATCACTGTTGGTGTTGACCTTGATCACCTGGCTGAGGGCGTTTGCCAGGTTTCTCCACTGTAGAGTTACTCTTTTTCTCCTTTTCCATGTTATGTTCTTTGGAAGGAAGTCGCGGAATGCAGCCCAGACTGACGGAGTTTCACCTCAATGAGGGTGGGCCACCTACCTCAATTATTTGGAATTTTTCTGGAGGAGAGATTTGTCTGATTTTATTTGTTTAACCATTATTCAATCATTTATGTATAGCAGTTTGGGGTCCTACGTATTTATCTTATACTTCGGGCTATAATGTGACATTACTCTACTTTTTTGTTCAAATTGTTCCCCATCCAGCAGTTGGGAGCTCTTTCATTTGGCTCCTGCGTTTCTTACATGCCTCCATTATTGTGTGGGTGTTGTCGGGTTTTTTAATCTGTCCCTTGCTTGTGCGTTTGCCCCCCTAGTCCTGAGATGAGCCACTTCTCCAACCTGGCTCCTCTCTTTGGAGAAGGATGTTAGCAGCTAAGATCTGGACTCTAGATGTGTCACCTGGGTGTTATTGCTTCTAGGTCCTCTCAGCTGGCAGACAGAGGAAATATACGTGAGACGTATCTTTTGGATGTGGATTTGTCAATGTGCCCATTCATGGAGCCAATCTCTGTGTCCTGGGGGTGAAACATGACAAGTGGCTTTAGCCAATCAGGGCCCAGCCTGAGGCAGGCGATGCACTATATCTTGACTCCAAGTTCAAGGCTGAGAATAGAGAGATGTGGTTTCCCCAGGAACATTCAAGGTGCTGATAGGAAGGGGGAAACTGATGTTCAACAACAAAGACGGATATTGGTCACAGTGAGGTGGGGGCGGGGGCATAAGGGGGGCTCAGTAAGTGAGACCAGAAAGAACAGCAAAGCTTTTGAGCCCTAACAGTCTGTAAGACCCCTTGCCTTTGGAGAAAAGTACTGGGCAGCAAGTGACTCAGGAAAATGATAAATTCCTCCAGCTTCTAGTCCCAAAGTCACATGTGCATTAATGAAATATTTTTAATCTTGTCCTTCAAGCCAGCTGGCTTGTCCCCTAATAGGTTCCAATTAAATTCTTTTTTTTTTTTTAATTACATTGTTGTTAAAGACTTTGCTATCTTTACATGATTTTTTCCCCCATCCCTTTCGGCCCCGGCCCTCTCAAAATTGCCTTGCCATCCCCCTTTCCTATTAAAAAATGGAAAATTGCACAATTCACCTAATTAGTCAAATTTGAATTGTATGCGGCTATCACAGCCCAACGGTTGAATTTCACACACCATTTGAAAAGATATGGTAGGGATGTCACTGCTGATTTCCTCCCACACTCCACTGACACTATTCAATTACAAAAGGAATTATTTGGCTTTCTGTCATTGCGACGCTCTCGCAATATGCTATTAACCTTTATTGATTTTTGCTTAAATATATTCAAGATGGGCACATTTTTGCAAATCTAATGTGCTGGTATTTAAACGGAAATATTTCAGTAAATGGATTTTCTTTTTAAATGAAACTTGCCAAATGATTATAAATGACAGGAGATGAGTTTTGAACTTGAGCAAGGGATGTTGTGCAGAGGTTCTAGGAAGAGGGTTTTCTGTGCTACCAGATGGGCCCGGGGGTCAGGAAGGATTTTGAGGGGAGCGCACGTGGCACGGAAGGAAAGATTCTTGCCCTGACCTGCACCGCGGCCAGTGATCATAAAAACAGGTCCCCAGCAGGTTGTTGTGGGTCTTGGAGCTCACACAGGTGAGGGGCGTGGCACACTGGCTGGCAAGAGAGGTCCGTCAAAGAGAATGGGTAACGATGCCTACGGGCGTGGGTCCAGAACCGATGACTCATGTCTATCATATGTTATCACTGCTAATGGTTTCAGAAGAAATTTCTACCGTTGAAGGAAACCTCCCAGAAGCACAGTCTGCTGTGTTTTATTAACAGAGTGCAGTCTCTTGAGGTGAGGGACGTCTTCTCCACTTCCCATCTGCCCTCATGGCCTTGGTTTATATTTACAAAGATTCCTCTACTTTCTGAAAAGTTTGTTTCTTTTCTGTTTTTGTGGTCAGTTGGCCTTTATTGCTCTTCTGTGGTTTAGGAAATATTTAGGAGACTTCAGCTCATCCTACCTAGGTGTGGACAAAACACAGCAAAATATTCTGATGGATTTATAATACGCCTATATATACACCGCTGTGTATCTTAAAGGCATTCCGCTCTTGATTGGCACCATGCAGAGAGGGCAGTGTTTACATGGAAAACATCACGTGACGTGCCCTGTTAGGTTTGGAATCCACTGGGTGGGAATGCAACTGGAGAAAGAGCTTCCCAAGTTGCTTTAGAATATGCACCAACTTGAAGAAATATTAAAATGGGTATTTACAAACTCAGAAGTTGCAAGGACATGGTGGTCTTGGACAATTGAGAGTTTTCAAAGTTTTCCAAGAAAGTTGAGTTTTTTATAGGTGTACACCCAAAGGGATTTCCTCCTGAATAGGATGATTCCTCCCTATCCCTGCTGGATGCTTTTTATTCAGACTGAAAACCTCTGCCTTCCTGAGAGCAGATTTGAGGTACCCAGGAAGCTGGGGGTGTAATGGAGTACGCATGGCTCTGCCACAAGTCTTATAATAAAGTAACTCAACGATAATTACCATCGACGGCGTATTCGTTCTGTGCCCATTCACCACGTGCAGCTAAATGACTCCACTTCCATCTAATTAGACCCAACTCTTTGAGTGGCCACGGACTTCTCCCGTTCATGTGTTTCACCCCATGTCAACAGCCCTTCTTGGCCGCATCTTCAGAATGGATGCAGGATCTGACCACCTCTCATCTCTGTCATCATCCGCACCCGTCTCCAAGCCATCCTCCCTTTTCACCTGGCCCCCATGGCCTCCCACTGGCTTCCCTGCTTCTGCCCTGGCCCCCACATGCCTCCTTCCACCCCGATGAGCCTCTCCAAGTAAACCTGATCCAGTCATCCCCCTGCTCAGAACCCCAACGGCTCCATCCTTCATGGAACGAAATTCAAGGCCGAGAGAGGCCCGCACGTCTGCCCTTCTCAGCTCTCATCAGCTGCTCTTGTCTTGCTACCCAAGCTCCAGTCGCTCCAACCTTGAACTTGAATCTCATTCAGGATTTGAACCTCGATCATGATCTCACGCAGGGCTTCTCATGAGCTGTTCCCTCTCCTGCCAGAGTATCTCCAACCAAATATCCACGTGGATCCCTCCCTCCCTCTTACCACCTCTTCCAAGAAGCTTTTCCCGTTCTCTCTACCTGGACTAGCACACACCTCACCCTCCCATTTTCTCAGTTGTGTCTTCCTGCTTTGTTTGTCCTAATAACAGCTCACCCTTACATACAGCAAGTTAAGGGAGACACACCTGTTAACTCAGTAACATTCACATTGACCCCACAGAGCAGGCTCTTTTATCACACTCATGTTACAGGTGAGAAAACTGAGGCCTGGAGCAGTCAGATGCTTGAGGAGAGTCTTCCACCCTCCATGTACCCCCACCCCACACCCCCGGGCTTTGGGCTGCAGTGTCTGCACTGCCAGGAACCCCTGAACCCCCCACACTTCTCACTACTTCACATTCTCTTCTAGATCCATCTCTGATTGTCTTTTCTCTCCCCAGGAGGGGGTTGTGTCAGCTTTGTTCTCAGCTGTAGCCCTGTGGATGCTCACAGTAGATGATTGGCACACAGTAGGTGCTCACTAAATATTTGTTGAATAAAAATACCAGATACCCTGCTAAGGGCACAACACAATCCTTGCTTCACCCTCTGTCCCCCGTGGGAGAGGCACAGCTTGAGCTCTATTTGACAGTCACGGAGTCAGAGGCCCAGGGGGGTTCGTGAATTGCTCTGTGAGTAGGCGATGGAGCTTGCAGTGGAAACACTCAGTGGGACTTCAGATCCGGGCTCTGAGCCAGGAAGCACCTTGTCCACAGGCCTGTGTGTTGATGGGATGGGCCAGCTCTAGTCCCCACTCTTAGGGAGCTCCCAGTACCTGGGGGGCTGTGGGCATTAAGAAAGTCTCAAGATGTGTATGTATGACCTCAATCTGAAGGAACTGGCCTAAGGAGGTGTGTGTGGACCCAAGAGGGGAACTTTGGAAGCTGAGCTAGACCAAGGGCCCCGAGCTTCCCTGGGATGAGCATGTTCGTTCAATAGCTGGTGAGGACTAGCCGTGCAAAGGTCCTGTGGCAGGAAGGGGGGACAAAGCCCGGGGGGCAGGTGAGTGATGATGGGGTGAAGCACAGGGAAGGCGCTGTCCAGCGGGCCAGCCTAAGGGCAGTGGCCTTCCTCCTAAGAGCACCAAGAAGCCCTTGCCTTGTCCATCTAACTGCATTAGCATTGGGGTGGGAGCTCCTTAAAAATGCAGGGTCCCAGGCCAGCCCCTAGAGCTCCTCACTGGGAAGGGTTGGGGCGGCCCTGGATATTCCAAGGGGAAATTCCCTATAAACAAAAGTGCTCTTGGGACCCCTTTCACCTTCCCAAAGCCCCCAGGAGAGCCTGAAGTGCCTGTATAGTAAGTACTGTTCAAAGAGAAGCCACACACATGAGCATTCTGACAGGCCCAGAGGGTCTGATCAGGGCTGCATTGGGGCCAAGGGCTCCGCAGGTGATCATGGCCCCAGCAAGGAGCCGGAGTGCCTCCGGTGCACCAGGCACTGCTCGCCCTTCACACGCACCACCTCTGTTCATCCCTCCCAAGGACGGACCCAGGGTAACCGAGGAAACGCAGTCCCCAGGTGCGACCAGAAGAGCTGGAGGGTTTCCGAACGGGTGGAGATCATGCAGGTTAACACAGGCACAATTCTGACGGGACAGAATCGTGGAGAAGGGCCCGGGGTTGGGGATATGCCCCACCTGGGTCTCACTCCCATCAGCTGTGTGACCTTGAGCAGGCCACTCGGCCTCCCTCAGCCCAGATCCTCACAGTAAGGCCTGAGGCCGGCACTACCTCCAGTCCCCACCCTGCCTGTCCCTGCCTGTTCAGGCCAATTCGGACGCTGGTGCCAGCTCCATTCAGCGGCACCGCCCCTTTCTGGAGAACAATGGCCCTAATAATTATTAAAAACCCAAGGAGAGACAGCATCGCTAGTAGCAGGCCCCTTTGAGGCAGCCATGCGTCCATCTCAATTTTGTTTCTGTTTCCTCTCTAAGCCTCATGGCTCCTCCTTGTGCCACGCGGATGATGGCCCCAAACCCACCATGATGTTGGTTCCGTCTCGTCACCTGTCAAGAGGCATTTTATCTCCTGTCCCCGTCCCACTGAGCCCACTCGTGATTCCTTGTCCAGCACAGGAACAAACCCACCGTGGGAAAATCTAGCAGGCTTCCTCTCTCTGCCTCCAAATTCACTCCCTTCCCAAACAACACACAAGAAACCAGCTAAATCTGAACTGCAGATGAACAATGAATACACTTTTTTAAGCAGATGTCCTATGCTATATTTGGGACTAAAGATTTTGGCATAATACATTTGGAATTTAGTACAATAACTTCAGAATTTTAATAGAATAATTGTAGAATAATTTTTTTCTAGTATAAGTATGTTCCGCAAGTAACATTTGGGACATACTGACACTAAAGATTTTGGTATAATAACTCAGAATTTAGTACAATAATTTTAGAAGTTTAGTAGAATAATTTTTAGGATACATATGTCCCATGCAATATTTGGGACATACTTATACTAAAGGCTTTGGTGTAATAAATTTGGAATTTAGTATAATAACTTTAGCATTTTAGTAGAAAAATTTTAGAATAACTTTTTAATGTAAGTATGTGTCATGTAATATTTGGGGCATACTTATACTAAAAACGTACTTGCTGTTGACCTGAAATGCAAATTTAAGTTGTTGCCCTGTACTTTTATTAGTAAGTCTGGCAACTCTTAGCACCACATGGAGAAGGGGCTTTCTGAGTGTGGGCCTGCACGCCCCTGGGGGGGGGGGCGGAAGGGGGACGGGCTGTGGTCAGGCCTCCCAGGGTTGTGGTCTCTCCCGGTGGGGACATGGGGACGGAGCATTTGCTCCAGGCCAGGGCAGGATTTACCACCTGCTCCAAGGGCCTACTCTGTGTGGCTCCCTGGGCTAGGCCCCGAGGTGTCCTTACAGTCACCCCTCTGCAGACAGAGAAGCTGGGAGCAGACTCCTCTCCGCCAGGGCCTGCAAGTCTTCTCCGTGAAGGGCCAGACAGTAAGCACTGGAGGCTGGGAGGGCCACAGGGACTCAGTTCTGCTGTTGCAGCAGGAAAACAGCCACAGGCCACCCGTACACAGAGGGTGTGGCTGTGTGCCATCAAACGATTCCAAAATCAGGCTGAGGGCAGGATTGGGTCCTGGGGCCACTGTCTGAGCATATGCCCTCCAGGCCCAGGGCCAGTGTGTGCCTCGGGCGCCGGAAGTCATCGCAGAACAAAGTCGAGTGGAATGGAAACCACACATGAATTTTTAAGGCAATGAGTATGTTAGCGCAGACTGAGGGGAGCGTAGGACACACAGGCCCTGTCTCGCAGCGGTAAAGGGGCCTGAGTTCGAATCCCGATCTTCCGTTTTCTGGCTGTGTGGCCCTGGACGAGGCACTTAGCTTCTCTGAGTCCGTTTCCTCATTTGTTAAATAGAGCTGATAATCATAACTAGTAATAATAATTCCTACTTCGGAGGGTTACTGTTAGGACTACATTTGACTGCAAATGTGAAGAGCTTCCAAGGACACTCAGCACCTGTGGTCGTGCCCTGCACACATCGTCTCATTGAATTCTCTCAACCTGCTCTACAGGCTCAGGAAGGAGGGACGGCTCAGAGACTCCGGCCACCAGGCTCTCTTCCTTACAAATGTTCATTTGGGTGCAAAAGTGGGCCTGGGGTTAGGGTGCAGCTGGGGAGGAGTGGCACAAGGGCTGGAGTGAGCACCGAAGGGTGGGAACGGGTGAAGGACAGGTGGCCCTGTCGCCTCCCTGCTCGCTTCCTTGCTCCCTCCCAGGCCCCCAGGCCCAGCCGTAGCGGCCCCCTCTGTGTGCCGCCATTGCTCTGCACGGAAAGCTTTTCTCCAGAAATCCACAGCCTCCCTCCCTTGCGTCATTCTTGCTTCTTCTCCAAAGCCACCTGCCCGGACCACCAAACCAAAGTAGCTCCCAGCTCATGACCACCTTTCCTATCGCCTTGTTTCATTTTCTTTGGCGACCTATCATCGCCCACAGTTACCCTATTTATCGGGTTGTTTACTTGCCTATTATCTGTAAGTACTCTGAGCACAGAGGCCTTGCTGAAGCTGTTCACGGCCACGTCCCCAGGACCTAGCACAGTGCCTGGCCTGACGTACGCACTCAGTAAATATTCCTATGAAGAGCAAATAACTAAAGGTGGGGAGAGGTGGAGAAGTAGAGGGCTCCCGGGCCCCCTTCCAAGCTCCGGCTCGCCAGGCCCATTGCTTCACCTCTCTGAGCTCCAATGTCCTAACGGCATATAGGGGTGGAAGGAGTGTGAAGCGAGGTGCGTGGACGTCTGGGTCCTGGTAATACCCACAGATGCTGGACCAAACATAAGTAGCAATTACCTGAAGGCACTGGGCAGTGACCAAAAGGAGGTAGAGACTGGAGGGGGATTGACACGTGCAATGGCACAGGGTAAATTTCCCATTTTTTTATAACTGGGGGTAGGTCCCAGTCTTTGCCATACCAGGGACTGAGAGCTGGGAGAGAAAACCCAGTTTATAAAAATTAACTGAGTTCCTGGTTTGCACTAAGCACTTTCCACGCATGATTTCAATTCTTACAAAACCTCTCTGAGGATGAGCGTGTTACCACCCATTGGCTTCAAGGGGCGCTGCTGGTGACAGCCAGGCAGGCTGCTGGCTCAGCGGGAGGACTAAGCGCCTAGGAGGCCTCTCTCCGCACTTTACTCTGCAGCTGGGGATGGACCGGTCCGGCCAGCGCATTTCTCACTCTAACTTAAACATCCTCTCTCGCTCCCCACTCCCCGGAACATCAGGCACCCCAAATGCATCCACTGCTTCTTTTGCAGAATCAGCACCCCAGGAGGCCGGGCAGCCTCTGAGTCAGAGGGGATGATGGCGGCACACCCTGCGAGGCGGCCGCCCCTGAGCTAGAGGACCTGGCCTCGCCCTGTCTGCGTCCCCTGGGTGGAGTCTCTGGCTGGACCAGCTGCTCTGCCAGTGCTGCACCTGGAGACAAAGGCCAGGCAACTCCTGTGTGGAAAGGAGCTGTGGGGAGATGCCGCGCGGCCCTTCACTGGCCGCTCCGTGGGGTCCCTACCAGGCAAGCCGGGTTACGCGGTGGTTCCGCGTGGAGCTCTGGAGTCAGACCAGCCTGAGTTCAAACCCCTCCCCTTCCAGCCTCTGGGTCCTTGGGGAAATCCCTTAATCTTCCCAAGCCTCAGTACATCTACCTGTAAGATGGAGCAACAGCGATGAGAGAGTCTTCCTCATGGGGCTGTTGTGAGGGTCAGATGGGGTGATGGGCTCAGAGTACCCTGCAAGCGACTGACCGTGGCACACCATCTCATTCTGCGTCCTCTTCATCCCACCCCACACGGCTGACCCCAGAACCCCGGTGCAGATGGCACATCCATCCCCCGGCAGCTGCGAGTGCTGAGGCTGATGGCTTTGTATACTGTTTGTATTTTCTTTTTGCTGTTCTGAGTGGGTGGGTGTTTTCTGCTATGTGTGCTCTTCTTGAGAGAATTGTCTCGGGGGGTCACGCTGCCTCGCCCGGGAAGAGGTATTCCCCATTTCCCCACACTTCCTTTATTTCTGGTGCATGAAACAGTCGAGGTAGATATTCCAGACAGCAGATAGATGGCTTTATGTGACGCAGCGATGCGGGGTCCCAGGCCCCACCCTGTGGCCACGCAGCCTGCTGGGAAGATGCTGACATCCGTGTGCAGACAGGAGAGGCCAGGAGCAGCCACACCACTGCTTACAAGCTCGGCCCCAAAGTGACACTTGTTACGTCTGCTCCTGTTTCACAGGGCAGAGTCAGTCACCTGACCACGCTGGTTGCGAAGCAGGCTGGGGAGCTGCATTACAGCAATCAACCTGCCTCAGCAAGAAAGAAGGGTGAGCCTGGAGGACCGCTAACCTCTCCCTGTGGCCAACCTCCCTCCTTCCCTTCCATTTGTATGGAAGCTTGTACTAAGTACCAGATGCTACTAAGTACCAGACTAAATACAGAGGGCGCTAAAAACATGTATATATTATACGTTTTAAGAAAGGAAGAAAACTGTATTAATTGTAATAATATATACCGATAACAAAAGATGGACACAAGTCACGTTTGACTTCTGCAATTACGAGAGGTGCTCAGAGTGGTTACCATCAGCGTCCAGACACTTCTAATGACGGCGAACTACCGCTTGAGCACAGGTAACATCTCCTAAAATGTGTATACATTTTTTGGGCACCCCCAGCATGTACTGAGCTTTTACTAAGTACCACACACTGGTAGCTGCCAGGGACACAGTGCTGCCCTAAGGCACAGTGGTCCCACCCTCATGGAGCCTGCGGTCTTACTGACTGGTGGTGGCTGCCATCACCTTCTCCTGAGTTTGGAGGGCACATTGGGGGTGACAGGGCCCATCAGTGTTGTCTCCTGTGAGCCCTGAGTGGGGTGATGCCCGAGAGGCCTGGGTTTAAACCCCAACTCCACCCCCATCTGTGTGACTTTGGTCAAGTTCTCTGCTTTCTCTGCGCTTTGGTTTCCATGTGGCAAACACAGGCTTAATACAACGTAATCCTCATGGTTATTTCAATAGCTACCCAGATAGAATGCGCGTACAGCCCTCAGCAGGCTGCCCTGCCTTTGTAATTATTGCTGAGTCCAGAAAGATAACGAAACAGGGAACAGGCCTAAGAAGGTGAAGCTAAGTGGGCAGTGCCGTCTCAGCAGCGAGGCCGGTTCCCGCGCTGTGCGCGCAGGGGAACCAGGTCCCGTCTGGCCGCACCTGGCGGGGCTGCCTCCTTCCCAGAAGCGATGCTTTGCACTTCTATCCAACTACCTCCCAGGAGGGCAGCAATGCGGACAAGAGGGAAGGTTGGCCGCAGAGGCCACGTGCAGCCAGACGGGGCAGGCGCAGGGGCTGTTCCAGGCTGTCCCAAATCGGGGGGCATGCAGAGCAACAGCGCCCTGTGCCTGCATAGACCACACTCAGCTGGGAGGGCAGCCGCCAGGCGGATGTTGTTTTAAATGACTGTGGACACTGATGCCACTGGAACCATAATTACAGTGAATGCTGACCCTCCCCAGAGGCGCCTCGGGGTCGTGGAGTGGCTCAGGAGAGCTGGCAGCCTTTGAGGACACGCGTGTTATCTAAATGTAGGCCGGGGCCACCCTCGTGAGGGGCTTCCAAGGGAAACCAGACAATTGGTCTAAATGAAGGCAGATGCCCCTCTGGAAATAGGGCATTGAAAGCCCACAACTGCACCCATGGCATGCTCGCTCTCAGAAGGAACACTTCCCCCAAGTGTTGAGAGAAGCATCTTTCACAGTCTCCTGAGCTGTTCCTGGTTTACCTTAAAAAAAAAAAAAACCCACATACACACATCTGGTAACAGTGTATGTACACACAGTGCAATCTAAAATGCAGTAGAAAAGGTTGTGTGAGAAAATGTGAGCCTCCCTCACACCCCAGAGCCCCTGTTTCTCTGCTCGCTTCCCCAGAGACAAACCAACCCGTGTTCCTGTGTTCTTGGGTACCCATCCTGAGATCACTTCCGTTTCTTATAGACGCACGCATCGATATTCCAGTTTCCCTTGCACGACGGACTGTTTGTTGTACACACACTATTCTGTGTTTCGCTTTTGTGCTCGGTGTGTCTCAGCCGTCTTCCTGAGTCAGTACAGAGAGAACGTCCCCGTTTTTTTTTTTTTTTAGAATGGTATAGCATTGCAGTCTGCAGATGTCCGTCATTTGTGTGACCTAACTTAAGCACGTTGATGGACACTTGGGTTGCTCTTAGACGCTTGCTGTTAAAAGCCATGCTGCCGCAAATAACCTTGCACATATGTCACTGTCACGCCTGTGTCGAGGACATCGGAAGGGCACGATTGCTGGGCCCAGGGGAAAGCATTCACTGGACACTCACAGATCTACAGATACAGACACGGGTGTTGCCAAACTCCCCAGCAGAGGTACTGACTTGTCCCCGCCCTGCTACTGCAGGTGTCGCTTTGAAGAGTTTCATTTGGGCAGCGGGGACAGGTGACATCTTTGGAGGGCCAAGTACGGAGAAGTGCTAAAACAGGGCAGTATAACGGCAGGGGGCTGCGGATCATTACTGGCTCTGCGGCTCACTGTCGATGTGACTTTGGGCGAGTTACTTGGCCTTTTAGGAGGCCTGTTTCCTCATCTGTATAATGGGGGGGTGATACCACTGCCGCATGGGGTGGGGTGAGGGGGGCCCTGAGGTCAGGAGCTTGGCAGAGCCAGGGCTCTGATGTCGGCTACTTAACGTTATTCTTGTTGTTGGGATTTTGTGCATAATAAAAGGGTGACGCGTCAGGCACTGGGCAAATCACATGTCATCACTTTTCACGTGAACTCACTTCTGCCCTGTGTGACTAGTTAGCGGCTGAGACTGACGTGGTTTGGGGGCCTGCGGACGTGTGGCTGACCATCCCAGGGAAGACAGGGCTCACAGGCCCAGTGGCAGAGCTGGGGGGCAGCTTCCACCTCTGTTTCCTCCCCCACAGTGGGGAAAAGCAGACTCCTCTTCCCCTGCCAACGCGAAAGCATCCCTCTCCTTCACTGTCTGCCTAAGTGTCAGCCCACCGCCCTCTGGCCTAAGTCAAGGTCCCTTTTATAACTCTGACCTCCCCTGACCTTCTCCTTAGAAGGTAAATGGAGTTACCTCAAAATGGAGGTTAAACGTGATAAATATTTTCAACTTAGCTCATGTTGCACCATTATTTTCACTTCTTACTGCACACGGCAGTGTTCGGTGGACATGCTCCTCGAATGAATTCATTTCTTTCTTCTTGTGATTGCAATTACAAATGCAATACGTTTAGGACCACGTTCTGGCAAAGCTGACCCCAGTCTTAATTACCCAGGGCACACATGCCTCTTTTAGTAAAGCCTCACTAATGTGGATGCTGCTATTTTTAAAACTGTGTTCACCTTCGGTCATAAACCCCAAACCCTCCTCATCGGGTAGTCCACTCCCAAGGTGTCCAAACAACATAGGCTCAACATCATCTGAAACCCGGCCAATCTCGTGCACAGAACTTCTCGATACAAAGCGTCGGGTCATGGGGAGTCTGAGCGATGCAGGTTCCGGGAATTGCCTCCAGTGCCCATCGATTGGGAAACTGCTGACTGATTCCCAAACGTGATACCCAACGGTCACACCTTGTCTCTGACTGTGTCTGCGCATGCAGACAGGTTGACGGAATGCCTCACACTCCCATCACTTGTTTTGGCATTTGGTACAGCCTCAATTAAAAAATATTTCAGAAAATCATTTCAATAGCGACAAGTTGCCTATCCTGATTCATCTTGGCACTTGTTATATTTACATAATATTCCCATCTGTTTTCCCATGGCAGAGTCCGTGTCTGACAGTAGAAGTGCTTTACATAGCCTTTTGCCAGACAAATTAATTTCCTCTACTTCCCACTTTAATTACTTCTATCTTGTTGTCTCAGGGACTGAAACAGCTTGCGGTGGCCTCTCAGGTTGTCTCAGAGGCTGAAATCTGAACAGTCAATGTCTCACCATGCAAGGGAAAAATATCTGAGATGAGAAAACCAAGGTAAAAATGGTCAAAACCGAAAGACAAGCCATGGCTTTCCTGGCTACAGACGCCACTCAGGATTTTGTCTCGATCGATTCTGGCCCACGCAGGGAGAAAATGAATTCAGTGCCTCTGATGGGGTAAACACCTGTGCTGGCCAGCCTCCAAGATGGCTGCCCACACCCCCTGCCTCCTGGCATCCTCACCTTTGTGCAGCCCCCCTCACCCTAAATCATGATTGGCCTGTGTGACCAGTACAACACTGTGGGGTTTTCTGACTTCCAAGATGATGTCATAAAATGCATCATGGCTCCCACCTTGTTCCTGGGATCCCTTGCCCTGGGAGAAACCAGCTGCCATGTTGTGAGGACACACAAGCGTCTCTATGGAGACGCCCACAGGGAAAGGAGCTGAGGCCTCTTGCCATCAGCCAGCAGCAATGTGGCAGCTGTGTGGGTGCACCACCTAAGAGACGGGTCCTCCAGCCCCAGTGAGACCTTTAGATGACGGCAACCTCAGGCGAGACCCTGGGCTGGAACCACACAGAAAAACTGTGCAAGATAACAAATACTTATTGTTGCTCGAAGCCACTAAGTTTGGGGACAATTTATAACACAGTGACAGGTAACTAATACAGAATCTCAGTTATTAAATTATGAGACTTCTTATGACTCATACACAAGTAGATGACCCATAAATCTTAGTGGATATGAGGGAACTGGAAGGCGTGGAGAAGGAAGGGTAAAATGTAAGAAAAGAGACGCCTTTGCTCTGTTTCAGTACTAACAACGGTGTTCACTCAGAGCTGGCCTTTCCTGGCAGTTTCTGCCCTCACTTTGGGACTTCGCACGTGCCGTTCCTCTGCCTGGAACAGCCTCCCGGATCTTCACGTGGTCCCCTCCCTCTCATTGTTCAGGTTCGGCTCACATGACATTTTCTTCCCTGACCGCCTCTACTGAAGTAGCTCCTTGCCCTCCCAGGCCAGTCGCCCTCTCCGCCTCTGGGCCATATTTATATAGCTTAGCACACCTGTCTTCAGCAAGGATGGGACCTCCGTGGGGACAGGGTCCTAACCTCTCCTGCTCAGCACTGTGGCTCTGCCTGGCACAGAAGAGAACGTAGTTATTTACTGCATGCAGCTTTCCTTGGCCAGGCGTCAGCTCGGGCACATAACATGCATTATCTTCCCAAAACCCTGAGGATCGGTCCCACCATGAGCCCATTTTACAGGTAAACACACTGCGGTTGGTTCCACAGCCTGTAAGCCTTAGACTCAGGACTCTAACCCCGGCCAGTCTGCCTTGAAGCACTACACTTAGCCAGCATGCTGGGATAAAGCAGATATTACTGCAGGAAGCGGGATGTGCCGAGGCCGTGAAGACACTGAGGGCAGGCTGGGTCTGGGACTCACAGGGTAGGGGTGGGAGGAGGGGGCAAGGGGGGCTGGCATGACGGAAATTAAGAATCCATGGTGTCTTGTCTGTTGGCCCGTCTCCAAATTTCCTAATTCCTCATTCTGAGCATTAGAACATTTTTAGCTCGGAAGGCCTGAAGCAATTTTTATTTCCTACACGGAACCCCAACAAATGCAGTAGGTGTCAGTAAATGCACATTCATTCAGTCAGTCAGTCATTTATTGAACAGCCACTGTGTGCCAGACACAGTTCAAAGCACGAGGGCATATGAACTATCAGAGACAAAATGTCCTGCCCCCATTTGTATTTTCTGCCTTGTATCTGAGTGTGGGAGAAGGGCAAAACAATAAGTAACCCAATAAAACAAATAACATATAAACGAAAAAGTAACAGCTTTGAAAAGCTATTAAGGATGAAACAAGAAAGGCTCAGTGGTCGAAATTTCTAGGAGAAACCGCCTTTAGGTGGTGCGGTTTGGAAGGTTTTGGCCAGACAGCTCTGGCCTGGGGGCCGGAGAGGAAGCAGCTATAGGAGGAGGCAAAAGGCACAGCTCGTGCAAATGCCCTGAGGTGGCGAGGAGCTAGGCCTGTTCAAGGGGTTGACGGGGGTCAGCGTGACTCGAGGAAAGCCTGCAAAGGTGACCGAGGAAGGAGAGAGAGGCGGACAGACAGGTGGACCCGCACGGATCATGTCCGCCTCTGTAAGAACGAGGCAAGGGTTTGGGATTTTATATATTTCAATCATCAAAGGATGCCCCTGGGAGGCTGGGAGATAGATAGGATTTTTTTAGGGAGCCTCACCCTAGGTTCCCCTATTATTATTCACATATTGCAAGAGTGTGGGACATTCGTTACAACCAATGCTGTCACATCATTATTAACTCAGGTCCATAGTTTACATTAGGGCCCGTGCTTGGTGGTGGACAATCTGTGGGTTTGGACAAATGTACAATGGCCTGTATCCGCCCTTACAGTACCATGCGCCCTAGTTTCACTGCCCTACAAGTCTCCTGTGCTGCAGCTACTTACTTACCCTCTTATCCTTCCCCTGCCCCGGCCCCTGACAACCACCGATCTTACCGTCTCTACATTTTGCCACTTCCAAAATCTCATATATCAATAGTTGGAATGATACAGCATGTAACCCTTTCAGACTGACTTCTTTCACTTAGCAGTGTGCATTTAAGGTCCCTCATAGTCTGTCTGTGGCTTGATAGCACATTTCTTTCTGGCACGAATAGTCCATGGCAAGGTGTCAAACTGGCGGCCCGCAGGCCGCATGCGGCCCTCAAGGTAATTTTTTGTATACGCGTCTTCAGTAGTTAAAGGGTTAATGAGGGAATTGTGTGTACGGTATTGCCTCGATCTCCCCTAAGCGCTATTTTCTTCATAACAATTTTTTTCTATTTTCATTTTATTTCAGAGCACCGTGGGCCACAAAAAATTACCTCGAGGGCCACATGCGGCCCGCGGGCCACCAGTTTGACACCCATGGTCCATGGTATAGATGTCTGACGGTTGGTGTGTCCATTCACCTATTGAAGGACACGTAAGATTCCTCCTTCCATGTCTTCCCATGGCTGGATAAGTCATTTCTTTCTATTGCTGAATAATATTCTATTTCCGGGCTGTACCAGCTGTTTTCTCCATTTGATCATGCTTTGTGAGAACTGGTGATAGACTGATTGGTGGGTCGTCACTACCTGTAAAGAAGGGGGGAGAGCAGGCCAAGCAGAGGAAAAAGTCCCCTGCCATGTCCTGCTCTGGTCCTCCAGGCAGCTGGCTTTCCTCCCCGCCCTCCCATTCCCCAGGAGCCATCCATCTACTGGGTACCACTGACCAGTGGAAATCAGCCTGTGAGCCCCAGGTTCCCACAGCCTGACCGTACAAGCCCCGCCTCGTGGAATGACAACACAATGAAAATCAAAATACAAAAGAGGCTGTTCATGATGAAATTGTCCTCAAAACCATTGCCACATTCGACAATAACAGTCAGTTTTTCCGCCCTGGTTCCCAACCCACAATCGTGTCTGCTGGAAACCCAGCAGACGGGACTTTGAAGACCCCTCTGTGCCTCTGGAGGGTGATTCAGAGTTAGGTTTGGTGACTGTGTGTGAGCATGTTTTCAGACAGGCCACCAGAAGCTCTGCATTGTTTTAGGATCCCTTCAAGCACAGGCAATAAATCAAACTCAACCAAAACGCACATTGGGAAAAGGCGCGACCTAAGGGGGGGCTGTGCTCTCAGTGTTAAGCAGCTCTCATCATAGTGTTTTAAATCAAAGGTGGCCTACAGAGGGGGGCGGGCCCCCCTGGCTTTTCTGTTGCTCAATCCATGTTTTCAACTCGGGTGTCTGCCACCCGGGCTGGAGACAGAACAAGCACAGGCTGATGTGCAGACAGACGACAGACTCGAAATACAGGAAGCGGGCAGGGAATGCCCCAAATATCAGGGCTCCAAGCCCACAGACTGTGAAAAATCCACTGTGACGTGTGCTGGCATATCACCGCTTGGTGGGGGCTGACTCCAAGGCAGGGAAGTGACCTCAGAGAACTGACAGACCCTCTCTGAGCATCCGTGGGAATGACGATAGCGGTGCCCACCTCCTGGTGCCTGATTGTTCTCGAGGGTGGATTTTTGCCCTTTCCCCTTAAAAACCAGGTTTATTGAGATATAATTAGGATGCCTCAACTTCATCCATTGTAGGTCTCTAGTCCAATGTGCTCCAGTGCATTTTGACAATTGTGCAGCCACGTCCCCAAACCCATTTGGAACCCCAAAGTTCCTTCCAGCCTCTTAGCAGTCAGCCCCTGCTCCCACCCCAGCCCGAGGCAGCCACTCTGGAGCTGGGTCCTGAAAGTGAGAAAAGGAGTGCCTCACTCAGGCTGAGTTTTCTGTAAACGTAAGTCTCCAGAATTAGCAGCATCTTACTTCTGGCAGGACCACTCACGCTGTCATCCCCAGGTTTGTACAGTGCACAACCTGCACAACCTCCATGGCACCTTGTTTGTGGGCCTCAGTCACTGTCAGTGAATTTTCCTAAAAATTGTATTTCCTGGGGAAAACGCTCAGGATACAACAGGAAGTGAAATGGAACTGGAAATTCTGAAAAAGCATGGTCTTAATCTGTTTAAAAATGTGTGTATGCACATAGCACAAAAGACCGGAAGAAAATAAACCCATCTTTTTATAACAATTACCTTGGGGTGGCCGATTTAGGTATGATATTAATTTTCCTTTTTATACTCTTTTGCATTCACCAAATTTTCTATAAGATCTAGGCAATATTTATAATGAATTGACTCATTGGAAAATGGAGGTAAATGGAGGTAAAGCATTCATTATTTTCTTCCTTTTTCAACACAGACGGATTGATTCCTGAGGGCCGAGTCAAGAAAACCTTTTGGGGGATCAAAGTGAGACATAATAAATAAAATAGCTGACGTACGTGAACACACGCACATGTGCACACATACACACTCTACTAAATACAATTTTTAAGATGAATCCATGAGCTTGGCCAAATGAGTCTGCAAGATAAATCTTATTTGTCCAACTGTATTAAATGTCCTTTCATTTATGGATTCTTCCAGACAAGTCCAAGAACAAAAGCTTCCTCATTCTTCAAAGCAGGTCCTCTCTCCATTTGTAGGAAATTAGAAACCATCCTACTACAAACTCTGCACATGGTGTACCTTCAAAAAAATCAGCTGGCTACTGAACGCATGAAATGCCTAGTTTTGAACTGTCTCTGGGGCAGTCATTTCCTGTAGGGTCTCCCCATCTGTGATGTTCTAGGGCAAGTCAGTCGTCTTAGACAGCTATTTTCTACTCATCAACAGTCATTTTTCAAGTCTGTTGGAAAAGCTCTCTTTGTACCTGATATGTAATAGTATCCTTCAGTCAGGAAACTGGCCATTTAAAATAAAAGAAATAAAAAGCTTAGATTTCCCCCAAACCCCCCCTTTTTTGGTTAAATGAAATTAGTAATGTAATAGTAAATGTAATGCAACGCTAATTGTAATTAAATGTAATGGATATTAAAATGTAAGTACCAAATACCAACCAGATGGAATTTCACATTAGCTATAGTATTATTACTAGCTCTGTTACTTAATTAGCTATTTTCTTAAGCAACGTCCCTTAAAAAACAGCATCACATATAGTCCAATATCATAAACTATATTTTAGGCTCTTTTTAGGCTGGAGGGGCGATAAGGATGCTTGTTCCTAGAACTTTCTAGAATGATGGATTCACCACAAATGGCGATTTTGTTCCCCACAGACATTTGTCCGCAGATGATTTTTCGTTGTCATGCGGAAGGGAGGTACTGCTAGCATCTTGTGGGTGGGGCCAGAGAGGCTGCTAAGCGTCCTGCGATGCTCAGGGAGGCCCCGCAACAAAGGAGCATCTAGCCTGAAATGTGAGTAGTGCCAAAGCTGCTAAACCCTGTGCTAGAACAAAGAAATACTAATATTGCAAAAACCATTCAAATATTCACAGTTTGACTGCCAGCATGACCATTTCCTAAAAAAAACCCAAAGTGTGTACTCTTGAAAAACATCAAAAATGACAACTAACCTGTTTTGGGGGGGATGGTTGAATATGTTTCTGGGGACTCATGTTAGCACTGCTCATCAACGTGACTGGAACCCCACCTTCATCCAAGCTCTCACAGATCAAACCACAAAACCTCGATTCTCTCCACACCTCACCTCTCCTTCCACCTCCCACACCCGGCACAGCAGCCAAAGCTCTTGGGACAAACCCACAGACACTGGAGCTGAAGCCCTGAGCTGCAGGTTCCTCCCCCCACTTAGGGGTTTATGACTTGGGTTCAACAAGAGACCCCAAAATCTCCTGTGCTGTCTGAAAGCTGGGTTAAGGATGGTGTTGGTTTTCTTCTTTCTAATCCTGGTATGTCCTAAACTGACCACCACACATGTCTTCGTGAAAAAGGAAAAACCTGTTCGTTAACATAAACCCAAGCCTCTGATCGCTACAGACCCCTCCAGAGACGGTGTCCAGCCAACACAGGAAAGGAAGAAACTAAAAAGCCCTAAAAAGCTGTCCCCGGCTGGGTACCAAGGGGTTAGTCTCCTCCTCAGAGGCGACACCGTTAGAATTGGGACTCTTTCACATTCAGCAGTGAGGAGCAGGGACCTAGTAACAAGCCAGGCTTGGCCGATAACGTCACAGACCAGGGGAAATCGCACAGCTCTGCGGGTCTTTTGCCTAATTTCCACTGATTGAGAACTGCCTCTGTGATCTTTGTGCAGCCTCGGGCCTTTGTTCTGTCCACTCCCTCATAAAGTTCTTTTAAATCCACGTCTAGAACATTGTTAAATTAAGCTTCACACACAGACAGAAGGTGAGTCTAGGGTATGGGCAGGACTGGCTACAGGAGTCAGGTGGTCCAGGGCAAAATCTAAATGCGGGCCCTTTGGACAAAAGTTATTAAGAATTTTAACACAGAGACAACAGAGCACTTAAATAAGGCAGGGGTCCTTCTGAGCATGGGCCCCATGCAATTGCCACGGTCCTGTCCATAAAGCGGCTCTGGGTACAGATCCCCAGGGTCCTGCAAGCTCAGGAGTGTGGTTTTGTTTTAAGGACAATGGGGGGGAGGAGCAGGGTGACTCATATGGTTAAAGCGTGTTCTCTGAGCAACAGGGTTGCCGGTTCAACCCCCACACGGGATGGTAGGACAACTAGATTGGAAATGGCGACTGGACTTGGAGCTGAGCTGCGCCCTCCACAAAGATTGAAGGACAACAACTTGACTTGGAGCTGATGAGTCCTAAAAAAACACACACATTGTTCCCCGAAAAAACACATTGTTCCCCAATAAAGTTTAAAAACAAACATGATGTGCCTTCTCATGATGTGCCCAAAGTAGGACAGCTTCAGTTTAAAAAAACAAAAACAATAGGGCCCTTAGAGGAGCTAGTGGGGCAGCGGCAGGGTCTGACCTGGCTTTCGAACCAAGATAGCTTCCTAGAGGCTTCAGCCTTTGCAGGGTGAGAGGTGGTGGTAACCTTGACTTTGACCTTGAGCCCAATGGCATGCTCTGTGAATTGACAAGTAGGGCCGAGTCTGCACAGAAACTCAGACGTGCTTGAGGACGGAGCCCTTCTCTACACAGCATCCCGATGGACTAGGGTTCCAAGGTCACACACTGGGAAATCCAGGCTTGGCACATCAGTGCCAAAAAAACCCTTAAAGACCAATGTCATACAGGGGAAACTGAGGTCCAGAGAGGGGCTGGAGGTCAAATGAGGGTGCACACATGTGACAGAGGCAGGAGCAGGTGCTTGGCATCTCGGTCCCCATTTGGTGTTCTTCACTGAGCCCAAAGTCAGCACCCACAGAGCATGTGCAGTGACAGGGCCTGGAAACTGACCAGGTGGCCCCAAATGTCACACTGCATAGGCCATGCACTCGGATGGGGGAGGGGTGGGAGGACATCTGAGCTTCTGGGCTTTGAGAACAGACAGATGCTTGCGCTCGATTCAGAAACAGGCTCCAGCCCGCTTCTCCTGAGCGAGCATGGGTGTGTAATTTAAATCTTATTAAATCATGAATCTGGGTCAGTGGTAATTTATAGATTATCTTCATTAACTGGATAAAAATAATCACCAACTCAACAGTGAGTCATAACAGCAATTAAAAAAAAAAGGTACAGCTTTTGCACTGGTTGGGGTGTGAGGACATGTCTCCAATTATTTCCCAAAGATTCTGGAGATTGGAAGATATCTGCATGCATTTGGCCCAAGACAACTCCCCCTTTTTCCCCTTAATTTTTAATCCCTTCAAGAGAAATTTAATCCATATGTTTCGGATTCGTTTACATTTAAACCATCAAAACAGTGTTTGTTAAGGAGCATTTGATGTCCAAAACCCCTTTTTTCTCTTCTTTTTTAAAGTCCTTTGGTCTTTGAAGCAGGGAGTCATGCAGTAACATCTGTGGAATGGGCAAGTGACAAAGGCTGGCATAACCATACCCCCCTTCAAGGAAATGCCTTGAAAAACCCATCTTTCTAAAGCCCAGGGTGTGATGTGACCACATTCACTGAATGAATGGTTACTATATACCGGGGAGCCAAAAACATGTATACGCATGACTTGCACTCATCTTTTATTATTGGTATATATTGAGTATTACAATTTTAATACAGTTTCTCCTTTCTTAAAACGTGTATACATTTTTTGGCACCCTCTGTATATTTACGTATATACAATTGTGTTATGTGTAGTTATTTCAGTTATTATGTAACTGAAAGACAATATGGTTTACAAGCTGAGCTGCTCAAACGGACACACAGTAAAGCTGGTGGCTGCCTATGTTAGCCAATAAAACAAAAAAGTGAGAATCCTGCCTCACACCATCTGCTAAAATGTATTACTGGTGGGCCAAAGGTTAAAACGTTAAGTAAGTAAATAAATAAAATAACGTAACTAAAAGGACTAAACAAATAGGTATGAATATTTTATAATCCTGGGGATGGAAAGAATGTTTTAAGGTATGGCACTGAAGACTGAAACTATAAAGAATAGTTTTAACTACTTAACATTAAAATTTAAAAAAAAACTCTGAACAGCAAATAAAATATAAACAAGTTGAGAAATAACAAAATTGGTAAAATTAGGGGAAATACGTAAAAAGTGACAAACATATGGTATAGAGCCTTAATATGTAAAGAGTAATTATTAATCAATAAGAAAGATAAAATTTAATGATAGGATATAAACAAGCAAATATCTAAGTAAGAAATGCAACAAAGAAACAGGAAACCACTTCATCTAGCTCAGTGCGTTCCACATTGTAGATGTTCGGTGAAATGGCTGTTGGATGCTTGAACCTGTCCTGAGTCACGTAGGAATAGCTCATCAAGCCCTTAGCAGAGGATCCAGAGAGTGAGGACAAGCACAGAAATCGACTCTGTCCCCAGGCCCCAGGCAGCCCCTGGGGAAGTTCCTGCCATTTACGAGCTGTGTGACTTTAGCCAAGGCCTTCACTTCTCTCTGCCTGATAAGTTGAGAAGAAATGAAGACAGTATTAACATCTACCTCGTGGGACTGTTGCAAGTTTTAAGCAAGTTAATACATGTGGGGAGTACTTATGACAGTGCCTGGCTCATCATAAAAACTCAACAATGCACTTCAAAGTTCAGAAATAAAGCTAAGATGGTAACAGGCAAGGAGACGCCCACCACTCATTGATCCGTTCATTCAGAAACACCTAGTCGGTCCCAGCCCATGCCAAGCATTAGCACAGTCATGACAGATGTTCGTTAAATGTTAAGACAGAAGCCGGAGCAGCCTCAGTAAAGGGGAGATGACCAGTGAGAGGGGAAACGCCTCAGTGGTGGAGGGACCCCAGACTCGGGACCTGACCCTGTCTGGAACGCCAGGGGAAGCTTCCTGGAGAAGACACTTTTCAAGCTTGGCCGGGAGAGAGGAGTGGGAATTTTCCAAGCAAAGATGACTCCAGGCAGAGAGAGCAGTCAAGGCGAACTCTCAGATGTGTGAGAAAATACAAAACCATTTCAGTCCATGTTTTCTCACATTGTAACCCTGTCATGAAGGGGCAGATTGGGAGCCAGACTGAGCCGGAGCACATCCATACTCTGCCAACTTTCGTGTGTGTGTGTGTGTGTGTGTGTGTGTGTGTGTGAGAGAGAGAGAGAGAGAGAGAGAGAGAGAGAGAGAGAGAGAGAAAGAAAGAGAGACTGTTTCGGTCTCATCTGTGGAATGAGGATAAAAGTGGCATTTCTCATGTGGTTGTGGAAGGTTCGGTGAAACGCTTACCAGGAGGCCTGTCTGCTGGGGAGGAAGGCGCATGTGGGCAGGACTCTACGCCAGAAATCCATCTCTACAATGGATTTTCAATGGGTCACACGACTGATACCAAAGGCCATGGCTCAGGAGTTAGGACCTGTGGCAGAACAAAGCTGGCCTTCCCAAATCACCTTCGGGATGACTCTAGTTCAGGTTTCTCACTGGTGACATTTGGAGCCAGATCATTCTTTGTCATGGGGAGAGGGGTCCGTCCTTAGCAGCATCCCTGGCCTTTAGCCACTAGCTGCCAGTAACGCCCCGCCCCCCAACTCACCATCATCACCACCACCCAAATTTGAAAACCAAAAATGTCTCTAGACATTGCCAAATGTCCCTTGGGGGACAAGCTTGCTTCCCGAGAACCGCTGCTCTGGGTCAATGTAAGGTTTTCTGGGAATGGCCCGGCTGGGAGAGCAGACCTCTTCCCACTAGAGAAATACCTACTCTCTTATTGAGCATCCACAGGCCCAATTCCAGTGCTGGGTGTGCTCTGTTTGACCCAGGAGACATTTTAAATTTCCTTGATAAGCTGACAACAGAGTCCTAAACATCAGGACATTTCACATAAAAATCCAGCTTTCTGGTTTCTCTTGGAAACTGGGAATATTTGGAATAGGTCTGTATTCCAACATGGCAGCAGTTGAAGGAAACTGAGTCGCATCTGCCCCCTTCAGATAGTCATGGGCTTCCTGTTTGCTACAGTCCCCACCACTCTCTATTGTCCCCTAAATTCCGAGGACCAAAATCAGCTTCTATCTATCCTATTCCATTTCTACAACCCTGCCAGCCCCTGAAGTGTTTGAATTTCGAACTTGATCTAATGTGCGTGTATGTGCACACATGTACGCATACACACAGATACACACGTGCATGCATAGACACATACACACATGATGAATACACACAAACACATATACATGCATGCAAAACACATGCACACACATGTGCACATATACAGATACGCATGCATATACACGTGCACATACACACATATACATGCACACACATGTGGTTGCATGCATGCGCTCATATACGCACAAACACACTCCCACATGCACACAGACCCCCCAGAGCTCACCTGTGCCCATCCACTGCAGCCCAGGGCACACAGCCTCCCTGATGTGCACACCTGGCTGCGAGGCTCTGCCCTTTGAAGTCACGCCTCCCTCCCATAGGGACTCTGAGTATCATGCAGACTGATGGATGGGACAGCTCAGCTCTCAAAAACTGCCGCATGTGTTTATTATGGCGATGAGTGTGGGCTGGGTCCTTCTGGCTTGTGTAAGTGTCAACTGGTGACATGTGCTCTACAGAAGGCAGATGTCAAAGTGGGCTGGGCAGCAGAGCGCCACGTGCTCCGAGACCACCCAGGGGCAGCGCTCACGCTGACCTGGGCCTGGTCACTGTGCTGCTTCCCTGGCCTTTGGTGGGAACTAAAGGGGACAGAGCACGACACCAGCCACCAGGATGGGTTTGATGTGATGACAGCGGCCGGCAGGCGAGCACAGAGGGCTGCCAGACATTGAACCCTGGAGCCCCGGGAGAGCCCACGGCCCACGCACTCCTTCCATTCTGTTCTCTCAGGAGGGGACCAGCCCCACTCCAGTCCCACTGAGGCCAAACCCTCAGACACCAATTGCAAAGCAATTTCCCACCTCAGTTTGAATCATAATTATGCACTGAGGCCTGACTAGATAACGGGCACACTCTGATCACTGCAGATACGTTATCCTGCTGAATTTTCACCGTAACCTTACCAGGATTGGGACTTATTATTCCAATTTTGTTGATGCTCAAAAGGTTGTATCAATAGCGAGATAGCATGGGCTGAGTGTCCTAGCAATTGATCTTTTCTACAATCTTAGGAAAGTTCTCTTGTGTTTCCTACTTTGTAATGAAAGCAGTTGAGGCTCCGAGGATATTTCTTCTCCCCCTCCCCACTCCTTTCTCCTCACCGACGCTCTTCAGGCTGAGATCTATCGAGCCCTTATGCATGCCAAGCACTGTGTCGGGCACAGACTGCCACCATCTCCATGAATCCTCCCAACAGCCCTGGGCGATGGACGCTGAAGGGACCAGGTTCAGCAGCATCGCACTGGGGAGCCTCAGACCTGGCCGGGACTCAGCATCACTGGGGACTGTCAAGCCCACTGGCCTCAGGAGACGTGGGGTTCTCAACAGGCATGGCCAGCACAGCACCCGCTGGACCAGAACCGACCCCAGAAGCCGCCCACACCTAGCAGCCAGGAGCACCCGGCACAGGTGCTCGGGCAGCAGCCGGTCCCCAGGAGGCATATCCACTGTGACACAGATGGACTTCAGGAACCTCCACCTAGGAAGTCACTGTGGGTCTCTTTATAAGGTGCTAACACCCACCTTGCCACTTCTAATCTGTGAACCTGGGCCCGGAAAACTGGGCGGTCACACAGACACCAGATGCCAAGCAATCTAGAGAAATAGGCAGAAATAACAAGAAATACAGCGACACTTGTTATCTTAACCACACAAGGCGTCTGAAACCCCCCGACGCACTGGGAAACATAAATAGCACATGCTGCCTTCTTTCCTTCATCTCTAAGGCTGCTGCTAAGACAGAGCTGGGTGCAAGACAGCCCCACCTCCCGGTCCCCTTTCCCACAAGCCTACACGGTAGCTCGGCTGGAAACCAGCCTTTCCAGGAGGGAGTGCATATTAACCAGACCCTGGAATCGGCCAGATGTGGGTGCCCTTTCTAGCTGTGAGGACGTAGCAAATCACTCAGTCTCTGCTTCAGTTACAAAACGAGTGTAGACTGACGGGGAAGCTGCAATGGCTGAGGTATAATTTAGCCCGGGGCCCAATGCAGGAAGTAGCTGATGCTTGTTGGTCATGGTTTCACCCTGGTTGCCCCCTTTCACAGGCCCCTAGCAGAGTTGTGCAGAGAAAACCTGAAAGCCCAATTTCCTTCCTAACTGAGGCAGACTTTCCTCAGCCTTGTAGATACGTATCAAATAATTATAGCTCGACTCTGTAATTCAGCACCTGGGCTGAGGTGAAATTATGTGTAATGCATCACCTGGGCTGTTTGATGTTGGATATGTGCCTGGATGTCAGGTACTAGACAAAAACTCTCACACATGTTCATAAGGCAGCTGCTATTGGCCAAGCAAGGAAGCGCGGCTGCTGACCAGTGGGGTGACCAAACATCCTGTCGCTAAAACCAGGAAAGCTCTGGGCAAACCTGGATGAGCTGACCACCAACTTACAAAATATGGATCCTGGCCTTGTTCCAAACAAACAGAACCACATTTTAATCAGGGCAACAATGCATCCTGCGAAAAAATACTATTTCCCTTGCAGCTAGGGATGTCCCATGTCCTACCCAGCTTGAAGGTCTGGCTTTGAAATTCGGTTCTGCCATTTAGCAGCTGTGTGACTGTCAGGAAGTTAGTTAACCACTCTGAGCCTCAAAAATAGCATTTTCTCACGTGTAAAAGCAGATAATTATAGGGTTTTGGGTTTTTTTTAAGATTTTATTGTGGAATTGGGGGAGGGGAACAACATTGGGGTATCGGGGGAGGGGAACAGATAAATTGCTGTCCTTTTGTTCTTCAGTCTAATGGAGGATGTCGCTTCACTGGCCCATGGTGGTATGATCATTGCGCTCTTCCCAGATGAGGCAGTCGCTCATCGGCTATTGGACGGCCGCTCACAGCAGCTCACAACAGCTCACGCCAGCTGCCGGCCAGCCCCACTGCAGCCTACGATGTCGCCAGCGATTCACGGCAGCCTAGCTCCAGGTTGAGCTGTTGTTCACCATCTTAGCTGTAGAGGGCGCAGTGTCACTGGCCCTCATGTGGGATCCGAACCGGGGACCTGCTGCTCAGAGCTGGCGTCCCAAGCCAACTCCTAACCAACGCGCCACTCGGCCGGCCCTATAGGGTGTTTTTGAGGCAAAGAAACAAAAATATGAAATACTTGGCCTGGAAAAGAAAGGGTAGCTATCAATACTGTCATCCCCTGGAGGGGAACTGTCTTCCCAGGTGACCATAATTTCCTTAATCAATGATACAGACGAACGAAATGATCCAGCTCTGAACATGGCCTCATGGAAGCAAGGGTGGCTTCACGCAAAGGACGCTTTATGAACCTCAAGCTGATTATTTCAGCCCTGACAGAGGCCTCCCCGTGCTCCTCCCACCCAGCTCAGCCCAAGTCGTGGGAGGCAGCACCTGAACAGGTAATTATAGCTCTGAAGACAAAGGGAGGGCATTGTCTCATTTCTGGAGTGTTTCCGCCACCCCGTCATCATTCACCTCGTGGCAGCAAATGGTGGATTTCTACCAGTCATGACATGGACACAGGCCAGGCCGGGATGGCATGCAAAGCTCTGACATCCTTGTGCCCAGCCCAGCCCCCTACACTGTGCCCTCTGGTTTCCTCAGACACAGCCTGGGGACTGGTCAGCTTCTTCCCAGGAGCAAGAAGCCACCACGGCTTTGCTCTAGCATTTTCCTCGCAGTGTCTGCTGGACTGTGTGCAACTGCAAAAAATCTCTGAAATAAATTATAAGCCAAAAGACCCTAGAGCTCTGTCTCCATAAAGGGCTTTATTCAACATCTTGGAAAGGGCCGGTGTTGCTTTAGGGGAGAAGAAGGTTCTGGGGGGTCTGGATGGAGACCTCTCTGGTCAGCCCCAAGAAAGTGACATCACCAACACTGAGGCCTTGCCACCCCAATTCTGCCTGTCTCTACTTCCTCCTGGGGGCACCTGTCCTTGGCCACGACCCCATCCTCATCGGGCCCCTCTCTGAAATCCTGCAGACGGCCTCTGTCGTGGGCCATCTCCCCCAGCACAGCCTGACATCTGATTTATTAAGGACATGCTGCCAGGGAGACCAACAGGGAGGGACAGGAGGCAGCAGGCCGGGGACAGGAGGAAAGTAAGGTGTTATCTCAGGCGAGCGGGGAGATCCCACGGGAGCTCTGGAGGCTGTTACCCCACAGAGTCTTCCTGGCCTGGGGCTGGGAGGCCGCGCTGTCGTCGCCCCCACCGGCCCGTCTGGCCGAGGGCCTCACTGGACGTGCCAACTCCCAAGAACTTCTGGATCTCTGGGTCTCCCCACTGTGGCTCGGGAGTCCCTGGGCACCTCCCCGAAGACCCGTCATTGGAAACAGAAGCATCAAGGAGGGGAGCACACACATCTGTGGGGACCTGGCGGGGCCGCCACTGTGGCTGCAGCCCCTCCTCCTCTGTGGACGTTTCATGGGGAAATATTCACTCTCAGCTCGAGTAATTACAGCCCATGATCACCAACCATGCATCAGACATATTTAATTTCTCCATCCCAGAGCCTAACTGACCTCAGTCGACAGTGGATGAAACAAGGAATTAAACATTGAGAGGCTAACCACGTGACTGGCTGAGGTCAAGGGCCTGTGCCATCGGGCCACAGGCAGGCCCTGCTTTGGGACGTCCCCTCCCCCCAGCCTGCCAGGTGTGGCTGTGCTGTTGTCCCCACCTCCCCATTCTCCACTTGGTTCACAGCTGGACAGTCAGGGCCTCGAGAGAAGGCCAGGCCTGATGACCCTCTGGCTCCGTGGTTTGCTCCCTGGGGTCCCCGCACCAGCAGTGTCAACATCTCCTGGGAACTTTCAGAAATGCAAAATCTCAGTCCCGCCCCAGACTAAAGGCATCAGAAACTCTGGGCCTGGGCGCAGAAATCTAGGCTTTAACCAGCCGCCGGCAATTAAGGACCATGGCTCTCAGACACCTGTCAGAATCACTCACACACACACACATCTAGGGACACAGAGGGCGCAGTCAAGACGATTATGGCGGAGGCGTCCGCAGTAATGTATGTTGGAGGCAATGACCTCTGCCTCGGACCCTGCCTCTCCACATGCCCTCCAAGGCCAAGGCTCATGTCACCCATCATTCATTCATTCATTCATTCATTCATTCATTCTGTTCTTATCTCCCTGCATGCTGTGCCAGCTCCATCCTAGGGACACAGAGGTGAATGGCACCAGATCTGTTCCAGGTGTTCTGGTCACAGTGGTTTTGAAGGAGGAGCAGAAACCCACTCGAGCCAGCTCAGGTTAACAGGGAGTTTGTGGATGGAACACGCAGGACCCTCCATCCTTCACGAGCAGCAAATACACCTGTGCTATCGGGCCACGGACAGTTCCTGCTTCGGGACGGGCCTCGAAACCGGGCCTGGGGACTGGGAGCCCCAAGAGGGACATGCCCTGTCAGCTCTGCCCCCCCCGCCCCCGCCTTTCTCTGAGACCCCCGTTCTTTTCATTTCTCTGCTCTGCCAGCCGTGGGGTCTTGGCTTTGCCCTCGGACAGTCTCGCCCGGTGTCCTAGGATGGACATCGCAGTGCCAGTTTCTAGATGCCGACATCCAGAGGAAGAGGAAACTGCCTCTCTGTGCATCTCTTTCTGGGAGCGTGTGATGCCTTCTCGGAACCGCCGGGGTTCACTGGCAGAAATGGATGACACATCCACTCTGTCACCAGCCTCGCGGGGGGCAGCAGGACCATAGCACGCAGGCCTACCCTGTTTCTCTCAGTGCTCCCCAAAGCCCACAGTGCTGCCTGGACCAGCCCTCCAAGCAGCTGCCCCTGCCTTCCGTCTCCCCTCACCTGTATGGATCTGCAAAGAATTACCGGAGCCTTCCACGAATATTAATTTCTACATGCCTCTCCCCTGCTCAAGAACCAGCTACGACTCTCTCTACCTACTGCATCCAATTATAACACCTCCGTCTAGCTTTCAAGACCCTTCAAGGCTCGTGACCCTCAGACGCACCTGTCTATTGACAAGTATTCCTGGCACAGTCTAATGTCTACCATTTGGTCAAATCCGGTTGTTCTTGCATGGTGTCCAAATACCACTCCAGTTTCCACTTCCTGGCTTTTCTCACGCCACTCCCCCCACCTGAAATGCTCCCTCCTCTTTTCTAGCCAATAAAGACCTACCCAGACTTTAACGCTGGTTACAGGAGGTGCTGGCCACAGGGCCGGCATCCAGGGTGTCACAAAGGAGCCACAGGAAAGACTCTGAGGCACAGTGGCCTGGGTTCGAGTCCCACGTCTACCAGGACTGTGTGACCTAGCCATGTCAACAGCCTGAGTTTCAATTTTCTCATCTTTACAACAGTAACAGTAACACACAGCTGATAGTGCTGCCTTGAGGGTTAAAAATGCATAAGGCCCTTTGTGCCAGACACATGCTAAACGCTCAATGAACGGTACAGACAACAAGAAAGTTCCCAAATGGGCAAGTTTCAGCATTACTGCTGCAGGTGCAGTTTACAGTGAGAAGCTCTCTTCTCCCCAGCCGAGCACCTGACCTCCCATCTCATCTGCCTCAAAAGCTGAAGCAAAGCTGCCATGGCCTCTGGGTGGCTTCATTCTCGGGTGTGGAGCAGAGAAGACGCTACCCAACAGATATACACAGACCCAGGCTACATCTTGGCAGTTTGCTCCCCTGACAAGATCCTCTCTGGGTGTCCTTCTTCTGGGGTCTGGCTCCCAGGCCTGCGCAGCCAGGTGATGACTGCAGACTCTGAAATTCACTACCTAAGGCAACCATGGGGCACCAATCATTACAAAACAACTCCGAGCGAGGGTGAGGGCCTTTCTCTATAAGACTGAGGTTCTGACCACCGTCTGCCCTTCACAAGGGGAGCCAGGAGCTGCCCATCTCGGAGGCATCCTGGGATGAGGCCATGGCTTCCATCGCTCACGTCCTTTCTTTGCCCAGGGTCAAACCCCAAATGCAGAGGCTGACAGAAAAATAGACGTTTTGATGCCACGAATCCCAAACAGAAGCTAGACACTGCCTCCAGGGACCCTGCCTGAATGGGAGGACTCGAGGCTTATGACAATGTCTCCAAACTCTAAGAGCACCTCAGTGTCCTTCTGACCTCAGCGCCCCATGCCCACAGTGAGAGCCTCTCCGTGTGTTTGGAGTAGGGGTGAATAGGGATGCTAGGACCAGCCGGTGACGTCTGCCTGGGTGCCCACACGGCAGTCTGGGCTTGGCATCTCCAGGTTGGTCAGTCTTGGTGGGGTCGCCAGGGTCAGCAAACAGAAATGCAGGACATCTAGTTAAATGTGTTTAGTGTCAGTGTGTCCCAACTTGCACGTGTCCTGTATTGATTCCACCTGGCAACCCCAGCAAGTGCTTCGACCTCACGCAGCCTCCCTTCCCAGGTCTGGGAATGTGACTTCATTCAGTGGGTTCCTAACCTGGAGAAGAGTAAGTGACATGGTGTCATGGTTCCCGGCACACAGAAGGCACTGAGTACATTATCGATAATGCCACCACCCCCAGAATAAGCCCCAGAGGTTATGAGTCGGTTTTATCTCCCTTCCAAGTACGCAAAAATGTCCACTCAGCACATATTGGTTGAACTCCCCCCCGCACCCGCCAAGCGGTTTGCAAAAGCATTGGGGACCACAGCTTTCTGTGAAGCTGAAACTTAAGGGGAGACGATAGTAAAATGGTAATTGAAGGGCCACCAGACCTTTTTCTAGCTCTCAGCATAGAACAGCCAGCCCTTATAGGACCCTGCCAATGACGATGTGACAGGACAGTGTCCCCATTGGGCACGAGGAGGCGGGAGAGGACGGCCGGAACAAGCGCCCAGATTCTACAATCACTAGCTCCCTGGCCTTGGGCAAATCATTCCCACTCCTATGAACCTCAGTTTTCTCATCTGTCAAATGGGAATAAATGAGGGTTGCTCAGCCTGCCAAGGAGCCCAGACAGGCGCAATGAAGGGGCCCCAGAGGGCCGGAGTGAGAGCGTTTTTGAAAATCAATGTGCTGACAAGTATTTATTTGCCATCGGTCACTTCTGAGAACGACGGGCAGAAACCACGTGGCTTCAGGAGGTTGATCATTCTGATCTGCTTCGTGAACCTCTATCCTTGTCACATAAGAATCAGGAACACAACAAGGGTCTCTGCTTGGCACTGCACCCGGCACTGCTGAATAAATGAATGAAATATAACAGCAAGGATTCAGGGCAGGGCAGCGAGAACTACCCAGTGCCTCTGAACTCGTCTCTTCCAGTGCTGATTCTGCTCTGGGAGAAATGTAAACCCGGAGCAGCTGTGGGCTTCACTCAGGATGACCCAGCTTGATAACCGAGAGCTGCCGCCAGCGGCATCCTGGCACCCGGAAGGGGCATGGCTCTAGAATCAGAGTACGTATTAATAATGGTGATAGAAACAGGCAGCTTTTAACCGGGGCATGCTGGGTGACAGGGATTATCTCCTTTAGCCCTCAAACCCCACCATGAGGCGGGCAATATTAATATTCTCACTTTACAGGTGAGGAAAGTGAGTCACAGAGAGGCGCCTCCACCCGCCCTCTGCATCTCCTTCCTGCAGCCAGGAGGCCACTCCAGGTCAGGGCTCCACCCCTTCTGGCCGGTGGCCCCCTGCTGGATGGGACCCTCTGAGTCTCAGTCCCCTCACGGGTACAGCTGGGGAATAATAGTGATCCCAGAGCAAGGTGGCCCCGCACCACAGCCAAAAGCAGACACCTGAGCATCACACACTGGGATCAAATCCCAGTACTGCCAATTACCTGCTGTGTGACCCTGGGCACACAACTTAACCTGTCTGAGCCTCACTCCCCTCCTCAATAGAAATGGGAACAACAATTACAGTGTCCACTACATGGGCTACTGTGAGAATTTAGTGGGATACGGCCACACCTAACACAGGAGTGCTGTCACAGGAGTGCTGTCACAGGACACAGACTGCGCTGTGGACTTTGGAGAAGAAACATCATCACAGCACCCGGCCACCCCTGAGGCGGGACAGTCCCCACCAGCCTCTGCTCTTGGGGCTGTGAACACAAAAGGTCCGTTTCTGTTGATCAAAAGCACACTTTTCCCACACGGCAAACTCACTCAGCATCTTCATTGGAAATGTTACAGAAAAAGCTAACAGATGACTTTAAATACTCAGGAAAGAGACTATTTTTTTAATTATTAAAATTTTTTTAACATATCTATGCTATTCAATTGGCTGGGTCATGTTAATTGTTTAAGAGCAAAACAAAACATTTTGCTTGAAACGCAGTGCCAGGGAATCAGAAGACGCTTAATCTGGGTTCGTTTTCATTCCGATGGAAACAATAAGCGTCTCTCTCGGGAAGCGGGTTCTCCATTCCACCGCTCAGCTTCCTAATTAGCACCGAATAACAAAAGTATAGCAGTAGCACCTCTACTCCCAACTTTTCTAACAGCCTGTCACAGACAGAACAGTGTGAAAAACAGCTCAATTTATGAGTGACTTTGTCATTTTTTTCTGTTTGGGATAAAACGATTTCACTGTAGGAAAACGAGAGGGTGGGAGCCAGGCATATGGGGTGGGCAGGGAGGCATGAGGCAAGTGGGGTGCGTGGGGGCTCCCCTCCAGGATTTGGTCAGAACATTGGGACTAGCTGTGTGACCTTGAACAGGGCCCCTTCCTTGAAGGCCAGCTCCCCCCATAGAATAGATACTTGTGTCTGGAGGAGTATGAGTCGCTGATGGGTCAAGGCTGGAGCCAGGATGGCAAAGCTCCCCACCCCGCAGTGGGCGGGGATGGTCCCTGCAAAGCTGGGCTTAGTGACGGACGGCTGTGAGTGGATTCACCCTGAAGGTTTGTCTCCTTGAATCTTCTCAAAGCGAAGATGGGGGCAGACACCCTGACCCCATTTTACACTGAAGACAGGGGTCCCCAGGACCTTAAATGGCTTTTCTGAGAGAATAGGGCCGAGAATGGGGCCAACCAGGGACCACGAGCAGTCACGCTCACTTGCTCTTTCCCGAGTCAGGGGGTGCAGGTGGATACTGCCTTCCAGGTAGGGTTTCCATATTTCGCAAAAGAAAATATAGGCTGCCCAGGTGAATGTGAATTTCAGATACACACAAACTAATTTCTAAGCATGTTCCAAAGAGTGCATAAGCCATACTACAGAAAAAAAGTATTCCCTGCTTAGCTGAAGTCCAAGTCGAACCAGGCACCCGTATTTTAGTGGGCAACTCTACCCCTAGGGGACGCTCAGCAGTGTCTGGAAACGTTTTCTATCGTCATGACTTGGGAGGTGGGGGGTAGTGCTACTGGCATCTAGGGGGTTGAGGCCAGGGGTGCTGCTCAACATACATACAAAGACTCCTCCAAACTCACACTGTCACCAGTGCCGGGCAGAGACACCCTGCCTGCCCTACGTGGTGCGGCCACCCTTGATCACTAGCAATGAAGACAAAAGGCAGCAGGCAAAGCAGCAATTGTTGGACAACCCAAGGGGGCTCACAGGGGCATTTGTGTGAACACGCTGCCCAGAGTCAGCATTCAGTGAGGCAGGGGTGAGGGAGTCCCCGCCGCAGCCATTGGCCCCCTTGTGAATGGCACCTTCGGGTTCATGATTTGGGCTGCAATTTGGAAAGGCTTGGAGGAAGTTAACGAGAATCTTTGAACTGGGTTTTGGCATCCACCCCCAGGCTGGCTGAGATAAATATAACGTGCTGATTCTCATTGGAGAAAGGAGAACATTAAAAGGGAGTAAGAAGGTTGTGCTTTTCTATTTGTTGTCAAAATCTCCAAGAGACGGCTCTGAAAAATGAATCACCATTTGCTGAGAAACGTGCCCCGGCCTCTCCCCCCTGCGTGCATCACAAGCCCCGTCGACAGGACGGATGTGCTGTGCCTTGTCCCAGGGCTGGGCCGGCAGGCGGGAGGTGGCAGGTGAGCACGCCAGGCCCTCCCTTCCCACCCAACCCACCTGGCTAGCTCCGCGCTGGGGAAGAACAGGAAGCCGACCTCCTAGGCCGGGTTGGCGTCACTCTCTCAAGGGCCGGAGAAATATTGATCACGTCTCCAATGAGACCCTGCAGTTTCACCTCGCATTCCACAATGCACAAAAGCCTGGTGTTGTAACTGGGCCGGGGACATCAGGGATCCAGGCCACAGTGTCTCAAACCGACAGGGCCGTCCCTGGGTTGCTACATGAACTTTTATTAGTTTGGGGATTTTTTGTTTTGTTTTGTTTTGTGTTGGGTTGTGTTTGAGGAGGGAGTGGAGGGGGGGCCCATACTGGTTGTGTGTGTGTGTGTGTGTGTGTGTGTGTGTGTGTAGATGGAGCTTGTCTTTGAAGTTTAAGACCAGTTGTAAATTCCTTGAAGTTCGTCCTATTTCCTTTTATATTAGCATGTTAACAAGCTTTGGAAAACTGACAGAGCTTACAGGAAAGCACAGCTGGGTCGATCCTTCGGCCTGGGTTTAATTCAAACCAGAACCGGCCAGCGCCCTGTGGCCGGGCAGTGTTTACAAATGCAGCAGGAAGAGCCCGCTGCAGGGCGATGAAGCCATCAACTGCGGATGCTCTCTGCAGACGAGGCCCCAGTTGGGTTTAATTAAGAAAGGAAATGCCACAATGCTCTAAATGACTTCTCTAGTCAAAGCCTTTGCACCAGATGAAGTTCAACAATAAAAATGGAAGAAGAAAAAAATGGGGGGGGAAAAAAAAAAGGCAACACCTCCCAGAAATGTGTTTGCTATGAAGTTAGCTCTTCGTCAGGGAGGGCGACCAAGGAAGTAAGCTTCCGAGTCCTTCGTGGGAAATCGGGTGACATGTCACACACAGCCAGAAAGGAGAAGCCACCGAGGTCACGGCAAAGCTTTCCACTCACAGTGTGGTGCCGACTCCTCATCCGAGAGTGTCTGAGCTCCATTTATCAGACACTTCAGTGGGAGGAACCGAGGTGTGAAATCTCTGCACCACCTAACAAGTCCAAAGGAAGCTGACATGGCAGGGAGACTTGTAAGGAAAAACGGGGTGCCACTCACTAGTTTCTCTGTGCACATGGTGGGTCTGAGGGCGCTGGAGGAGGGCAGAATGTGTAAAAGGGAAGTAGGTACCACGGCTGCCGAAAGGTCAAAAACGTAAGCGAGGCTCACACACCACGGTTTCCAGGACTCGCCCAGCTCTGTGCGACACTAAGTCTGCTCAGATCAGCCGGCTTTTAGACAACGCTCTCCTCTGCGAAGGCCATCTGAGTGAGAGAAAAGGCCCCTGACCCTCCCCACAAGGGCTGTCCACCCACCCCACCCAGCCTCGCGTCTCCATTTTGCTGTTTTCTGTCCCTCTGACAGGAAATTATGTCCAGGGCACCTCCCCCACCTCAGAAAGGGCTTCAGGGAAACACGGTTGATTTTTATTTTGATGGGATTGCAGGAAAAATAAATAAGTAAAACGTAAACACTGATGACGAACGTGTGTTCTCCGTTCCGCCCAACCTTAGCCAACATATGTTGAATTTTTTTCACACGCCCTTGGAGTTTCTGATTGTTACCAAAATACCACATGCACCTGGTTAGGGGTCCACAATCCCCAGCCAGAAAGATAAACAACGGCAGAGGAGATTCAAGCTCACGGGAGCCATCTTGTTGAACAGGGACCTCGTCTGAGGGGATTGAGAGGGGGGTTCGTGTCCGGGCAAGCAGCTCCCTTTGCATGGTCTTTGAGGAAAAAGTGGCGGCTGGTCAAGCTGGGGTCCCGCGTCAGACAGCTCTGCATTAGATCTGAACCTTCCGTTACTGGCTGGATGACAAATGACCTCCCACTTTAAAGGGCGGCGATGCTATGACCTATCTCGAGGATTGTGTTGAAGACTAAACGAGGGAATATGAGGGGTCCTTCCCGGGGCTGGTCACGGAGTGAGTGCCCAGTAAGTCGCAGCCACCATGAGGCAAGCTGCCCGGACAGGTGGACCGTGACGGAGCCCGCAGACGCTCGTCAAGACCAGACTTTCTAGAAATAATGCCATTTTGATGTGCTCAGAAACCTGGAGAACATTCTAATTTGGGGCCTATTCATGCAAAATGAAATCGGAACAGGCTATTTGAACTTCCTTTGCCTCTCCTGCCCGTCCTGGAGTGCACGCTCGCTCGCTCTCTCTCTCTCTCTCTCTCTCCCTCTCTCTCTCTCCCTGAAATATCTTTACTGAACTCTGTATTGTAAAAGTCTTGCATGTCCATACTAAAAATTTCAAAACATTAAAGAAGTGTCTAAGATTCCATCAATTACATGCTGTACCCCGAAACCCTCGAGATCACCGCTCATAGGGAAAAGCGGGCACCTTTCTGGACTCTGTCTGGACTTACATAAACACACAGACATGCTGTTTTACAGAAATGGGTTCATGGTTTCATCCAATCATACATCTTGAACAACCTTCACATCCATCTGTAAATTTCTTCCTCACTTTTATTTTTATTTATTTATTTTTTTTAAGATTTTACTGGGGAATTGGGGGAAGGGAACAGCATTGGGGAATCAGGGAAGGGGAACAGACAAGTTGCTGTCCTTTTGTTCTTCTGTCTAGTTGTGGAGGACGTCGCTTCACTGACCCATGTTGGTATTATGATCATTGCGCTCTTCCCGGGTGAGGCAGTTGCTCGCCGGCCATTGGACGACTACCCACGCCGGCTGCCAGCCACTCACGGAAGCTCATGGCAGCCCACTGCAGCAGGGGCTGCAGCCTACGCCATCACTGGCGACTCACAGCAGCCCAACTCCAGGTTGAGCTGTTGTTCACCATCTTAGCTGTAGAGGGCGAGCGTCACTGACCCTCATGTGGGATCCAAACCGGGGCCCTGCTGCTCAGAGCTGGCGTCCCAAGCCAACTCTTAACCAACGTGCCGCTCGGCCGGCCCTCTAGCTCATTTTTAACAGACTATTTTTTTTGATATGTTATTAGTAACTAACGTCATACCTTATTCCTAGTTCCCTAGTGTTTCCCTAGTGCCTTTCTCCTGTTCCAGGATCCCGTCCGGGACACACCATGACAGTTAGTCGTCAGGTCTCCTTAGGCTCCTGCGGGCCATGCCAACTTCTCAGACATTCCTTGATTTTGATGGCCTTGGCACCTGGAAGGAGAGCTGTCCAGGGTTTTTGCAGAATGCCCACTATTACAGTCTGTCTGATGTTTTTCTCACAATTGGACTGGGGTCACGGGTGTCCAGGAGGAAGACCGCAGAGATGAAGTGCGCTCTCATCACATCGCATTGGGGTACAGGCTCTCAACACGACACCACTGTTGATGTTGACCTCGGTCACCTGGCTCAGGTCTACTTATTTTCAAACAGCTGCGAAATGTCCCTTTGTTGGGAAGTATATGCATTTTTTTAAAACCAGTTGAGGCAATATATATATATGTGTGTGTGTTTGTGTGTGTGTGTGTGTGTGTACATATTATATATATTTATATATAATACACATATATGTACACATATAATATACACATATATACATATACTATGTGAAGCCATGGCACAGTGCACTTCCTTGTAACCACCATCTTTGCTCAGTATTTCAGATGTTTCTATGATATGATTCCTAGAAGCTGATTGCTCAGTTTTGAAGGATAAGCTTCTTTGAAATTTTGCCGAATCCTGCTAAACTGCCATCGGAAAACAGTGTTTCATCTTATCCACCCCCAAACGTGCCAGGTTTCCCATCTTCCCCAATGACGATCTTCACCACCCCTTTCTTCTTGTTCAGTGTCATGGAGGAAATCAGCACATTACATGCTGGGTCTGTTGGCTCTCCTGAGATTTGACTGCTTAGATGGTGCCCCCAAAAGTCTAATAACTTCAGAAAAGAATAAGTTGTTGGAGCGAGTCCCCAAGGAAAATCTGCTCACTGCTCAATATCTGAAAACGTAGGAGGAAAAGGAGAATTCAAATCAAACTGCATTTTTCATCTAAGAATTCCAAGCGTCAGCCTCTGTTTCTAAGCGTTTCTACTTTTCTAATGGGAAGATGTGTCTGTTACAGGCGGGACACATTTGATCTTTCTTCGTGATCCTCCTTAGTTTTAGCTCGTCTCCACCTCTGAAATTAGTTCCCGTTTGAAAGTTTCTATCTTGCAAACCCAGGCCCTGTTCCTGACATGGAGAGACCCGGTTTTCCATGTGTGCGGCCTCTGCTGTGTCCCAAAAGTTATACAAATCACAGGGAACTCGTCTTTTCAAAATTGAAGATTTGACAAACTATTTACATGCTGAATGAGAGCCAAGCTATATCCACTTTTAAATGTTTATATCGGCTCGACAGCTGCTCCAAAGCAAAAGCAGCGTGGGCACCTTAGGGCCTGAGCTCCGAGACCACCAGCCCGGACGTCCCCCTGCCACTACGGGCAAACGCCGTGGGGGCAAACAAAATTCAGTCCTCCGCCAGCCCCGAGGCCAGGCCGCCTCGCCCTCTCCTGGGTTATGCCTTAGGCTAACATAGCACCCACCACCGTCACCCTCTCTGCCCGCTCCCTGTGGTACTTTCCTTTATAGCCCTTACTGAGTAAGATGTATTACACTGACTCTAATTGCTTGTTTATTGGATTACTGTCCGTGTCCCTACTAGGATGTAGGCTTCATGCGGTTAGGGACTTGGTTTTGTTTACTTTTGTGGGTCCCCGATGCCTAGAGCAGCGCCTAGCACATAGAAAGTGCTCAGTAAACACATGCCCGCCTCCAATTCCTCCTCCGCGCTGCCGCCAGCTCTTCTCTCCAAACGAAACGTTGACTCCAGGCTCTCCCACTTGGCTCAAACAGCGGTGCCTCCCGTGTTGCCCTGAGGGTGAATTCCAGCTCCCCAGCCAGAATCCCCAGGTCCTCCGGTATTTGACCCTTCCTACATCTTCAGCGTCATCACTCCTCCCTCTCGTGCTCCACACACAGGGAGTGTCTTGGGTTCCTTGAAGATGAAAGGCCCTCTGGCTGCTGGACCTCAGCGCTGTGTCCTCCTGGACCCAACTTCTACACTGGCCAGCTCAGCCTCGCCCGGCGGACGCCAGCCAGGTAACACCTCCTCCAGGCAGCCCTTCCTCTGCCCCTCTCCGTGTCCCCCAAGTGCCTCTCACCCCTTCCAAGTAATCGGACCCACAGGGGCCAGGCAGCAGGAGGATGTGTCTCTGGGACCAACCTGAGGTCCACAGGAGGCACTAAAACATCAGGACTTGGGATTCTGGCGTTACAACTGGGCTGCGCTGATCTCAAGGCACTTTTTAAAGTTCTCTGAACCTCTCTTAAAGTTCTCTGAACCTCTCTTAAAGTTCTCTGAACCTCATCTGCAAAATGGGGGTAAGGGTCTCTTCCTTGTAGGATTATAAAGGTTAAGTAGTTTGTTGGGTTTTTTTCAGGTATTTATTGCAAAGCATCCAATACTCATATGATAATGGTGGACATGTTCTAGGAGGACTCATTAAAACCTGGACCCGTATCTGCGTTCTAAGGTAAGTAGCTATTATTATTTGGCCACCAGCACCCATTCCCCCATCCTCCACATTCTGGGAACAGACCTCACTCCCGTTGACACACAACTCAGGCCAGCCCCATCAGAGTGGCATATGTCGGGGGCTCAGTATTGGTTCTGACATGTGCATGTGATGCACACAGAGCCAATAGGAGTCCTTCCCTGGAAAAGGAACACCAAGGTTGGGACAGGGGAGCTGTTTCCCACACTGTGACAACAGGACCTGGGCTGTCGGGGAGTCTTCTCAACAGGCAGCAGAGGCGCCTGCAGAGGTGAGCGCGGAAGGAAGATGGGAGGGAGGGCAGTAGCATAGCTCAGCTCCAGCTCTCTCCTTTCTCATCTGTTCCTCCCTTTTTGGGCTCACAGTTAATGTTCCCGTCTCCTGGGCCAGCACATTCCTTGGGCACAGCAAGCTTTTATTAGGTTCACGACATGCATGACTGAGGAAGTCCCAAACCTGTATCATTTCAAGCAAGTCACTCTGAGACGCTGGTTTTGCATCCTGAAAATGGGCAGTGATTCTAAATTCTAAATGTGACTCTGCAAAGGTTCCTACAAGGGAGCTGGAACATGGGTTGGTTGAAAAGCAGTACGAATTTATTATTTTTATGCTAAGATCTTAAAAGCCTACAACATGGCTTTCAAGACTTGCTTTGTTGAATTAAGGGACGGGGGGGGGCGGGCAGCAATGTTTTTCTTCCTCATAAATAGTTTAATGGCACCGGTACACCCTAGAAACCTGGACACCAGCTTCAGCTGAAACCTGGACTACATTCTTGCCCCAAATTACCTTCGACCGTAAGTTCTTAAGACAAATCTCCCTCATGTCTGCCATGTGATGGATGAAAAATTTACTGAAATTCGGAGGATGTGGTGGTTGGGGGTGGGGGGGCACTTGGCTTCACCCACACTCATATTCCAACTCCTCCCTGACAGAATGGGTTGTTAATTATATAGAGCAGTGTTTCTCCATTGGGGACAATTTTGTACCCCAGGGGACATCCGGCAATGTCTGCAGACCTTTTAGGTTGTCACGACCAAGAGGGTGCTGCTAGCATCTAGTGGGTGGAGGCCCGGATGCTGCTAGATATCTCCCAGCACACAGGGCGGCCCCCCACCAAGAGTCGTCAAGCCCGACTGTCGCTCGACTGTCAGTCGTGTTGTTTTCGACAAACCCTAGTGCACAGCATCCTGGGAGCCAAATGCTCAGACATGGGCCATCAGTTCATCAATCACAACAGAAACCATCAGAATAATTACAGTGAGTAAAGTGGCAGGTGGGGGAAGCTTCTTATCCCAAGGTGCTCACAGATCTGAAAGCAAGTATAAGCTAGACGCAGAAGATAAAGCCAAACAGAGAACAAGTCTAAGCTGCCGTGGGTGTTCTCCACTGCCAAGATGGCAGCCTTCCCCACTCTGCAAAGCTCTCTCACGCAATACGTTGAAGGGTAGTAGCAAAGACTAGGCCTTGAAAAACGTGTCGTTTTTTCACAGACATAAGTGAGAGCCTGCTCTGCATCAAGTTCAATTTCCGGAATTGAGGATCTCGCAGTGAAAACACCAGGAGAAATCTCCCGGCCTGACATTCCTGTGGGTGGTAAGTGTTTGGGGGACAGGATGAGTAAAATGGACCATGGGGGTTGGATTGGGGGTGGTCAGCAGAGGCTTCTCTGGGGAGGTGACAGGAACACAGACCTGAAGATAGAGCAAGAGCAAGCCATGCAGGTGTTCGGGGGGGGGGGGGAGTTTTCCAGGCAAATAGAGCAGCCAGTGCAAAGGCCCTGAGGCAGGGTTGGGACTATTCAAAGACTAACAAGAGGCAGTGGGCCTGGAGCAGAGAGGGCGAGAGGGGAGTGTTGGGGTGAAGAGGGGGCTGGGGGAAGCAGTGCAGGAGACGCAAGGCTGCTGTAAGGTCTTTGGCTTTTACTCTGCGGAGATGGGAGCCTCAGGCGGGTTGGAGCAATGTGTCAGGAATAGCTCACATGGTTTAAAAAGGCCTCTCTGGCCTCTGGGTGGAGAGCACCCTGGGCAGGGCTGGGCGAGGGTGAAGCTGGGTGACGGGGTGCTGTAGCGGCCTGGGTGAAGTAAAGGTGGCTCTGACCAGTCAGAGGAAGGGCTGGGATTCTGCACACGGGTCTCAGTAGAGCTGGCAGGATTTGCCAAAGGATCGGATGAGCGATGTGAGAGATGGAAAGGCAGCAGGGAAGACTTCATGTTGTTGGTGATGATTAAAGGAACACAGGAGGGTCTGTCTTGTTTACTCCTGTACTCCTAACGCCTAACACAACATTTAATACACTGTAATGCAGAAAATGGTGTGTGAAAAGTCCCCTTGCTGCTTCTCCTCTCTCCTTTCTGCCGCCTGGAATGTGGACATGATGGCTGGAGCTCCAGCAGCCATTGGGATCCTCAGGTGATGCGGTTCAGTTGTCACCACTGGGGATGGGGGGAGTGCTACTGACATCTGGTGGGCACAGGAAACAGACACCACTAAACACCCTACCTACAGTGCACAGGTCAGCCCTGCAACACCGAATTACCCAGGCCCAAACTTCAATAGTACCAAGGCTGAGAAACCCTGGGGGGACAAGTAAAGGGTATAAATACAATAGGATGATATGTCTATTACAAAAAAAGTCCAGGAGACGCCGGGGGCATGCGGGGAGGAGAGACAGAGGAGAGGCCCTCTGCCACTGAGGTCTGTGCTGAAACCAAAAGAAGACACAGAGTAGGTGGACAAAGAGGGGACGAAAAGAGTGCACCAGGCAGGTGGAACAGCATGTGGAAAACCAAGAGGCAAGGGAGGGTTGGTTTCCTTGGAGGAACCAGCGGTGACTCAGTGCTGCTGGAGTGGAGAGCGCGAGGCGAAGAGTGGAAGAAACGAGCACCAAGAAGAGAGAAACAGAGGCCGGGTCGCGTGGAGTGTCCAGCGAAGGAGCCGGACTCAATCTCAAGGGTAACGGTGAGCCACAGACGGCTCTGAGGCAAGGGAGCAGTGGGCTCAGATTTGCCTTTTAGAAAACCAGGCAAGGAGACCCTTTAGGGGGTCGTTGTCATGCAGCAGTATTTAAGGATCTCAAAGTGGGGTGCAAAGGGTCACAAACGTGCAGTGTCTGACCCACATCTTCTGCTGCTGTTTTGGGTCTAGACAGTATTTTGTTGTTCTTTTTTAATGTTCATTTGATGCATTTGACACGACATTAGACCTCACTTCCCCGAGGGTAACATCTGACCAAGGTCCCCTGGGGCTTTTCAGTTTGCATTTGGGGAGCTGGGAAACTCAGAGGGCACTTCCAGCAGCCCCTGCTGGGGGCAAGAGCTGAGCCTGGCCCCTGCCCGTCTCCGGCCCCTCTGCAGCCTAGCTGGGCTTGTGGCTAAACCCATCCCTCACGAGGCCCCAGCCTCAAGAACAAAAGCCCCAAACCATTTCCAGTAATGCAATTTCATGCTCCCAGGTCTTTCGCCACCCTCGGAGCCTTTTGATTCCAAAGAGAGCATGTTCTCGGGAAAGACAAAACAAAGTTCAGCATTTCTGTTTAGTTCCAGTAAGCACTTTGAAAAGTCCCAGCCCTCCTTTTGACAACTGCGCTTCCTTTGTGAGCTGCTGCCACCAGACCTAATTGCTTTTTTCCCCCCCGCTCTTAAAAATGAGTTTCCTCTGCTGAAAACTTTTTAAAAAAATTATTCATCCTGTCTCTCTCTCCCCCTTCCTTTTACCACTTCCATTCCAACGTGATCCTCTGTTGTTGTTTGCTCCTGCTCCAACATTCTGAAGCTGAATAGCTGGGCTTGGGGAAGGACAGACAGAAAGCTGGGTAGGGCGTCATGCTGCGTGTGTCAGGGCCCCTTTCTAGAACCACCCAGAGCGTCGCCTGTCTCACAGCCTGTGTCTCACAGTAAGACCGTCGCCGGGATGTGGAAGGTCCGGGTTACAGGTGTGGCCTCTGGAGCCAGGTGACTGATTCAAACCCAGGCCCTGCTACCCTCCAGCTGTGTGACCTTGGGCCGGTCACTCCACCTCTCCCAACCTCAGTTCCCTAAGTGGGGATAACAGTCACCGACCTGCCACATCGGCTTTTCGTGAAGATTCAGTGAGGTGCCGGAGGTCAATCCCCCTGTGCCTGCCTTGCCCTGAGAGCCCAGTTCACTCTTTATCTGCTTAACGCCTCCTCTCTTGCCCTCTGCAAGCTGGGTGAGCGTCTGATTTACGCAGCTGGCACTTCTAAACCCCTAGCTTGGCCCAGGGGCCCACATGGTGTCAGCAGTAAATCAATACTTATTAAAGCAACAAGTGATTCTGCAACAAGGGCAGATCTTTTTCCAACAGGAACGACCTTGGACTTGACTTTAAGGAGTCCAGATGAACACAAATGGTGAGAGAATGCATTCCCCTCCAATGTGTGACCCCTGTGCCTGACTACACGACAATACACCGAGCACAGCCGCATGGAGGGTGTGGCTGCATTTGGGGAAGCCAGCTCGCTTCGCCCACACGCGCACCCACCAAAGGTGGGGGGGAGGGCGGGGCCGGATCTGAAGTGATCACGATCTGGTGGACTTCCCAACTCCTATCTTTGACCTCTTCCCCTTAAAGTGGGGGACAAGGGAGGAGACTCAAGGGCAAGGGGCTCTTCCTACCCCACCCTTGACCAGACAGCACAGAGAAGTGACTGCAGATGACACCTGCCAGCTGTAAATGAGGAAAGAAAGCCTTCACCAAACAAGTAATTCCACTGCCATTTGTGAAATGGGCAGATAAGCATCTGAGATCGCATGCAGAATGATAACAGAACCCAAGGACTCTTAGCAGGCTGTCACCTCCTCCTCCTCCCCACACACACCTCCCTGTGCTAGGGGTGATGGGCACAGATCAGCAGTGATAGGAGGAGGGGGGAAGCCCCAGAACAGAGGGGGGAGGGCCTGGGAGGGCAGGTTAGCCCTGGTGCAGCCCTAAGAGGCTGTGGGGTAGAGACAGCCCTTCTTTGATTCAACTTGTTTAACTGAGCAGCTGCTGTGTGCAGACACTACAGGCAGACATCACCTGTGCATAGGTGCCAGGAGGAGAAATGAAAGGCCTGTGGAAATCTCAGTAGGCCGGTTGGCTGAGAATTAGGGAAGACAGGCACTCACTTGTTATGGATGCCAGAGCCCAGCCAGGAGTAACCGTCCTCACCCTTTGCTCCCGCCCTCGCCGCCCCAGCAGCCTCCCCCCTGCCCTGGACTC
>NW_017731382.1:5028590-5029660 GCF_001890085.2 Hipposideros armiger
GGAAAGCTGGTAACTTTTCCTAGGGCTCTTTCGAGTCTTAAAAGAAGTATGTAAGAGGGGGGGGGGGGGAGAGTGTGAGTGTGTGTGTGTGTGTGTGTGTGTGTGTGTGTGTGTGTACAGACATACAAGCATGCAAACCCCCACTTGTCACTTAGCAACATGCTTGGCTAGCAGCAAAATCTTCACAGTTAGGGATTATTGTTATTTCTATTAGAAAAATATAACTAGCACCCAAAATCACGGATTTGGAGTGTTAGTGCTGTTTTCATTAAGAGTCATTTTTCTAAATGAAGTGTCCATCCGACACCACCCCAAATCACACTGCGGTCACCAGCAGTAGTTTAAAGACCGTACCTGGGGGTGTGGCTCTCCTGGGACCATTGACTCAGGGAAGCAGGTGCCCGGCTCCCAGGACAAGGCGTTGGTGGCACCACCCTCTAGCGTCTTGCCTGAATCCACTTGACGTGCCCCCTTCGGACCCTGCCCCGTTCCTTTCTCTGCCTCCCCAGCCGTCCGCTCCTGTTAGCATCTCCTTCAGCTGCCCAGATGCCACCGCGGGCTGAAGGCCCTGTCAGTCCCATTCCCACCACACTGAGCAGGCAGATGAATCACTTCTGACTCCCCCCTTCCACCCCCCACCCCCCACCAAATCAGAGCTGTCAGCACTCAACTAAAAAGCTGCCAAGGGGACCGTCCACGGGGAGGCAGGTGCTGTCAGGGCACAGAGCCTGCTGCCAAGGGGCAACCGCAGTCCACAGACCCACTGGGAGGGTCCAGCCCCGAAATCCAACAAAGGGTCTGGCCAACGGAGTCGTTTCCTTGGGAGAAACTTCACGGGGACATTAAACTGGCCGGCAAGACACGTTACAGGTGAGTTAGCCTCACGGCAGCAGAAAATTCTTCCCTGTCACTGGAGCGGCGTTTTCTGATTCACTCCCTCCTTTGTCAAACAAATCTCTTCAAGTGCCTTTAGGTCTAAAAATCACATTTAAATATTTGATTCGCTGCCATGAGCGGAGGAGAAAAACTTCTACTGATGGACGCGCTGACGAGCTATTCGGAGAATGTCT
>NW_017731382.1:5029695-5033103 GCF_001890085.2 Hipposideros armiger
ACCCCTCAACCGAGTCCCCCGCCTCCAGCCACCTACAACCAGGTCTGGGAAGCCCAGCTGCTATCGTCTCGTTTTGCTCAGCCAGGTTAGGAAGTGATTTGGGTGAAGGTGCAGGGATGGTGGGTGACCAGGGACTCGCATGCAGCGGAAGTTGGGCAGGATTATTCCAGAGAGATTCGATGAGACCTAAGGTCACTTGGCAAGTCCAGCCAAGGGGGTTGAGCATTTCTACAGAGGAGGGGCTCAGGGCTTAGCTGGACGGAAGCGGGGCTGGGGTTTGTCTTAAGACTTGCCCAGGGAGCCGTTTTCACTTAGCGAGTGTGTTCATTAGTGGAGGGTGAGGGAAGGGCGCCTGTGGTGCGTACGGAAGATAATGGATTCATAGGTTCTGGGGATCAGTGTGCCGACAGCTTAGGGAGACAGTCTGCTTTCTGCTGCAGTGACCAGAGCGTGTGTGTATATTTATCCGGAGGCCAGTTATGTTCCTTCCACTTTTTCCCTATTCGACGAGGCGTTTCTTCCTTCTGCCCCTTTCTCTGGGTGGAGGGGACCAGTCAATGCCCCAGGAGTGTCAGTGAGCTGCCACGCACACGACATTCTCAGCTCCTCTTGCTCCAGCCACAGAAGGGGCGGCCTCAGCTGGTAGGTCAAGGTGAGCCCCTGGCAGCCCCGGCACTGCCCGAGGTGAGCAACTGAGGAAACTGAGGCCCATTTGCCTGCAGCCAGGATGAGAAAGTGCCGATGTCTGCTGTGGCCTCGCTGGCAGAAAGGAGAGCCCTAAGGGCATTGGGAAGCCACAGGCCAGGGGCCACCCGGCGGCTGTGTGCTGTGTTTCTCGCTGCTCATCCTCTCTGAGCAAGGTGACAGTCCTGGGACACTGATTCTAAACCCCGGAGAAGTCACACAGTTCCCTTCAATGCAAAATACTAATATTTTTTCACAAGGCAAAAACAAAAATGGAAACATCTCCTCGGGTTTGGGGCTATAATTCCATTCTCCACGCTAGAGCCAGCGGGACCTGTCAACGAGCACATTTGATCACATCCCTCCCACGATGAAAAGTCTGGGAAGGTACCCCACTGCGCTCTGGATAAAAATGCCCCATCTCCCGTGTCCCTGACCCTCCCTCAGGTCCTCAAGGATCCTGGGCTTCCTCCCAGCCTCAGGACGCTCACCCATTCTGTTCCCTCACCTGGCATGCCCTTCCAGTTGTCCTTCCCCTGGCTAACAGGCCGTCCTTACAGAAACCATCCCTGACCCATGGTAGCGTGGGCCCCACCACGCCCTGTCTTCACAGCCAACGTGGCCCTCGTGCCACTGGCCCCAGACATCCTCTTATTTAATGTCCGTCACCACTGGACACCAGCCAGGTACCACAGTGCAGGAGCTGGGCCTCGCTGTCACTGCTGCGTCTCAGCACAGGCACACAGGAGGGGCTGGTTTTGCAGAGCTGAGGAATCGTGACTGTCGGGGAGAGAGGAGGAGGAGGAGAGGTCTTTGGGGATAGAGGTGGCAGGGTGTGTGAACCAGTCTGGACTCCCCTCCACTGCACATCCCCTAAGGCGAGTGTGACCCCTTCTACTCTAACTAAAGGAACTGCCTCTCTACCCATCGGGGTCCCCTCAAAGCTCTTCAGCACCAAAGGTCTGCGTGCCTACTATGTGCCAGGCACACTGCTAGGCTCTGGGGAGATACAGTGGTGAACAGACATGGTCCCTGCTCTTGGGGGGCCCGTGGTCCGGTGGGGAAGAACAGATGAAAGGGATAAACGCGCACATGCTCATGTAAGTTGTGAGAGGGTGCTATGAAAAAGCGAACAGGGGACAAGCCACACTGGTTGGGGTGTCAGGGCAGGCCTCTCTGAGGAGGTGTGTGTCAGCCAGCCAGGGAACAATGTCTGAACCGGGGTGGGCAGCAGGGTGTGAGCGAACGCCGAGCACTGGTCGGCAGCCAGGTGCTGTTCTCAGGGCTCTCCGTGAACTCACTCACTAAATCTCACAGCTAACTGACAGGCGCTAGCACTGTCAACAGGCTACAAATAAGCACAGAGGGGTTAGGCGAGTTGCCTAAGGTCACAGAGCCTGTAAGTGGCAGGGGCAGCATTCACACACAGGCTGCCCGGCCCCAGGGCCTGTACTCTTAGCCACTGCGTGACGTCACCCCTGGGAAAGAGGGCTTCGAGCACGTGGCTCAGCAGGTGCAAGGGCCCTGAGCATCCGAGGTGCCTGCCTGCCTCCCGGCCACTTCCTGCTCGACTTCCCCAGAGCAAACAAGGCAGGGTTTCCTCTCCGAGTCAAGGCAGCCGTCTTCCTGGTGAGGAGAGGCCGAGGCCCTTGGCACCACAGAACGGAAGGAGGCAAGGGATCAAGTCATTACAAATGGGGAAACTGAGGCCCCCAGAGGCGACTTCCTCCCTGGCGAGTTGGGAGAGGTGGGTCCTGACCCTTCCTTCTGCCCCCGCTCCTCTCACCCCACCAGCTGCGTCTCTCCTGTTTTGTTTCCTGTCCCCACCCCCTCTACCGCCAGACTCCGTATAAAACCTGGAACCTGGCAGAGGCATCTTGATGAATCCAACTGGGGGATTCATGAGACCCAGGGACTGGCCGTTGCTAAAACTCACCCTGCCCCTGGTGCCGTCCCATGAGGTTTTTCTCCGCTTTGACAATGAACTCCAAACACTCACACGTGGTCACCGGTTTGAGTGCACCTGTGTGTGTCTGTGAGTGTGTGTGTGTGCCAACGGTTAAGAGGGCGTGTATGAGGGACCCCAGGTGAGCATGAGTGTGTGAGGGCACTGTGAGAGAACGGGGTGAATGTGTGTGAGAATGTGCGTGTGTGTATGCGTGTCTTGGTTGTGAATGAGCTGTTAACCCCAAGGAAGAGAAGGAAGCAGGTTTTGGTCCTGTAGAGAGGGACCCCAGGAATTTAAAATTCTTCAGAGGCATCTGGAGAGAAAGGGTCTCCCACCCGCACTGCGATTTCACACGTTAGTGAGTGCGGCTGCCTTGGCGCTGACCCCACAGGAGGTGAAATGCGGTTTTCTAAACCGTGATTGATCAGATCGCCTGTGTTTTACCCACATCATTATTTCCTAAATGTAGAAAAGCAGGCTTTTCTGGAAGACGGAGTGTGAGCTCTGCTCTGGTGTAGACAACCATTATGACTTTGATGAGCAGGGTTTAAACAAGCAAAATCACAGAACAGGCCCGAGAAAAAGGACTGAAAAAAACACAAGGGCCATGAGTTGACCGAGGTCTCAATCAACAGGTCCCTACTGAGCACCCACCGGGATGGGGGTTGTGGGGAGAGGGACGGTGAATGATTACTGGGTTATGAAAACCAACAACGGGGGTGATGAGTAACAGACTGAACCTCTTTGTGTGGCATGAGTTTCCTCGTCTGTAATGC
>NW_017731382.1:5034518-5060449 GCF_001890085.2 Hipposideros armiger
TTTCTTTCTTTCTTTCTTTTTCTTTCTTTCTTTCTTTCTTTCTTTCTTTCTTTCTCATTCTTTTTCTTTCTTTCTCTCTTTCTTTCTTTCTTTCAGTAAACATCATTACATGGTAATATGTGTTTTCATTTCTTTCTGGAGAAACGAAAGATGTTTGTAACCAAAGAGATACAATGACCAGGCTTTTTTTATTTTTCTTTTCTTTTCCTTTTTTTAAAGTACCAGGAACACAGCCAAAGAGAAACAAACCCCAAATGTCACAGAGCCCCCCTGCAGCTCCTGACCTCTCCCCAGACCCATGACGTCCAGTCCACTATGGCGGGAAGAAGGTTTTCAAGTGGCAGCCACAGGAAACTGTCAAAACTGCTAAGTAAGACCTCAGGATGGGGTGCCACATCAGGGTTTCCTCCACCAGTTGGCTTTCTCTCCATTTAATCCCCGTGGCCAAACGTCAAATTCCCGTCTTCCTCCACAAAGGGTCAGCCTAAAGCATGTGGCATTATTAAAATTCCACAAACAACCAGAAAATCCGTAGGGAAAGCAAACATTTGTTTTTCCTGTATTGGATGTGGCTGAAAGAATGTCTTCTTCCTTTTCTTTCTGATTTGATTCTGTTGATGCTGAATAAACGCCACAGTCGCCCCACCTGGGAAACTGTTGGCCTGCTCCTGGTCAGAAGAGCCCCTGGGGCGGGTGAGCGAAACACGCCCGAGGGGCCGCAGGCTGCGCCATCGGTGGGAACAGCTCTGAGATCTGAGCAAAAGCAGCCTTTCCTTTGGTCACGGGTTAGGTACAACCAGCCCTTCTGCCCATCTGAGAAAGCTCTGGATGGCAGGGGTGTCCGTCTGCTCGCCTTGGGAGCCCGGGCCCAGCCCTAGGTCCCCAATAAATGGTGAGCAGGCTAGCCTGCAGCTCCCAGCTGGTTACTGGGAAGGGGATTTCAGTCAGCAACAACGGCTCCAAACAGCCGTCACAGGTGAGCTCAGTTGGCATGACTCATGGATTTAATTGTTCATTATTCATAAATATTTATCAAGTTCTGGGGCAGCCACGTTGGTACACGACACAGGTCTCCTTTCGAGAGATTCTGCTTCGAGGGCTGGAGGTGTCCGACAGCCTGCAGATGCCACCCTTTCAGATGTCCTGACGTTGTGCTGTCCCCCGGCTGCTCGCGGCCACGCGTGCCCTGAGTGGGCCTCCTCTAATGCGCGGTCTCTATTGGGCTTCAGGGACTCCCATCGGCCGGCTGAGGCTTCCACGGGGCTGCCGGCCGTTCCTCGTCTGCCCTCCGCTCTCCCTTCGCTCCCTTCCCAGGTGTCAGCCCTGCATTTGCTCTGAGGCCACTCCTGCCCTCTCTATCCTTTATGCTTCACAGGCATTTCTTGGCACACCTCCTACATCCAATTCCATCTTGGTGTCTGTTTTCTAAAGGACCTGAACTGACACAAACACCCCTGTGCCTGGCGCTGGGGATTCAGCTGTGAAATGGGTCTGTTCCTACCAGCCTTTCTTGATCCACAAAACCAGGATGAGGGGCCTCCCTCAAAATGCCACAGCGCCCAATAAGTAGACAATCTTGAACTCCTACCAGGTTCCAGAGGGCGTACGAATTCCCGCAGGTACGTGGTCTCACTCCATCTGCGTTATTCTAGTACCCGTTTTATAGATGAAAAACCAGATTCAGAGAGGTCAGTCATTGCCCAAATTCACAAGCAAGCGAGTGGGTGCTGAGCTAGGATCCTAAATCCACGTGTGTCTTCCACCAAAGCCTGTGGGCCACTCCTGTCCTGTCCTCTTCATCCCCAGCAAGGAGGAACTCTGGTTAGCTTCAGCACAAGGGAGCTGAAGGACCTGGAGGTGGTCGTAGCAGTGAACCAGGCTTAGAGCCAGGAGGACCGGCCCTGGCATGAACAGATGGCTACACGGAGTGGACAGAGGGAAACTATGGGTTAGGAAGTCCCTCGGTGCCTGTGGTGGAAGGCAGGCGCCTGGGTGTGCCGTCTCCCTGAGAAGCTGCTGGAAATGGGAAATGGACTCTGGGCCTCCAAAACAACCAATAGCCACTGCAAGTACCAAAAATGGAGCCCCCCCCCAGGAGTGCTGCACAACACCCACACTTCCCAACACCAGCACAGCGCCTGGGCCTTAGCAAGTGTTCAGTCTACGTTGGATGGATGGATGGGTGGTCCCCAAATCCCTTATGAAATGAGAGGGGGATGCATTAATAATTACTTAATTAAATGGACAAGGCTTGGGGCGCTGAGAAGTGCGCCAGTGTGCCCCATGAAAGAGACATCAGTAAACAAAACAATTAGAACAGACGGTGACACGTGCTGTAACAGGATTTACAAAGGGCTTTGGGACTTAGACGCAGGAGTCACTGATTTTGCCCATAGGAGTGGTTATGGTCAAAGGCAGTTGCACAGAAGACTGGAAACATGAGTTCGGTGCTGAGACGAAGAGGTGCCCGACTTCTGGTCAGCATTCCTCTGTGTGGCTGTATTAGTTTCCTGTTGCTGCTGTAACAAATCACCACAAACATGGTGGTTTAAAACAACACAAATGTATTGTCGTTCTGGAGGCAGGAAGTCCTAAATGGATTCTGCTGGGCTAAAATCAGGGTGTGCCCAGAGCTGTGTTTCTTCAGAAGGCTCTAGAGGAGACTCCATTTCATTGCCTTTTCCAGCTTCTAGAAGCTTCTGGATTCCTTGGCTCATGGCCCCAGCCTCCATGTTCAAAGTCACTAGTGTAGCATCTGTAACTCTCCGACTCTCACTTCCGGCTTCCTTCCTCACATCTCTGTCTCTGACCTCCCATGCCCCTTTCTCTCTCCTAAGGACCCCTGAGATTACACGGGGCCACCCAGATAATCCACACCATCTCAGGACCCTCCACTTAGCTCCTGTTTTCCTTCCTCTCCGAACACAGCTGCCATAGCTTCCGGGAAGCCTCTCATCACCTCCCCAGGTGAAGTCCCTCTATTGTGGTACCTATTTAGGTCTCTGACTGATGCCTGTGTCTGTCTCCCAAACCAGAGTGCAGCTCCCAAGGGTGCAAGGACTGCCTCCGTTTCCTGCTCTCCCCGTGTCTGCAGTGCCGCTCATTAACAGGCACTCAGCAACCACACACACAGTGAATCGTGATGTTACTCTCAGTCCTCTATGAAAACAGTAAGGCTCGAGGTAAAATACCTGGATCGATACATGGGCAAAACAAGGCGACTCTCAAGTCCCACCTGGAGGATAGGAGCGAGGAGACGGGCCCAGTCCCGGGAACCTCAGAACCTAGATCCTCCCAGAGTGCAGGGCAGCCCCGCCAGGTGGCTGGGTCTCCTCATATCTCAGACCTGATCTGCATACAACAAGCTTCCTCTCCTTATCAACCCCGCGGCCCACAGAGGTGCAACTGACACTCCGTGGACCCGTTCCAGAAACAGGCTGGCGAGAAGCCGTGCCAGAACAGGGCTGGTCACTCTGGGAAAGCCGACAGCTATGGAGGCTGTCCTCCTCCCAGGGGGCAACACAGGCCCCACTGTGCTCTGGGAAGAGGTGTTTGACACCAGAGAGTCAACCAACAGTTATTGGGGTCCTACTGTGTACCAGGCACCAGGCTAGGGGCTGGAGAAACAGGAATGAACTCATTGAGCTCACTGAACTCCCAGCCCCAACAAAGAATCAGATGCCTGCCCGTCAGTCAATTAAACGAGTGTATTAATAAATGACAGTTGCAATAAGGGTGCGAAGAAGAAGAACGTGGTGCTACGAGAGCACATAATGGGAGTGTCTGACCTGGTCTAGGGAATCAGGGGGGGCTTCCAGGAGGAAGTGACCTTTAAGCCAACACTTAATGGACAGCATTCCCAGCCCCATTCTCCTTTACTTACTCCCTCCATGGAGGCTGCAAGAGTTATATACTAACCTTCTCAGGCTCCACTGCAGCTGGGGTTGCCATGGGACAACTGTGACTGAGATGCAACTGAAGCCTCTTGGCTCCACTGCCCTATTTCTTCCTGCCTTAAATGGCGATGGGGTTTCCAGAGCTGAGGCAGCCACCTGGTGACCCTGAGGAAAAGCCAAGATCATCCCAGAGACACCAGCGCTGAATCACAGAGCCAGTACCCAGAAACCAGCTACCTCCAGACTCCTTGCTACGTGATGAAAATACACGTTTTTGTTTAAACCATTATAACTTGCAGCCAAATGCATTCAGAACTGAAACAGGTCTCAAAGATGAGTAAGTGTTAATCAAGCGAAGAGTGGCAGGAAGAGTGTTTCAGGCAGAGGAAATGGCAAGTGCAAAGGCCCTGGGGTAGGAAAATCCATTGGATTATGTGGTTGAAGCTTAAAGAAGGGGGAAGAGGGTGATGGGCATGAGCCTGGAGGAGACAGATCTTGGAGAACATGGTGAGTGGTTGGGATGCTGTCAAGGACCACTATAGAGACCCAGAGGATTTTAGACAAAAAAATGACAGGAGCTCAGATCTGCTTTCTAGAAACTCTCTCTCCAGCACGTTATGAGGAGTAGATTGGAAGGGGTCAAGAGAGGGACTAGAGAGGCTGACGAGAATATTACTGTAGTTGTCGAGGACAGAGAATGGTGGCCTGGACCCTGATGGCGGTGGGAGAGGTGGCAAAAAGGGACAGAGGTGGTTCTCAGCTGGGGCAGTTATGCCCCTGGCATCTGACAATGTCTGGAGGCATTTGGGGTTGTTACAATTTGGGGGAGGTTGCTACTGGCATCTCATGGGTGGAGGCCAAGGACGCTGCTAAACATCCCACAGTGCCCAGGACGGCCCCCCATAGAGAATGATCTGGCAAAAAAATGTCAATGGTGTTGAGGATAAAAATCAGTGTTTACATACGTTTAATATTTAAGAAAAGTGAACATGCGTTGGGAAGATGGGAGGCTGGAGGGAAAAGACCCAGGCTGGGACCATTAGGAGGTGGCTGCTTCAGCCCCACAAGAATTGGCAAGGGGCTGAGATCACAGGCTGAGGTCACAGGGACTGAATGACCCTCCTGGAGGCTGAGTGTCCAGATGTCCCAAACAGAAGGCACCCACGATGGGGCTGGCTGAGGAGGAGCCCCAGCTGGGAATATCCTAGGTCTCACTGCAGTGCATGCCCAGCCCCCCATCCTCACAGAGGGGCCCCAGCTGCCATGTCTGTGGCTCCACCCTGGCGGCCAAAGCTGACTGGACAAGGAGTGGACAACAGACTCCAAATGGGACCCTCCCCTCCTTCTGGTCATGGCCCCCGATTGTGCTTTAGGGAACTCCTGGTCCAGTGACGCTGCCTGTTAAGGTGACCCAAGCCCAGCCACCAGGGTCTCTCCTAGGAACGTGAACCCAGAGAAGGATGGGAAATGCTGATTTTACCCCAGGGGCGGTGTGCCCCAGGGACCCTCCCTCAGTTTCCCCTGAATACGGCCCTTCCCAGCTCCTGTTTTCAGCTGGAGTTGGAACCTACTAAAAGCCTTTAAATCAATTCTCCTTTTTTGCTAGCACATTTGTTTTCTATGGCTGCTGTAACAAATTACCACAAACGTCATAACTTAAAACGACACAAGTCGATTATGTTACGGTTCCTGGAGGCTGGAAGTCCAGAATCAGTCTCACCCGGCTAAAGTCAAATGTCAGTGGGGCCGCGTTCCTCCTGAGCAGAACAAGGGTGCCAAAAAAATGGATGCACATTTTAAAGAAGGAAAAACCTGTGCTAAAATTGTATGTATACTCAATATATACCAATAACAAAAGACGAATACTTTTTTTTGTCACCCCCGGTATTTCTTTGCTTCGCCAGCCTGTGGAGGCCACCCACAGTGCTTGGCTCACGGCCCCTTCCTTGCCCACTCCAGCCCCTACTTCCATCACCACGCCTCCTTCTGACTCTGACCCTCCCGCCTCCCTGGGATGACACTGGGCACATCTGGATAATCCAGGATTCACCTCCCATCTCAAGCTCCTTCGTCACCTCCGCAAAGGCCCTTTACCACGTAAGGAACCACATTCACAGGTCTGGGGACAGGGCGCGGCCACCTTTGGGGACCACTGCACAGCCTACTACAAGTCTGTTTCTATTGCTTGCAACCAAAAAATTCTGGATGACGCGGCAAAAGGCATAAACCCAGAGTCTAAAGATGTAGCATTTTGTTCTTAATTTGAATTAGAAGGCTTCAGGAATGGCTTGAAACCCACAGTTCACTGAAGCCCTGGGACTTTCTTTGATTTTTAGTTATTTAAGTTACCTGCCTAACCCCTGAGGGCAGGCACTAGGTTTGCTATTCCAGTAGTAGGTTTATGGCTATGGGTTTCAAAGACTAACCCATCTTATTCCTGAAAGCTTTAGGGCTTGGCAGATGGATACAGTGGGACCAGTGTCTCTCTTGGCAACTCCAGCCAAGGATAGAAGGATGTTTCTTGATAGGATGGTGGATGGATGGATGAATGGATGGATGGATGGACTGTGGGAAGGGAGAGGGAGGGATGGTGGGATGGATAGTTGAAAGGAAGGAAGGAAGGAAGGAAAGAAGGAAGGAAGGAAGGCAGACAGGCAGACTAGATGGTGGGATGGATGGATGGATAGATGGATGGATGGATGGAAGGATGGAAGGAAAAAAAGAAAAGATTATGAGGAGTTTACCAGGATGAGGCCCCAGAAGTAGGAAAGATATGGGAGAAAAAAAACAAATAGATATGTTCATGGCACACACAGGACTAAAAGTGGAAACTTCTCTGTTGTGTGTTTGAAATAGAAATTCTCTTGAAAATAAGCCTCCGGTTGGTTTGTTTCTGCAAAATAAACAACAGGCTGCTGCGTACAACCTCATTACAGGGAGAGTCCGGGTCGCCCAGCCTCAGCCTCTCGGAAGATCCGGTCCAATGAAGCAAGACTGCAGAAAGGAGACTCATAGTGAGAAGAGGGCAGAATCAAACGCTCTCAAATAGCTATAAAAAACCTCGAGGTTGAGGGGGGGGGGAAGTAATCATCCTGTAATTGACTGTTTACTAATGGAATCTATTAATTTATAGCCACAAAAGAATCACCTAATTTGTGGTTAATGGTGTTTAAAAGATAAACAACATAGATTAACTCTACGAGCACAACCCTAGCCAGTTCTCCGGAATCTGTGTGCACAGACAGCTCTCTGAGGAGAGACAAGAGGTGGCCAGCTGGGAGGGAAAGGGATTTGGGAGGGAGCAGGGTGCCTCCACCTCCAAAGGAGCCTGAGTCACCCTCTGGGCTTTCCTTTCAATTGCACGTCCTCCCCATGGGACTCACATGTCTCTGCTGTCCTCCCAAAGGATACCCCCCAACAGTGGCCCCAAACCCGCGACATCATTCCCACCTCTGCTCTCTCTGTGCCTGCTGTTTGGACTACCTTTCCTCCCTTTCCTGTGAAAAATAACACAGTTTGTCAACAGCTAACTGAGTGAACATGACTTCCATCAGAGGCCACACTAAGTGTTTCACAGACATTATCTATCGCAAGGATTCCTTGAACACCCCTGCAAAGTTGGTGCCAGTATCAGCCCCATTTTACAGGTAAGAAAACTGAGGCCTAGAAAGGTGAAGCCAACTGCCCAGGGTTTCATTGCACATGCATGGTGGCTCTGATGCTTGAATCCAAGTCTGTCTGATCCCAGAATTCCAGCTCTAGACCAGTATGCCCCAAACCTTACTCATTCTCACAATATTTTTTCATGATCTTTATTTAAACGACTCCTCCCTCTCTTTTTTTATTTTAATTTTAGCTTCATCCCTAGCAGTATCACCCAGGTCTGGTAAGTAATAACATATTTGTTTCTAAGACAAATTTGGAATAAACACCTTACTAAAATACCCATTTGCTTGCGTCCAACCTTATAATCTTGTAAACCACCCGTGGTACAAGAACTACACAAATTCTAGCCACGTGTCCCAACAGACCAAGCTCCCATGGCGTGTGTGCAGCTACCCTGCCCAGCCCCTGCACGCAGGATCACATTTCACCTCCCTCCACCTTCCCTGATACGACCTGCCCTCTGAAATGCACTGGCAGCCTGGACTCCTCCAGCCCACAGACAGCTTCCCCTCTGTGCACAGAAAAGGCATGTCATTAGCAAACTAGAAAAAGTCAGGATGAAAATAAGGATATAGGACTTGTTTCCTCCAGTAGATTATAAGATCCTTGAGGATTAAAAAACATCTCCTATATCTTGAAGGCTAAGCTCCATGGGAAAGAGATGGTAGCACACAGGAGGTACCCAATAAACCTAGGGAAGTGGCTCGTAGGGATACAGCGGAGAGACGGGGACATGTCACTGTCCTGGCTGGGTTTGGGCCACGCCCCTTCTTTTGCCCACAGTGCTCAGAATTCCCCTGGGAATGCCTCCTCCCTTCTCTCAGCTCCAGCATGCGGGCCTGTGACCACCCAGCCAGAAGGTGCCAAACACCCCCCCATACCATTGTGACTGGCTCAGAAATGGGTCCGTGACCCAAACTTGGCCGAGGGAGTCAGGCCCAGGTCGTTTGTTCAAGTTGCTGAGGAAGGTGAAGCTCTGTCCTGCTGCGCTGGGCTCTCGGAGGACATGACGCAGGCCTGGCGGGGGCGGTGGTCCTCTGACTCCTGCAAGAAGCCTGAGAATCAAAGCCCCATGGACGAGGCGGGCGCATGGAGAGAGCACAGGGCTTGGTGACCCTGCTTGAGAACCTGGATCAAGACATTCCTGAAACAGGATCTGCCCTCAGATTTTTCCGCCAATAAATTTCCTCTCAGCAGAAGTCTTGTTGGGTTGGGTTTTCTGTTTCTTGCAACCAAGACACCCTGCAGGAGCCCCTGACCAGGAGTCAGGAAGCCACTCTGACTGTATCTCCGTGTGACCCTGCTGAGTCATCGCATCTTGCATGACCCTGACTCAAGGACACCTTCCCTGGCTACTGTTTTAAGAATGGCTTTCCCCTCTCTCTCCCCCCGTCACTGCCTGTCCCACAGCCCACCACCCCCAACATTTAATCTACATCCATGGCCTTGTTTGCTAGCCATCAGTCTCACTGCTGAACTCTCAGTGCTCAGAACAGACCTGGCACATGGGAGGTCCTTAGTATCTCCTTGTTACAGGATCCTGCCTCAGTTTCTCCACCTGTGAAATGGGAGGGAGCTGCTGCATTTTTCTCTCAGGGTTCATCTGCTGGACTGGGCTGTGCTTTGCTTCCATTGCTGCTGCCACCCAGACCTCTGGGAACACGGTGAAAGGGGAACATGGTGAGAGGGTTTCACCTGAAGGCGAGCCAGCAAACTACCTCTTACTCACAGGGAAGGAGTTGGTGTGATTTTCCTCCTTCGTGCCTTCCTCTGCCTACACCTCATTAACCAGGAAGTCCCACTTGATGTCTGACCCAATCTTTCATGCTGCAACTCCAGTCTTTTCTCAGGCCTGGAGTGCAAAAGACATTCCAGGCCAATAAGAGCAGAAAAGAGCCAATGTAAAGTGACAAGAAACCCTGTGAGAAAATAAAAGCTTAAAGATGTCCTCGTTTCTTGCACCTCAAAGCGGCCCTTGTTTTCTTCCCATGACCGGTTTCTGACTTTGCAGAAAGTTCCTTTCTTGTCTACAGTTAGGAACAAAGCTCTTCTAGAGATGTGGGTGCAAAAGATGAGAATAAAATAAATAAACTATCTGTTTAATCATTCCTATTGTCAAAACAATGGCTGAGCCAAAATACCTATGCTCTGATTCAGCCCAACCGCCCCCCGCCCCCCCCCCTTGGAGGGAGGAGGAAGGCAAGAGAGTAAACATTTCTCAGCCCATTTTCCAGATGAGCTCAGAGGAAGCTGGGAGGGTCTGCAATGAACACCCCACAGTAAACAACAGAAGCGAAACCACTTCCTTCCTCGAGTCAGGCATTCTGTCTCCTCTTCATTTAAAGGGAGGCACACACTCTGCCTAGGACACAGCGTTTAGCATTCATTCACTCACTCACTCATTCAGAGAATGCAAAGCCTGCACGAGGCACTTGTTTGTGCCCCAAGCTCTGCTCTCCCGGGGGCTCCTTGCACCCTCCCTCAGCCCTCAAGGGAGGAAGTGCAGGAATTCTCTGTCTGGAATTATCTGTCAATTATCTTGATGGGTTGGGGAGGTTTCCTGAGTTAATTGTTGAAAGTATTTTTCCTGGTTTGTTCTTTGTCTTTTCACTGTATCTGTGGTGTTTCTTGAGGTCCAGTAATTTTTTATGTTTACATGGTCGAATCTTTTTGCTTTTCTTTGGGGTGTCTGGTCTTATATACCTAGAAAGGGTTTCACTGGGGAGTGATTTTTTAGGGCCCCATTTAAGGTCAGAGGTCATGATCAGGTAGGAATGAAAGGGGGAGATCTTGGTCATCCCTTCATTTTACAAATGAGGAAACGGGGGCTCCACCGTGAGTAAACAGCAGGGCCCCAAGTCCGCAGCCCTGACTCTGCCTGGTACTCTGTCTGCTATGTAATTAATTAAGAATAAAAATTAAGAAAAGACAGAGAGCTCATGACTGCATTGCCAAGTGACTGTCACAGCCAAAGTTGAAAGCAATTTTGTTCATCGTACACATATAATGTCACCTACCTAGTTCATGCTGGATATCTGTCCAACTGTTCACGGTGGCAAGGAGCCCCCAAAATCATTTCCCCCGAAGGCCTTTCTAGGCTTATAAGGGCAGACACCACACAAAGGAAAAGACAAAATGGTTCAACATAAACATCAAAATTTCCTAGGCATCAGAAACCACAACTAATTAAATTAAAACTCTCAAAACAAGCAGGAAAAATATTTCCAACCTAGAGGACAAAGTATTAAGAGTTCTAAAATATACAGAGCTCTCACACAACAGTAAAAATGGCTAAAGAAAAATGAGAGAAATCACAAAAGTGGAAATGCAAAGGGGCAATACGCTTATGGAAAACATTTAAATTCATGAGCAATCAAAGCAACTGAAGTGAAAACTACAGCGAGGTAGGTTTTCATGCCTTTCGAAGCAGCGATATTAAAAAAAGGATGAGGAATGGTAACTCACAACCTACTGGAGGGACGACGAATGGGCTCCGCCTTTCGAGTTTTGTAACCTATATTAAAATCCTTAAAAATGTGCGTTTTTTTAATTCTAGGAGTTTCATTTCTAAGGAATTACTTAGAAACCACGTATAGGAAGGAAACTCATGGGAAAAGTTGGAAGCAGCCTCTGGGTTCAGCGTTAGGAACTGGTGAGATGTACGCCAGTGCACACTCCCAACGTGAGACGCAGGAGTCCTGGGAAAGAATGGTGCTTCATAAAAGCTAATGATGAGGTACAGCCAAATCTAAAAATCAGGGTACAAAACACTCCATATGGATACATCATTCTAGTTCTAAAACACACGCACACGGGCCGGCCGAGTGGCGCGATGGTTAAGAACTCTCTTGGGATGCCAGAGGGCCCCGGTTCGGATCCCACATATGAGGGCCAGTGACACTGCCCTCCACAGCTAAGATGCTGAACAACAGCTCAACCTGGAGCTGGGCTGCCATGAGTCGCCGGCGACGGCGTGGGCTGCAGTCCCTGTGGCAGTGGATTGCCATGGGCTACCATGTGTGGCCAGCAGCCAGCGTGAGCGGCCGTCCAGGAAGCCGGCGACTGATCTGCCTCGCCAGAGAAGAGCGCAATGATGGTGCCAACTTGGGCCAGTGAAGCAACATTCTCCACAACTAGATTGAAGAACAAAACGACAGCAACTTGTCTGTTCCCCTTTCCCCAATTCCCCAGCGCTGTTCCCATCCCCCCAATTCCCCAATAAAAATCTTTAAAAAAATAATAATAAAATTAAAAAATAAAAATAAAACACACGCACACGTACACGAACACATGTGCATCGAAAGAAAACAATCTGGAAAAAATAGGCACCAAACTATTAACAGTGGTTTTCTCCCGGAGGTAGACTTATTTATCTTTTTGTGTTTCCGCTGATCTAACCAGGACTGGCAAGTGGGGGCAGGGGGGCGGGGGAGATGAGACACCCTTACTGCTGTTGGAAACGTTATCTGTCATGAGCTTTCCTGACTAGCATCACAGCACCTATGAAAAGTCCTAGTACGTGTGAACCAGTGCCCCGGTCCTTTTACTTCTAGGAATTTACCCTAAGGAAATAATCAGAGATGTGTGCAAAGATTTAGGTACAAGGATGTCCATTGTAGAAGTATTTATAATAGCAAAAAGTTGGAATCAGCCTAATATTTAACAATGGAGAATTGTTTTAAAAAGTGTTGGTCTGCTTTCCTAGCGGGGTGCTATGCAATTAAAGTGGTGTTGAATATGGAACGACAAGACGTTCCCGATACAAAGCAAAAACGCAAGTTTAGCATGGCAGGGGCTGGCCGATCGCAGCGCTGTAAAACCCCACACACGATCACTTATGAGCACGTGTGTGCAGAAGCAGCCTGAAAGACAAACTGTCTGCAGTGAGAATCACCGCGTGATGAAATTCTGGGTAAGCTTTGTTTTTGTTCTTTGTGTTTTCCCACATTTTGCAATTTCAATACAGTAAACCTGTTACTCTTACAATCAGATGTGTTTTCTTTTTAAGGGGAAAAAAAAAATCCCAGGAACACTGACACTAAGACAAACTTGTCATTCATGTCTGTGAATTCCTATTTCCCAGCCAGGCGGCTCAGTGTCGACAATCAGGCAGCTATGTAGGGAATCAGAGGCCAGGCTCATGATTAAAATATGTCCCTCTCGACAGCCTCTCTCAGTGCCCCCTAGACGCCGTCCTGCCCTCACAGCCATGCCCAGGCAGTCCACAAACCTTCAGAGGGCTGAGAAGAGAAGTGACCTGTTTCTAATATTCGGGGACAGAATCCAGTCGAATCCAGCAGGCGTTGGCCGAGGCTGACACTTGCTCAATCATCTCTCTGTTGTGTAATGATGAAGAATTCGTCGTCTTCTCAGAAACCCATTGTCAGGGCAGGACAGAGGTTTCCAAATATGTGTCTGGAGCCTGTCCCTCTTTCCTGTGGGATCGAGCAGCTCATGCTAACGATACTTAAAGTCACAGAAAGCCTGCGACTGCTTCCCGCTCATCTGCAGTGATATCCCGGAGGACCCGGCTCAGATACGTAGATTTAAACATCTAACTGAACCTCACTGCTGATGAGGACCAAGATGGGGGTTGGGGGGGGCAGCAAGTGGAGAGAAGCTCCAGGCTGAGGGATTCAGTGCCTTAACCCAAGATCACTCTTGGCCAGGGTGAAGTGGGGGCAGGTCAGGACGAAGGGATCGTGGGCAGCTGGGGCATCTTCTAGAAGGAAGGCGCTCTCCCTGGCAGCAACCTGGCAGCTCCTGGACTTGGGGGTGAATTCTGGGCTCACCAGTGGGTGTTTAGAGTCTTATCAGGTCAGCTGCTGGACACCTCCCTCCTCCGCTTTCTTCTTCCACAACCATCCACTGAGCAGAGCCTGTGTCAAACCTCTGCTCAGAGCTGCATTTACAATGATTAGCAAACCCAGACAGATGCAGCCCGACCCCTGCGCGCATGGCACATACCGTCTGCCATCCCCACCCTCCACAAGTGACAACCACAAATGTCTCCAGACATTGCCAAATGTCCCCTGGGGGGGGGCGGGGGAAGCAAACTGGCCCCCGGCTGAGAACCACTGGTCTAGTGGCCACTGCATCAAACTGCACAGGTGTGGGAGGAGAAAGAGGCCATGAGCCATTGTGACGCACAGGGCCACGTGCTAGGACGGGGACATACGGGCGGTGTGACATCAGGAGGAGCAGCTAGCTGAGGCTGGTCCAGGCAGGCTTCCCAGAGGAGAAGCCCTTTCCCAAGTGAGGCAGCCACACGTTCCGCAGACTGCAGGGCCCGGAGCCCCGTCCTCCTGCCTGGGAACTAGGACAGGTGTCCATCCTACCTACATAGCACCTGCTCACCTAGCAGCGGGAGGAGGCTGGGGGAGGCTCACGTGCAATTCTGGATGTTAACGTGATTCATGGAGTAGAAAAGCATGCTGCTTTAAGAAAGATGCGTTAGCACTACTGTTCTCACGGGGATTTGCACATGCTCTTCTCTGCGCCCCTCAAAATTCCAGGACCTCATTCGTAAGGGGGCAAAGGAAACACCGGCAGAGACCCTGACTCGAGCCTTTTTGAGCCACTCCTGCTTATTAGCTGTGTGACCTTGGGAAGTTATTTAACCTCTCTGAGGCTGTCACCTTATCTGTGGGACAAAGCCAACAAGGGTACCCACCGTGGAAGGCTGTCACAGAATTGCACACACGGGGCTTCTCAGAACGCCAGGCACGTAACAACCAAAGCTCGACCACATTAATTTTATTGGTGTCATTTAAGCGGATATTCTGTGTGGCTCTTTCACTCATCCTACAGCCGTGACTGACCACTGGCTGTCCTCTGCTATTTTAGGCACTCAGGGTACAGCCAGGGTTCCTAAAAATGGAAGCGTACTTGGTTGGGGTGGATCAGAAAACACACAAGCAAAGAGAAAAACACACCAAATAATTTCAAGTGGGGATAAAGGTGACAAAGAAAATAAAGCGGGGTCATGAGAGAACGTGGCAGGGCAAGTGGTGGTCAGGGGCCTCCCGCAAGAGGTGACCTCGGACCTGAGGGTGAGATGGCGGGCCTGCCTCGCAGAGATCTGGGGAGCACTTCCCAGGAGGAGCCAGCGTGGGCAGAAGCCTGGTACGTATCAGGAAAGGCAAGAAGGGCCAGTGTGGCTGCAGCACGTCAGGGGAGGGGAAGAAGTGAGGTCAGTGAGGTGGATGCGGCCAGCTCACGCAGGGCCCTGTGACTCAATTACTAACAGCTGACATTTACTGAGCATGCGCTAGAGCCGGGTTTAAATGCATCACTCATTTCATCCTCATGACAATCCAGTTAGGAAGGCACTACCATTGTCCCTACTTTGCAGATGAGGAAACTGAGGCCCAGAGAGGTTAAGTGCCTTGGCCAGAGGCACTCAATCGGTACAGGATGAAAGAACATGAGACTTACAATTGCAAACTGTCTGACTCCAGTGACTGGACTCTACTGTTAAAAATAGAACGGGGCCGCAGGAAGCCAGTGGAAGCCAGACGCTGCCCCCAGTGTCTCCCCCAAAGCAAGTGGAGCCTTTGAGCATGTGTAAGCTGCTGGTGGACGAGGCTGGCATTCCTCACCCTCCCACCATTCCCCCCAGAACCTGCGCTGGCTGCCAGGCACAGGTCACACCTACAGTGACACACCTTCAAATCTGATGGAATGAAGACAAAAAGAAAAAATTTATGCCTCTGCAACTGGGCTTTAGAACCCAAGATCCTTGGCCTCCCTGTTCAGAAGGGCAAACGTGTGGGCACTGGCGAGCTGAGTTGAAACCCGAAGGCTCCTGTCCCCAGAACCAGAGAGTCAGGGCGGGGAGAACCAGGCAGAGTCCGGCCTGCTGTTTGGAAGCCCGAGCCCTAGCACCTGGACTGCCTCTTCCGCCTCCAGCAGAAAGATCACAGCGCAGCAGGCGCTGGTTGACCTGAGGCCGTGCTTGGCAGAGGGACAAGGGAGCGGAAAGCCCAGCACGCACTCGCTGCCCTCACTGCTGTTCTGTTCAGACAAAGCTAAAGTCTGGAGGGGAAAAAGTAACCAGAACAAAGATCTCACACCCGTCAGAGCCAACCGGGCCTCGGAGCTGGGCTGCTGCATGCAGGTGCTGTGATGTGGGCCGTGGGATGGGAAGGGCAGAGGGATGGCATCTCAGGGAAAGTGGCAAATCAAAGACTGCAGGAGTCGGGCCGGATTTGGGGTGTGGGGAACAGCTACACCTCCCTGAGCACATCTCTCCATGGCTCGGGGCCTCAGTCTCCCCACCTGCAGAAGGGGATAATAATACAGCTGCTTAACACATGCCAGGAACTTGGTCTGTATTAGGAGGTCTGACAATTAAGTTCCCAAACTTGTTGCAAAGATGTTGCTAACCTTTTTTGATGTCAGAGGGATTATTCGTTATGAATTTGTACCAACTGGACAAACAGTTAACCAAGTTTACTATTTGGAAGTGCTGAAAAGGCTGCGTGAAAAAGACGAAAACGATCTGAACTTTTCACCAACAATTCATGGCTCTTGCATCATGACAATGCACCAGCTCACACGACACTGTCTGTGAGGGAGTTTTTAGCCAATAAACAAATAACTGTATAGGAACACCCTCCCTACTCACCTGATCTGGGCCCCAGTGACTTCTTTCTTTACCCAAAGATAAAGGAAATATTGAAAGGAAGACATTTTGATGACATTCAGGACATAAAAAGGTATTACGGCGACAGCTCTGATGGGCATTCCAGAAAACGAGTTCCAAAATTGCTTTGAAGGGTGGACAAGGCTCTCGCATCGGTGCCTAGCTTCCCTAGGGGAGTACTTCAAAGGTGACCGTAGTGATATTCAGCAGTGAGGTGTGTAGCACTTTTTCTAGGATGAGTTTGCGAACCTATTTGTCAGACCTCGTAGTCCCTTTAACCCTGACAGCGGCTCTACCAGGCAAGTCTTTTTAATTTCATTTGCAGTGGAGAAGGTACAGTACTCAAAATGCTCAGGGAAATTTTTAAACCAAGTTCATCTGATACCGGGCCTGCGCTGTTTAATTTCCCAACACTTGTAAAATGCTCCAAACACATCCGCAACAGTCCCCGTGATGGTAACCAACGCAGGCGCAGCTCCTCTTCTCAGAACCTTCAGATCGGGCACCAACTTTCCAAACTGGGCACTTCTTATCCCAGTTTTACAGATGAGGAAACTGAGGCTCAGATGGAAAGTAGAAATTTTCTCAAACTTTTTCTTTTTTCATCACTCCCCACAAGGAGCCTTTCTGGGCATTTTCCTCATTCACTGCCATCCCGTGAAATCTTAGTACCCAGACATATGCAATATCTGTTTGTGCACCATGTGTGTGCATCTGCACTTTATATGAAAAAAGTAGCATTTCTTTAGTCCCACCCCCAAGAACCCATTTTTATCCCTTTTGTCAGAGAATGTCCCAAGATCAACTAAGTCTGCAGAGTTCTCTTTTGCACTCAGGGGCCCACCACACGCTTTGTCCTTCTAAGAAGGGAGGGGCAGCTTAACTTCCTTTAGTTTTCTATTCTCCAGGCCTGCTGACACCGTTTTCCAGAAGCATCTAGAAACGGGCCAGTACAGACACTGTTCTGACACCTGGAAGAAGAAAGCCATGGTGCTCAAGGATCCTAAGAAGTCACGGGTAGCTCACCGTCTGCGAGGTACAGCACCAAGTGCTTTGTGCGCACTGCCTCCTGTGCCCCTCCAAACGCAGCCCTGACAGTAGCCTATTTACACTTGAGGAAACTGAGGCACAGAGCAGTTAAGTAGCTCTGCCCAGGACTGCAGCATTTGTGCCTAGTCATTGGGCCACCCACACCCAAACTCCTGGTCTCTACCTTCCACTGCTGCAGACAGAGACCTGTGCAAGGAACCAGATGTGTACAGATGCTGTCATCGAGACTTCTGCCCTCAATTTGCCTAAATCCACACAACCCACACCCACCAGGTGCATATTTGATGCACAGAAAATCCCCAGAACTGGCCAGACCTGCTGGGTGGGTAAGCAGGGCAGTGCCCGACTCTGGGTGGAGAAGTGCCAGCCCCTTCTCTTCACCCCTTTCTCGTGGAGGGGCTCCTGACAGGGGCTGGGCCCTGAGGCCCTGGAATGCCCCTGTGCATGGCTCAGGTCTCTCTCCTCAGGCCATGGAACTCACGGCTGCTTCCCCAGAGGCAGGGCACGCGACCAGGGCTAACACCCTCCAACAGGCCAACCCTTCCTCCCCCCACTCCCCCATTCGTCCAGAGAGTCCAGAGAGAGGCAGTTATGGGAGAGAGAGAAGGAGCTTGCTTGCTCCAAGCCAAATGACATCATGCCTGTGGGCCTGTTCATTAGAGGTAAGCGGGGGACAGTGTGGTGTGGTGCGTGCATGGGCTCTGGAGACAAAATGCCTGGACCTCATCTCAGCTTTGCTGCTTTCTAGCTGTGTGATCTGGGCCAGGTGAACAACCTCTCTGGGCTGTTGTGAGGATTAAATAAGCTAGCACACGAAACGCACCAGCAGCAGCGCTCAATGAAAGAAAGACCCCACTATCATCAGCACTCACGTAAGTCCAATGTGTTTCAGCACTAAGCCCAGGGGTGCCCAGAGGTGCAGCAATTTCTTATAGGGTGAATGAATGAATTGGCTCATTAATCACTGTTTTCTGAGTTAAACTGCTGCTCATTTATTCCAAAGCATGTCCAGCTCCAATGCCTGAATAGATGGGTTCTTTATCGAGTATAAATCCTCAGAAACAGCCTAAGTGTCTCTAGTGTGCCCCGAACCTAAAACGCGGGGTGACAGTAAGGCCTGAGGAGTACTAACTGTGATAGGCAGGGTTCTCAGATGGCCTCCAGATTCCCTCCCCGGAGTGACACATCCTGCATCATCGCCTCACCCTGAGTGTGGGCGAGACGGGTGCCTATGCTGGGATGTCACCCCTGTGATCATGCTGTTATAGGGCAAAGCAGAGGGGGCTCTGCAGATGTAATTAAGGTCCTGACTGACTTCCCTGAAAGGAGAGTATCCTGAGTGGGCCTGACCTAATCAGGTGAGCCTTTGAAGAGAAGGTCTAGAGTTCAGGGATGAAAGGACTCAGAGCCCCTTAGCGGCAGCCCCTTCTGCTGGTCTGGAAGAAGCCAGGCACTGGGAGTTCTACAGCTGCAAGGAAACGAATTTTGCCAACAACCTAATGAGTTTGGGAGAGGCCCCCGACCCCCCACCGAGCCCCCAGCCCCAGACATCACCTTGCTGGTAACCCGTGAGACTGAGCAGAGGACCCAGCCAAGCTGTGCCTGGAATCCTGACCCCACGAAACCAGTGAGGTAATAAATGGGAGGTAACAGGTGATAGGCTGAACTCACCAGGTTTGTGTGGCTGCTTGTTAGGCAGCCGTTGGAAACTAGCGCACTGCTCACTGTCACCATTTTTCAGGACTCACCATGCCGAGCTCCGCGTAACGTTCTCCCCAGCTGGAGCAGGTGCTGGTGATACCCCGATTTTACAGATAGAGAAACTGAGGTCTACAGAAGTCACACGAGTTGCCCATGGCTAGTTGCCAGTGGTGGCAAAGTTTAAATCCAGGTGGTCTGCCCCAGGGGCCTGACACTGTTGCTGAGGTTTGCAAAAATTTTTTTTTTAAAGATTTTTATTGGGGAATTGGGGAAGGGGAATAGCGCTGGGGAATTGGGGGAAGGGGAACAGAAAAGTTGCTGTCCTTTTGTTCTTCAGTCTAGTTGTGGAGGACGTTGCTTCACTGGCCCAAGTTGGCACCATCATTGCGCTCTTCCCGGGCGAGGCAGATCAGTCGCCGGCTTCTGGACGGCCGCTCACTGCGGCTGCTGGCTGCTCATGCTGGCTGCTGGCTACTCACATTAGCCCATGGCAACCCACTGCAGCAGTGGGTGCAGCCTATGCCATCGCTGGTGACTCACGGCAGCCCAGCTCCAGGTTGAGCTGTTGTTCAGCATCTTAGCTGTAGAGGGCAGTGTCACCGGCCCTCATGTGTGGGATCCGAACCGGGGCCCTCTGGCGTCCCAAGCCAGCTCTTAACCAACGCGCCACTCGGCCGGCCCCTGCAACATCTTAAATATCTATGAAAACATCAGGGTGAAAAGTTCTAAAAGGGTGTATGTTCACATGATGGCAATCGAGACAGTGAGATGAGCGGGGCTGTTTTGTGCTTCTGCGCTTTTTCTACATTTTTCTAATTTTTTTTACAGCAAATATTGTTAACAATCAGAAAAAGCACTCGCATCCATGGTGACCATCTCTGAGTGGTGGGTTGCAAGCCACTTTTGAAATTTCCTTCTAAGACCTCAGTTTTGTGCAACACTCAAAGTGTCCACAAGAAACGTGTGGCGTGTGTCATTTTGAAAGCACGCAACCCAGGCAGAACTTGTGAACGCGGTTCAGAAGGTGAGAAAGCAGGAAAGGTGCCAAGGCCGGGGGCCTGGCTGCAGACCCTCCTGAGGAGAGGGCCCGGGTCTGGGGCTTAAGAAAAAATAGGGTCTTAAGAAAAAATAGGGTCTTGTTCTAACAAAAGCAAATTTGCTGGCAAACTTGAAATGTGGTTCCAGCTCTTCCGGGAGAAGGAGCTGTCTCACTCAGCAACTGGGCTTTTCATAAGCATTTGCAGGGTCTTCTGGAAATGTTGTCACCTGAAACTTTGTTATTTTAATTGGTAGCTATTCCTGTGGGCTCCTGCTTGGAGAACAAAAGCTGCTAAGAAATCAGGGCTCCAGGCAACTTTTCTTCAACACAGGGCAAGGTAAGGAAAGGTGTGCTCACCAACCCCAGCTAGCATGCTTTGGAGAGGGCTTACGTTTGGGTTTAGCACTAACCAGTAATTAGTGAGCTCTTGGTGTGCACCAAGCTCTATGCTAACGTGGAGTCTCTGATTTTATCCTCCTGCATCTGTAGGAGGTGAGTCCTGGCATTGTGCCCATTTTACCAATGAGGAAGTGGAGGCTTACGGATATCAAGTAATAATAGTAATAACATATTTCATTAAATCTAAGACATTCCATAATTTCATGGGCCACTAAGAAAACTATACGGCCAGTGTCACAGTAAGACAGTACAGACTATAAGATGAACCCTAGGGCCGGCGGAGTGGCGCGTTGGTTAAGAGCTGGCTTGGGACACCAGCTCTGAGCAGCAGGGTTCTAGTTCGGATCCCACATGAGGGCCAGTGACACTGCCCTCTACAGCTAAGATGGTGAACAACAGCTCGACCTGGAGCTGGGCTGCTGTGAGTCGCCGGCGACAGCACAGGCTGCAGCCCCTGCTGCAGTGGGCTGCAGTGAGCTACCGTGCGTGGCTGGCAGCCACTGTGAGCTGCCGTGAGCTGCCGTGAGCCGCCGTCCACTGGCCGGCGAGCAACTGCCTCACCCGGGAAGAACGCAATGATCACAATACCAACATGGGCCAGTGAAGCGACGTCCTCCACAACTAGACTGAAGAACAAAAGGACAGCAACTTGTCTGTTCCCCTTCCCTGATTCCCCAACGCTGTTCCCCTCCCCCAATTCCCCAGTAAAATCTTAAAAAAAAAAAAGATGAACCCTAATTCTAGAGCTATTAAAAAATGCATTAAAAAAATACCATGGCTAAATGCAATCTGGTATCCTGGGTTGGATCCTAGAACAGGAAAAAAGGACATTTGTGGAAAAACTGGTAAAAATCCAAAAATTCATAAGAACTGTATACCTAAAAAGGGTGGGTTTATTGTATGTAAATTATCCCTCAATAAACCTGACTTTAAAACAACTGTCAGCCCCAAGTGAGATCCAGCTTGTAATTGCGTGTTATTCAGGCCATATTATTTGGGGGGTAAAGCGGAATTCATTATCATTTAAAAATCAGGAGATTTCATCTAAAACTAGGTATGTACATTTTTCTAGAAAAGTCACAGGCTCCGGTAACACCGGGCTCCTCTGACTCACGTGGCAGGTGTCAGCTAGCTCTGATTGGCAGCCACCTGGGACAGAGTACGCGCTCTCAGCTTGCCCCAGTCCCCACCGCTCCCTATCACCTCCCTGCTGCTGAAGCCCACCTTAGGCATTTCAGGACACCTGCTGGTGGGCATGTGAGTATGTGAGTCTTGCTTTAAACTCTGTATGCATGACAGCGTCATAAAAAGAACAACAACAATAAAACGTCTGTGACACAGACCACTGGATACCTTCCCATACCCAGTCTCCTTCCTCCTCTTGAACAGAAATCCTAAATCACTAAAGCCGGAAATGAGCTCTGCTAAAAGACCCCATTATAGTGCCTTCTTCCCAACGTGTGTGGCCACCGATACACAAGCAGAAGTCAGTGTCAGTGCATGTGGCCCTCATGGGGTACTTTCAGGGGCCGACTCCCCTGGAAGTGGATTTATTTTTTTATTTTTTTATTTTTTTTTGTCATCCCCTGTTCCTCTTTCTTGCTGGCTGGAATATGGATATGATAGTGTTTGGAAATCACTATCATATCACTAGGGTCAAGGGACAGAGAGAGTCTTCCCATGTCCCTGAAGTACCCATGGGCTGACTTTTCAGTGTCATAAGTGAATCTATTCCTTCTTTTGTTTGCTTTTGCATGTTTTTCTTCCAGTTTTATTGAGATCATCATTGGCTCACAACACTGTACACGCTAAGGTGTGCAGCATAATTCTTTGACATCCGTATATATTGGGTCGTAGGAAAAGTCATGACGCATTTTGCAACGAAAACCATAGAAAAAATACATCCTGACGTTTACGACAACCCAACAGTATGAGATGATCACCACAGTTAGGTGCAGTTAACACCTATCACCTCATTTAGCTCCAATGTTTTTTTTTCCTTGTGATGAGAAGCTTTAGGATCTACTGTGTTAGCAACTTTGAAATATACCATCCAGCAGTGGGAAGACCTACAGCCATCCTGTTGTGCATTGCATCTCAGTCCTTATTTATAACTGAAAGTTTGTACCTTTTGGCCACCGTCACCCACTTCCCCCACTCCTCCCCCCTGCCTCTGGCAACCACCAATCTGATCTCTTTTGCTGTGAGTCTGGTTTTTACAGATTCCACATATCAGTGAGGTCATAGAGCATTTGTCTTTCTCTAACTTATTCCACTTAGCGTAATGCCCTCAGGGTCCATCCCTGTTGTCACCTTCTTTTGTTTGTTGGTTTAACCCAGTTTGAGTTTACTTTCTGTCATTTGCAACCAAGAGTCGTGACTTGGTTGACTTTCCGCAACTCAGCTAGACAGCAACCGCCTCTTAAGGGAAAATGAGTCAACACAACATGCTGGTGACACGTCGCACGGCCTCTCTCTCGGCAGAGCCTCAGCTCTCCGCGCAGGAGGCAGGGCGGGCCAGCCGTGTCCAGGAGGGCCCTTCTCATAACCCCCAAAGGAAGGCGAAGGACCAGTGTCTGCAGCATCAAAGCAGAGAGAGGCTGCAACCAAATGTGTCAGGTTTTGCTCGAGGAGGTTCTTCCACGGCAGGAGTGGCAAACGATCAAACAGCAAACTCCCTCCTGGAAGAGGTCACTGCCCAGACCTGCCTGGACAGGCTACCGCTCACTTAAATCTCCGTCTTTTCGGGCCCTGAATAGGATTCCTTTATTCAAGGCTTTTTAAGGAAGACACACCCTTTCCTCCTGGCTCTGCCCTTATTTGGAATAAGTCCCTTGGCCAGCTTTACAGATGGAGAAGCAAAGGACTGTTCCTGAGTCTTGGCCCAGCTCTGCAGGAGATGGACCGAGAGGTGACAACTGGTGTGCTCCAGACAGCCCTCAAATGACCACGTCCCTGGCCCACACTGGTCGGAGACCTGGCACAAGCCCTGGCATTGCAAATCGCGGGCCCAGGGTCAATCCCAGCGCAGTCTCTGTTCGCTCTGCAAAGTTGCTTATGTCTGTAAATTTGAAGCCAGCACCCCAAAGACGTGAGATTTCACACAACAACCTGTAGTCCTGCTCTCTCATACAGCAAATACCTGCCAACGTTGAGCCCACATGCCCAGGCGGTAGCACCTGGCTGGAGCTGAGGAGCGGCTGCCAGCCTTCCAGGGGCCGGTGTGGCCCAGTTGCTGCGTCCCCCTCACCTGCCCCGTCTTCCTGCTGGCCCCAGAGGAGTTTGGACCTCTGGGCCAGATCCAGCATGTTCACCCCAAGCCCACAGGCTCCGTCACTCTGCTCTCGTCTGTGCCTTAAACATGCCAAGTTCTCTGCCACCTCCAGGGTCTCTGCACATGCTCCCTGCCTGGACTGCTCACCCCCGATGCCTTCTGTGGCCCAGACAAGTTTCTGCTTAAATGTCATCTCCTCAGAATGACTCTGACATTCTGTTCTTTGCTTCTTTCCCTTGTTTCTTTCACTCTTTCTTTATAGTTTGGTCTTCTTTACTCCTTTCTTCTCTCCTTCCTTTCTCCCTCCTTCCCTCCCTTCCTTCCTATATTTTTTCCTCACCATCTCTATCAGAGGCACTACAAGGACATGTTTCCATTCATGTCAGCCCACTAAGAAAAGACCCAACTGTCCCCTGGTGCCAACCCACATTTGTATTTTCTGACTAATAAAACCAGCAAATTCCATTTTTATAAAGGGAAGTTCCCTTTGCAAAGAAATCATCTGCTGTTGTGTGAACCGTCGCCAACTTCCACAGGCGCCAGATCCTCGGGTCTGCTCCCAGCTGCTCCCCTGTCCTCACCTCAGGAGGCGGGAAGACCTGTGGGGCTGGCATGGGAGAGCGGGGAGCCCAGAAGTAAACTGGCGGGGAGTGGGGGGAACTCCCTTTCCACAGAGCTCTGTTTTCACTCCTATGAAAGGGTGAGTGGTCACCCCGCGATCTGACCTCACACAGAGGGTGGAAGGGGCCTCCTCTCTTAGCCACGCTCTCCCCTCTCCTGATGCACACACACTTTCCTGTCGCTGAGGCAGAATCAATTTAAGAAGCTGTGTCCACATTGGAGCAGGTTTGCCCAGCCCACGAGGACCTCAACGTGCAGGTCTAGATTCTCCAAACGCTGCCAGGAAGCCAACACAATGGGCTCAGCTCCCTCCACATGCTGCAGCCTGCCCAAAGTGATGGCAAACTCCAATTTTCTTTTCCAGCTTTTTATTTAAGGCGGGAGAGGGAAGGCGAGAGCTGCCGAGAGCCTGGCAGGCCTCCTCCCCTCGCCCCACTCAGAGGCTCACGCACTCCCTGGAGACGGGCTAGTGGCCCTCAGCTGTGCACTCAGGTCCTCAGAGGCCACAGGGCGCTCTGGGGCTGGGTCCACCATCAGCTCCCTGGCCCAGCACGCGCCAGGAGGACTCCTGCTGAGTCACCACCCTCAGAGGTTCAAAGGGGACGAGTCCCCCAGAATTTCCAGAGCACCGAACAAGAACTACTATGACAGCGGCTCGGTGAGCACTGGGGATAATAAGGACCTGTCAGCCATGCCCTGGGTAGGGTCCCCGGCACAGGGGAGAGGCAGAGGCAGAGCATGTCCACATCATTTCCTGGGATCCCCCACTGACCTCCCTCAGTGTCAGAGGTTAAACAGTATCCACCCCCTCAACTTTATGTTCAAGCAGGACCTCACAATGTGACCTGATTTGGAAATAGGGTCTTTGCAGACATAATTGAGGTACAAATAGAAATAAGATCATCCTGGGAGGGAGGCTAAATCAAGCAAGAGTGTCCTTACGAGAGAAAGAAGAGGACACACAGAGGTGAGGTCATGTGACAATGGGGGCAGAGACTGGAGAGATGCAGCGATCGCCGAGGGACACCAGGGACAGCCGGCAGCCACCACAAGCTAGGCCGGCATGGGCAGTTTCTCCCTCAGACTCTCCGTTAATTTGGACTTCTGGCCTCCAGAACTAGGCAAGAATAAATTTCTGTTGCTTTAAGCCACCCAGTTAGTGATACCCTGTTTCCCTGAAAATCAGACCTAGCCAGAAAACAAGCCCTCGCATGATTTTAGGTGCCAAAATATGGCACCTTGGCACACTGAATATTTCAAGCTGAAGGAGTTTGTGGAAAAGGCACCCTTCTCCCTGAAACAGGTCATAAAACCCTCATGTGAGGGGTGCATGCCCTCCGTATCCTGGAGGACTCATGCCAGGGCTTCTTCTCTGGCTAGGTCTTATTTTAGGGGACACACGGTAAGTTGTTATGGCAGCCACAGGACACGAATACACTCAGGGAGCAAAACAACATTACCCCATATTTTTCTGTGGGGCAAAATGTATCCTTTTGGTGGGTGGATGAGGGTCATAAAAGTTAGAACTAGAAACAGTCCAATAGTCTGACATCATCATTATCCTCATCACCATCACCACCATCACCACCATCATCACCATCACCATCACCATCATCACCACCATCATCACCATCATCA
>NW_017731382.1:5060764-5066399 GCF_001890085.2 Hipposideros armiger
CACCATCATCACCATCACCACCATCACCACCATCACCACCGTCATCACAGGCATCATCTAGTAAGCATGTACTACATGCTGTGTGCTAGGCACTATATAGCCCTTCTCCAATCTTCCCAACGATGCTACAAGGTAGCTTTAATTGCTTCAATTTTCCAGACTGGGAAACTAAGGCCTGACAGATTAGATGACTTCCCCTGGAGTTCTGAGCTCAGAGAGCCAAATCCCCACTCCACATGGTTACTAGCTGTGTGACCTCTAGCAAATTCCTTACCTGGCTGATCCTCAAATCCCACACAATGGCGCCCACTCCACAGAGTCTACGGAGTGAATGAGATAATGAATACAAAGCACTTGACCTTCAACGAATGATACAGTAGTTGTTATACATTTTAGGGGGCAAAGGGACATCCTCTTTGTCTTAAACCCCAGCCACCCTATTAACTCCCTGTCCACCCCTAGAAATCTCATGAGGGCAGGAACCAGGAGTTCTAAAGCTCCCTAGGAACCCAGGTCATTTCCAGTTTTCTAGTGTGTCCATAAACATCCCAGTGCCCCCTGAGGCGCTCCTAAACAAATCCAAGCTGGCCCCATACACCCAAGGGCAGGACAGGCGACATAACCTGCAGGGCCCTGTGCAAAATGGAAATTTGAAAAATTATTAAAAATTTCAAGACATTGACAACAGAGCATTAAATCAAGCGTGGGGCCTTTCTGGGCACGGGGCCCTGTGTGACTGCCCGGTCACGTGCCTATGAAGCCAGCCCTGCCCCAGGACCCCGCTGACCTTCGTGGTCACCCACCCGGGCCCACTGCTGTGGCTCCATGAGTTTGGTAACACCTGCTCTCTCCCTGTGACTCCCCAGGCTGATGGGGTGAAAACAAATCTCTCCAAGTGACAGAGAGCCAGATCTCTGGCACGAAGTCAGGCTGTGGGAGCTGGCACAAGGGCAGAACCATTGATGAGACCATAAAACCTCACACACCCCATTGAAAAATGTAAGTCAACACAGATCCAGCCCTTTCTACACGGGGCTTCAAGCTGCAGCCTGCCTAATCCTGTATTTGATTTGGTCTGATTAACCTGATCCGACACACAGAAAGGGACAGTGGGCAAACCCCAACCCTGCCTCCGATTGGGGCCACATTAAACTTTCTATGAAACCTGTGTGCAGAGGTAGCCAACACTGGTTCTGCAGTTTTGCCGAAACAAGGAGCATGGCTGTTAGACAAGCAAACAGAAACGCAGGGGGCGTAGAGGGTGGGGCACGGTGAGCGATTACAGGCTCCCAGCCTGGGGAGATCAGCAACGGAGTCTGGAGGGGGCCCTTTGTACTGTTAGTGAGCTGCAATGTATGGCGTTCCTTCTGTTTATCCAGGCTTTGGGCTACAGCAGGAACTGGCGAACTTTTTCTGTAAAGGGCCAGATAGTAAATATTTTCGGCTCTGCAAGTCATATGGTCACGTTGCGACTCCTCGGCTGTGCCGTCGTACAGACAGGCTACAGTGCTACAGACAACATGTAAATGAGCGTGTAAGCCTGTGTTTCCATCGCACTTTACTTACCCAAGCAGGTGGCAGCTAGATTTGTCCCATGAGCTGTAGTTTGCAAGCCCCTGGGCTCAGTGGTTTAGATCCAATATGTCCTTTAACCACCTGCCCAATGGGTACCCCCACCTCCTGGCCTTGCTAACACCTTGTCTGCCCCCCACAAGTTTATTTGTTCACTGCTGTAACCCAGCACTAAAAAAAAAAAAAAATAGATGCTCAATAAGGACTGATTAAATAAAGTCTTTCTTTTTTTTTTAAATTGGGGAATTGGGGGAGGGGAACAGCGTTGGGGAATTGGGGAAGGGGAACAGACAAGTCGCTCTCCTTTTGTTCCTCAGTCTAGTTGTGGAGGACGTCGTTTCACTGGCCCATGTTGGTATTATCATTGTGCTCATCCCGGGTGAGGCAGTCGCTCACCGGCCATAGGACGGCAGCTCACGCCGGCTGCCGGCCGCTTACGGTAGCTCTCGGCAGCCCACTGCAGCAGGGACTACAGCCTACGTCATTGCCGGCGACTCACGGCAGCCCAGCTCCAGGTAGAGCTGCTGTTCACCATCTTAGCTGTGGAGGGCGCAGCGTCACTGGCCCTCATGTGGGATCCGACCTGGGGCCCTGCTGCTCAGAACTAGCGTCCCAAGCCAACACTTAACCAACGTGCCACTCGGCTGGCGCAGTATTTCATTCCCAACTTGCAGATTACAAAACCGAGGTTTAGAGAGAGGAAGTAACCTGCCTCGGGTTCCAAAACTAGATAAAGAAAGACCTGGTTCTTCAGAGATTTTGCTCAGGGACTTAGCTGTGAAACACAGGGCAAATGCTTACAGAAGCCACACAGGTAACGGAAGCAAATGAATGAAGTGCGCCAGGGACAGGTGATAGGGAGTGGTGGAGACTGTGGCTAACGAGAACATTAGGTTCTGTTTAAAGGGGTAGCTGCTCCTCAGCGCCAGCCTATCGTGGCCAGGTGCAACCCTGGGGCCAGCATGGCCAGATCTTCTGCTTTTCCTAGAGAAACTGGAAAGCCACGCTTTCAGATGAAATATTCCCATTCTTAAATGTTGGCAAGCATTTGGTTTTCTTTTTTCCTAAACTCTCTGCCAGCCAAAGCAAGCACGCCACCGCTTTGTGGCCTCTGGCTTAAAACCATTACATACTCGAAAAGTTTTGTCCCTGAGCCTTGCTTCTTCAGCGCACCAGTTGGTCAAGCTATACAACTGGCCTTTGGCTCACTGTACGCACGGAATCAGAAACCAGCAACAAGATCGAGCAATTGGCTCCAGAGCATTCTCCCACCCTAATCTCTTAACATGTAGACACGTCAGAACCAAGGCATGCTCTGGTCATGGAAATGAGTTTTCTCATGTTTAGCATTCTCCTGAGGAGGTAGATAGGTCCCTGAGGATGTGGGAACCCCTAAAATTCACTGTCTTTCGATGAAGATCAGGGCCCACACCTCGCTGAGGCTAAGGACATACTGGGTGCCTTGCTATTTCCCCAAGTTAGAATACCTTTTCGTGGAGGATATCTGTGGTTTATTTCTGCCCAGTGCTCCTTTCCTCAGTCTGGTAAATGACACCATCCTACCTTTGGGGAGTTGTCCCTCCTTCCATGTGATTCTGATGGGTTGTCAAGCACACACTTCCCCATCATAGACTTCAGAGAGAGACAGTAACCAGGCATGGCCAATCACAGTATTCCACCTTCCTGGCCATTCTGACTGTCCTAGGCATATGCACATGCTCCAGGCTGGACCAATCAGAACCCTGCCCAGGGATTTTATAGGCAGACCCTGAGAAATCCAAGCTCTCTAGTGCCTCTGTGCTTGCCATGGGAAAATTTGCGCTGTGTGTAAGCCTGGCTCTGTCACTGTCCATGACCCTCCCCACCTTTGTACAGCTGCATAAAGGAAGTCTCTCTATGGAAGAACAGCAAGAGGCCAGATAGAGAGAGAAGAGTCAGGAAAAGAGTTCTGATGACAACATATAAATCCATGAATGCATCCCTGTACTTCTCAATTCTATGAACCAAACACCATCCTTTTAGTGGCTTTTACAAGTTGTGACTGGGTTTTGTCCCAGAAACCAAAAAACTCTGTCTCCTGAATTCCCCATTGGTGTTAATGATAGCCTAACTCTAGCCCTTTCCTCTGAGGGAGTTCAAGATCAAAGAAGTAACCTATTTCCAGAAATCAGTCTCACAGGCAGAATTAAAGAGAGATGGCCAGGAAGGAAACAGACATATAAGCCCAGGAAGTGCAAAGATTCCTGAACAAGACGAACCCAAAGAGGCCCACACCAAGACACATAATAATTAAAATGGCAAAGGTTAAAGACAAAGAGAATCCTAAAAGCAGCAAGAGAAAGGCAACTAGTAACTTATAAGGGAGCTCCCATAAGACTGTCAGCTGATTTCTCAACAGAAACTTTGCAGGCCAGAAGGGTCTGGCACAGAATGTTCAAAGTGATGAAAGCAAGGACTTATAACCAAGATTACTCTACCCAGCATGGCTATCATTCAACCCAATATTATAAGAAACGTTAAAGGGGCTTCTTTACGAAGAAGGGCAGGGAGAAGGACATAAATATGAATATATGAATAATAAAATGGCAATAGCTATGTACTTATCAATAATCACTTTAAATGTAAATGGATTAAATGCTCCAATCAAAAGACACAGGGTAGCTGAATGAATAAAAAACAAGACTCTTACATATGCTGTCTATAAGAGACTCACTTCAGATTGAAAGACACACACAGACTGAAAGTAAAGGGATGGAAACAGACATTTCATGCAAATGGAAACAAAGAAAAAGCTGGAGTAGCAATACTTACATCAAACAAAATAGACTTTAAAACAAAGACTATCATAAGAGACAAAGAAGGACAACTACATAATGATAAAATGATCAATCCAACAAGAGGATATAACCCTAGTAAACATCTATGTACCCAGCATAGGAGCGCCTAAATATATAAAGCAAATATTGACCAACATAAAGGGAGACAACAACAGTAATACAGTCATAATAGTGGGCTTTAATACCCATTGACACCAGTGGACAGAGCTTCCACACAGAAAATGAACAAGGAAACAGAGGCCTTAAATGACTCATTAGACCAGATATTTGTAGACCATTTCACCCCAAAGCAGCAGAATATACATTCTTCTCAAGTGCACATGGAACATTTTCCAAGATAAACCACATCTAAGGCCACAAAACAAGTCTCAATAAATTTAAGAAGACTGAAAGCATATCAAGCATCTTTTCCAACCACAGTGGTATGAAACTAGAAATCAATTACAAGAAAAAAACTGAAAAACACACACACATACACGCTAAATAACATGCTACTGAACAATGAATGGGTTTGAAAATGAAAACACAGCCACCCAAAATCTATGGGACACAGCAAAAGCAGTCCTAGGAGGGAAATTCATAGCATATAGGCCTATCTCAAGAAACAAGAAGAAAATCTCAAATAAAAAATATAACCTTACACTTAAAGGAACTAGAAAGAGAACAACAAACAAAGCCCACAGTGAGTAGAAGGAAGAAAATAATAAAGCTCAGAGCAGAGATAAATGAAATAGAGTCTAAAAAAACAAAAAATACAGAAGATCAATGAAACAAAAAGCTGGTTCTTTGAAATGATAAACAAAATTGATAAACCTTTAACCAGACTCATCAAGAAAAAAAGAGGACCCAAATAAATAAAATCAGAAATGAAAGAGAGTGACAACTGACACCACAGAAATACAAAGGATTATAAGAAAACACTACAAGCAACTACATGTCAACAAACTGGACGAGCTGGAAGAAATGGATAAATTCCTAGACACGTACAATCTTCCAAAACTGAATCAAGAAGAAAACAGAAAATCTGAACCAACCGATTACTACTAACAAAATCGAATCAGTTCTTGAAAAATTCCCAACAAACTCCCCAAATGTCCTGGACCATAGGGTTTCACAGGTGAATTTTACCTGAAATGAATATAAAATATTTTTTTAATTTTAATTGAAAAATAAAAATAAATAAATGCGAGAGAGAGAGAGAGAGAGAGAGAGAGAGAGAGAGAGAG
>NW_017731382.1:5066459-5098664 GCF_001890085.2 Hipposideros armiger
GAGAGAGAGAGAGAGAGAGAGAGGGAGAGAGAGAGAGACGGCCAGTTGGCTGGGTCCCATTCAGGGTTTTAAGAATACCAGTACGTCATAAAGGTGTCTGCCAAAATACTCCTAAGTGCAGAGGGAAAAAGCAAACAAGTTATCTGAGGGTCTAGGTGATTTGGATGAAGCAGGCTTGGCATTTTTGTGAAGTCTTGTGCTTTAACTTAAAAATCTACGAAGAAGTTTGTCGCTCTACTCCACGATTTACCAATCCTTGTCTTAACTTGTCTTAAAGGGGCTTTTAACCAGCTTTGAAAGATGTATCATGTTTAAGCTGTGGCTGCATGTTTCCCCTGGCACATCACTGCCAGCTCTAGACAGGACCAACGTGGGAAGCAGCCTGAAAGTTCTACTGGCTTTCCAACCAGAAAGGATTGCCAGAGGGCACCCCATGGTTTATTCTCTAGAGCAATTCCGCTCTGGCCTACACTTGCATGCCCTCCTCAGCACCCCACAGTGCACTGGCACACCCCCCTAGGGAGGCTGTCCGGTGACAATTATTCTTTGAGGGAAGGTCTCATCTTGCCAACCTAAGTTATTATCCTAGGGATGCTAGTAGCCCTCTCTGTAGCTACTCAGCTGGCCCAGCACCTAATCCAGCTCTGCCCCCAAAAACCTGTGTGTCCCAGCTTGAGAAGGAAAATATGAACCTCTTCTCCCCTCCCATCAGATGTGCAAACACAAAACTCCATCAAAATGCCATTATTGGGTGTCATCTATGTGCACCGATACTACTGCATTAACCCTGCCTGAGTACCTACTGTGTGGAGGGCACAGGAGATACAAATGAACACAGTAGGTCTGCAATGAGTCCAGGCTGCTGAGCCAGTGGTGACCCTGCTGGGAGAGACATGGTGGACAAGGCTGGTGTTTAGTGCTGCGAGGCCACAGGGAGCGGGGAGCCCTGGCACCCCATCTGCTGAGTACTGTACATTTTGGGGAAACTAGATGTGGATCCACTTGGAGCCAAAGGACAAGGGCTTCTGTTCTACACTCACCTGCGTGTTCAGCACACAGAGAGACTCAGATCTTTCCACCTATGCAGAAACATCGCCTTCCATTTCATTTATTCAACGAAGCAGATGAAAATTTACCGAGGACCTACTATGGGCCCAGCACTGTTGTAGAAGGCAGACATATAGGAGAGAATAGGAGCAAGCCCCTGCTCTCGAGAAGAATACATTTTAGCGCTACAATAACAACATACAATAACAATGACAACAATACCAATATACTCACAATAATTCAACACCACCGTGTAGTGCTCCCCCTGCACCAGTTCTCAGTTCTTATTCACCTTCATAATAACCATGTCATACTCCCATCTCCATATTGTAGAGAAAAGCAAGGCTCAGAGAAGTCAAGTAACTTGCCTAAGGTCACAGAGCTGCTGAGTGGCAGAGCCAGGAACTGAACTTAGAAAGCCTGGCACTCATTAATACAACTACGACACTAATTATGATTACTGTCACACTAATAGTTTAAACTTCATGAACAGTTATGTCTGGGCATTCTCCTAAGCACCTTAAGTATATTCAAGCACGTGTTGAGGATGTACTATTTGCACAATGCTTTAAGGTTTGTTATTTCCATTTCTATGCAAGGAAACCGAGGCTTACAAAGGATGAAGGCTTGCCCAAATTCTCAGCGCAGGTACAAGACAAAAGTAAGACTGAAACCCAAGTCTCCATGACCCATGCACTTGGTGTTTAAATATGCACTCTACTGCCTCCCCAGGATACAATTTTGGTTTTTTGGAATGTTTAAACAGACCCAATGAATATTTAAACAAATCATCCATACTAAATGTTGGGTTGCTGCCCCTCAATTATTGCGTCTCTCTGTGCTCCCATTCCGGAAACTGGTATTTTCTTATTTGCTTGCCTGGAGGGCCACTAAAACGAAGGTCAACACAGCTCAGAGAGCAAATATCAATTTTCACTTTTGGAAAACAACCTGACTTTGCCTCCAGGATAAGGCGGCGCCTTTTGCTCTGAACCGGAAAGAGGAAAAGAAAGAAAGAAGAAAGCATTTTCTAAGTGACTACTCACGCTTCCTCAGCAAAGCCTGCTCTTCCCTCCCGCTCTGAGCCCTGAGCCGGCCGGCCGGGCAGCTGGGCAGCCTGCATCCCTGCCCCCTCGGGCCGTCTGCCTCTCATTGTTAAGCCTGAGGGTGAAGGCAGCTGCTAAGCAAGCCCTCGAGTCCCCGTGGTGGTGGTGGGGTGCGGGGGGGCGCACACCTTCCTTACCCACAGCTTTCTTAGCCCACCGAGAGCAGGGTGACACCCACTGCCCCACCCTCTACAGAACAGTAGGCTGTGTTCCTTGGCCACTGAGTGGGCCCCCTGGGTCACAAGGCTGGGGAGACCCCTGGGGCATAGAATCAGATGTCATAGCTGACAGTGGAGGAAACTTCCAGGGGCTTAGAGGAATTCCTTATGACAGGTCGTACAGTTCCTTCTTCCGGGGGTGCCTTTCCTCCAACCCCCCTTTCCCCTCTCCCTGGCCAGCTCTTGTTCATCCTCCAAATCTTAACACCCACTGCCTCGCTGCCTGCAACCCTCTTTCGCCAGATTCTCCCGTAGCTGTTTCTTTCCCATCATTCAGGGCTCCACCTAAGAGGAGCCTCCTGAGCAGAGGACCTCCTTGGGGCACCTCCTCAGAGAGGTCCTCCCTGATCTCACCCCAAGCAGTCCGCTCTGACACCGTCCCCTGCTTTCTCGTCTTTTTCGCGCTTATCCCTGGGTGAACTGACCTTGACTCTTTGCGGTCTGCCTCTTCCCACAAAGTCAGCATGAGAAGGGACTCTGGTTCCTCCCCAAGTCCGGGGAGCTTGCCCACTGGAAGGGTTGATTGGACTCTGCTTCCCTCTCATCTAAAAACACCCAGAAGGCCCTCGGGCTGCCACTGCCAGCTGCCCGCACCTCCTCGCCTCTCTTCTCCCGGCCGAAGCCCAAGGGACCAGAGCGAGGAGCCGCGGGAGACCAAGGCGAGCCGACTGCCCTCCACTACCACCATCCTGCAGGCTTTAACTACCAAGATGAAACAGAATTTAGACACTTGACTGTTTGGCCTGAAGACCAGAAAATCAGACACTACGAGGCTGAAGATGGAGGTAATTTAAGAAACATCCATAGCAGTGAGCGGCCAAGTTCTTTGAAAACTATCTCAGAGATAGTAACTGTCCTTTCAAGATTCAAGACCGACAAGAAGCAACTGACTGGCTACCTGGTTCACCTGTTAGACTTGAACATGGAGATCAGTGCTGAAAGGTACAAGGACTTGGTACCTGATCATACAAAAAATGCTGACCATGCAGCTAAAACTTCAGAGCCACTGGTCAATCTGCACATAAATAATCCTGATTTTAAGGCTCGCATCATGGCTTTGCCAAAGCTTCTTCAGATTCAGCATCTTGCTGATTACCTGGTGATGCTTAAGGCAGTTTGCATTTTGGTCCAGGAGCCCTGACACAGGATGCAGCTGCTAAAGCAAATCACACCAGAGGGCTTGCCTGTTGCTTTAGACAAACACGTTCTTGGTGTTGACACAGGAGATGCAGTTCTTAATGAAGCTGCTGAAATTCTGCGACTGCTGCATATAGAAGAGCTCAGAGAGCTACGGACAGGAGTGAGTGAAGTCACAGTCTCTGCTCAGGCAGTCACGGCAGATCCAAAGACAGACCACAGACTGGGGAAAGTTGGAAGAAGAACATGTTAGGATTCCAGCTTCTCACCTACTTAGTGCCAAGTGGAAACCATGGACGCTCTGGCATGAGTCTGGAAATCAAATGTCACATTTTCAAGGGAAGAATCCCAGAAAATTGACTATGTTCTAGAGATTTACCAGCACTGCTTTTTCTTTAACAAAGTTTGAGAAAGTGTGAAAAAATAAAATTTAAAAAACCAAGAAGATAGGTTGAGTGCAGGTTTGCTGGAGCCAACTCACTTTGTGGAAGAATCCAGGGAGTAGGAAATCAAAAAGAATAATTTCCCTTCTCCAGCCAGCTTGAAACAGTCCTCCATGGACCAAGCGAGATCCGGAAGACTCTGGAAGCCAGAAGGGGAGGCTCTGTCTTCCTCAGGGCCCAACTCACCCCAAACCTCACTCTGCAAACTTTCTCAAATCCCAGACCTAAAGAGAGGCAATGAAGGGCAGTGGTTAGGGAGCTTTGGAGAAAGAAACACAGGCTGGAGGGCCACAGCCGGCCCCACGGCTTGTAAACAGCGTGCCCTGGCGCAACCCACCTGACCTCCCTGTGCCTCAGTTTCTCTTCTGTAAAAGGAGGCCTCTCACTGTGATTGGTTCAGGTTAACTCTGTCCTGAGCCAATCAGCACATGGCATTCCCCTGGCCACAGGCATTGGTCAGGGATGGTCCAATCAGCTTCGAGCTCGGAGCTTTCATTCCAAGGTTGAAGAAACTTCTTTCTCTCCCTACCCACTCCTTCTGAGCATCACATACTTAGTAAGAATAAAAAAGGTAGGATTCAGGGCCAGCCGAGCGGCACGTTGGTTAAGAGCTGCCTTGAGTCGTCAGCTCTGAGCAGCAGGGCCGCTGGTTCGGATCCCACATGAGGGCCAGCGACGCTGCGCCCTCTACAGCTAAGATGGGGAACAACAGCTCAACCTGGAGCTGGGCTGCCATGAGTCACCGGCGACGGCAAAGGCTGCAGTGAGGCTGCAGTGGGCTGCCGTAAAGCTACCATGAGTGGCTGACAGCCAACGTGAGCTGCCAAGAGCTGCCATGAGCGGCCGTCCAGTGGCCAGCGACTGATCTGCCTCACCCAGGAAGAGCACAATGATCACAATACCAACATGGGCCAGTGAAGCGACGTCCTCCACACCTAGACTGAAGAACAAAAGGACAGCAACTTGTCTGTTCCCCTTCCCCGATTCCTCAAAATCTTAAAAAAAAAAAAAAAGGTAAGATTCAGATCCAATCCATCTAGCTCCAAAGCCCATATGAACTCCGCAGCCCACCACACCACCATCACAATTATACTTAGCACACACATGCTTTGGGACCCAGACAAGACGCACTCCAAAATGATAGCAGTGATTGTATTAACTTGGCAGGATAACGAGTAATTGGTGCCTGTTTCTCTGTTTTTCCATGTAATTTCAAAGAAACAGCCCAGTAACAAAAAAACGCAGTTGAAAGCAACTAACTGGAAGCTTGACAAACATCTCTTGAAAATACCCAAGGGAGGGACACTGAGCATGAGCACAATTCTTCGAGGCCCTCTTTACTATCTCATCCCTCTCAATACCGTTCTGTCTTGGGATTTTCTTGGATCTACTGGGAAGGAGAAGCTGTCTTTCCTTTGAGGCTGCAAAAAAGCTCTAAGTGCTGCTGAAGGCCATCTCATAGAGTCTAGAAAGCAGAAAAGAGAGTGAAAACTCAAAGTGAGAGAGAACAAGGATGGCTGTGACAAAGTTGGTGACATCATTCAGGCCCAGGGAACCAGATGTGCCTAATGGCAGATCGACTTCCAACAAACTACCATTTTTGTTTAAGCCAGTTTGAGTTGGGTTTTAGTTAAGAATCAAGAAAATAACCCAGTAAGCAATATCAGGGTTTTCCTTAGCCAGCTGTAATACAAAAAGGCATGAATTTTCATGTTGATTTTTTTCCAGTCACATCTGAAATGTGATTTAACCAGTTTTATAACAAAAACACTTTTTTTCCCCCTAAGGTAGAAACTCTTCCTCTCTTTGGAACAGCTGGCTTTGAGAGCTCTTTCCTGAAAGCCTGGGGCTTGATGTGTTCAGAAACTAGCTCTCTGCTGCAGGACTTTCCGCCAAGCTCCACATCTCAGGGTCTCTCTTGCCTCAGTTTCTCCCCCTGCAACAGAGGTTCTGATCCCTAAGAGAGACAGTGCAACCCAAGGCTTGAGAAGTCCCCTGAATCCTAATTAATTAAAGCGTGGAGCAAGCTGCAGATGAAAGCAGCTTGAAGAACTCTTCAGCAATCCTAATAAAGAATTTCCCCTTCAATTACAGGATAATTTTCTTCTCACGGCATTTGCAGCCAGGACCAAGCAGTTTCCTGGGCCGCTTTCCATGTGGCTGGACCAGTCTTTCTGGAATCCCTGCATTTTTTTTTTTCTATATGAGACTCGGGAAAGCAGTGGGAATGATGAAAGAAAGGAAGATGGGAGAACATTTTAGAAATGTCTATTTTATGGGATTTGAGAGTCTGCTGGAAACAACGCGAATCGCTCCAGCTGAGAGAGGTTTCCTGCAGGTCCTGGTGGAGAAGCGTTTTCTTCATTTCCCTGCTGCTCCTCGCCTCTCTTCGTCATTCTAGATGACACCAAGCTCTCCCCCCCTCACGGCCTTCATCCTAGTTCTTCCCTGTGTTGCAAATGCTTTTCCTCCTCCCAACACACACGCATCACCGGACTAACCAGGCTAACTCCTTCTACTTCAGATTTCAGCTAGTCAGTCCTTCTTCAGCCCTGCCCTGACCTGCCCAAAATATTTCAGGTTCCCCCATCCCGTGTATCCATAGCACCCCAGACTTCTTCATAGCACAAAGCACAATCGTAACTAATGACATTTCACTAGTCGTTTCTTATCTCTGTCCCCTGCTAGCCTTGAGCCCCATGAAGACAACTTGCTGATGTATTTCCAGGGTTTGGCACATGGCAAATGGCTGGTAAATACTTGAAAAGGTAAATCTGTAAAAGAATGTGTTAAGTATCTAGTCGAGATCAGCAAACTTTTTCTTAAAGGGCCAGATAGTAAATATTTTAGGCTTTACTGGCTAAGAAGAAACATGGAGGCTATTATGTAGGTTCTTATATAACCATTTTAAATGTAACCATTGAAAAATGTGTGTGTGTGTGTGTGAGAGAGAGAGAGAGAGAGAGAGAGAGAGAGAGAGAGAGAGAGAGAGAATGAGAGAGAGAAGTGCTGTAAAGAAACAGGCAGCTGGCCATATTTGGCCTGTGGGATGTAGTTCACAGACCCTTGATTATGTAGATGCCAGGCCCTATGCTGGTTTGGGGTGTGGCCGAGACTGCTGTTTGTTCCTTAGTGTCACCATTCTCCTATTCTACAGGAACAGAACCGCTGCACTTCAGGTAGACCCATGGTCTCTTGGAATAAAGAGTCCGTTTCTCAGCTTCCCTTGCAGCTAGGCATGGCCATGTGACTAAGTTTACCCAATGAGATGCTAATGGAAGCATAGGATGGAAGCTTCAGAGAATCTTCCTTGAAAGGCAGCTAGCCCATGGCCTCTCCCCAATGTTTTCTTTGTCCCTTTCTCTTTCCCATTGGTTGGAATGTGGGTGTGATGGCTGGAGCTCCAGAAGCCAGGTTGATCCATGAGTTATCCTCGGAAGTGGAAGCCTACGTAGTGGGGCAAAAATACAGAAGGACGGACTCCAGGGAGGAGTGCTGGCCACGCCAGAGCTGGATCTCCTTCCTGCTGACCTTTTCAGCACGTAAGAGAAACAAACACGTCTCTTGCTGAAATATCTGTGTGTGGGGGGCTTTATATTCTTAGCAGCTCATTCTCGTCCTAACAATATGGGGGAGAGGAAAGAAGGTTACCACAGTGAGTAAGAAACATTCCCTTCTCCCTTCATAGCCCCCTGAAGAGAAGAAAAGCGGGCACCTCGCTCTAACCCAGTGGCTCAAACGACCCAGGACAAGTTACTGGGTTAGTTCTCAGAGAATCAGAGAGGCTTCATGGAGGCAGAAGTCAGGCAGGAGGTTCCCTATGGGTCAGATGGTTAATGCAAATGTCATAAGCCAGGGGCTCACGAGCCAATTATGACCTGCAGATTTGCTTAGGGGGGTGGACCATGCAACAAAAAGCTGCCAAAAAATAAAATAAAAATACAATGAACATTCATATGCACTCACTTAGATTCACCTCCTGATACCATTCTCTCACACTGCTTTCTCTCTCCCTTTATACACATGGCCGATGTGCATGTCTGTCTCGTAAGGACATCTAACATAACCACAGTTCAGTTTTCACACAACTTAGTGTGAAACACTATCTACATAATACATATATTAGCATAATAGCACAGTATTACACTATTAGCATACCAACATAATAGTACACATTCTCTTACCTAATATACATGCAGTCCCCATGTCCCCAGCTGTCCCAATAATGTCCTCTGTAGTCATCTGCCTGGCACTTAGCTGTCATATCTCTTCAGTCCCTTTTCATCTGCGACTATTCTGCTGTCATTTTTGTTTTCGTCTTTTATGATATGGACATTTTTGAAGAGTCCAGGCTAGGTTTCTGTAGGAAGTCTCTTGATTTTGATTTGTGGGGGTCTTTTTTGTTTTGTTTCTTGGGGGGGTTTTCTACTGTGAATGGATATCAACCTCTAAAAGTCTGACATTTACCTTAAAATCTGGAGGTCTGCTGTCAGTGAGAAGTCAAGAGGACATGTGTGGATTTAAGGGGCGGTGGTCCCTTGAGACAGAGCGTGGGTTTTTCTAGGAACCCCAGCTGCCTCTACTTCCATTTCGCTTTCCACAGCTCCTCTGGACCCACATCTGGTACTTGCAAATCCTGCATTACAGAAACAGGGTTTGGCTCAGCCACACGCACGCAGAGACTCTGGAGGTCCGCGAGGTCCCGTCCTCCTGGAGGAGGGTGTCCAAACCTCAAGGTGGCTGGTGATGCGGCTGCAGGAGGAGCTGGCAGCAGGTCCACCTGCAGAACTGGCAGGGCCCAGTGCACAATGCAAACGCGGGGTAAGAACTTCCACCACTCCCACCGTCACGAGATGCATCATGAGTCCTGCGCATGAAGTGTAAGTTTGCTTCATCACTTAGCTACCTAGTAGCCGATTCCTCCTCTGCTGCCAAACATGCACCCGGATTGACGAACTTGAATTAGACTTCTGAATGTTTACCTTCCGCTCACTGATAACACCCATGGATAAATGTTAGAACTCTTCGTTGACTATGTCATAGTGTATTATTTTCAAGTCAAATGGCTTTCAACAATTGATTTCAGGTGTGGAGACATATATACTGTGACCTAACCAAAATATATATATAATAAAGATATATAAGGAATGATGTAAAAAAAAAAAAAAAAAAAGGCCAGAGAGCAACAGCAGAGCCTTCAGCCCAGCATGGGCCCTTCTGACTGGGAGCCTGTTCACGAAGCTGACCTGGGTGGTCAGATCATAAATGGCCTTAAAAAGCGGGCCAAGGAGTCTGGATCTTCTTAGTTGCCTATCTGGGGTAGGGCACTTCTACAGAAGACTCTGTAAGCAGAGGAGTTCCAAGCTCAGGCGGGCACTGCAGAAAAGTCACTTTGAAGGCGGTGATGACAAAGAAAGCGTCCTCTCTGCCAACCATCCATGAAACGCCCCATCAAGGCCCAGTCAGGAAATGAGGCCAGCCCGGCCAAGACCACAGAAGCCAGTCCAGCTGCTGGGGAGTTCCGAGGCGCTCTGAGGGGATAGCTCCTCCTCGGGGCTCAGGGGCAGGAATAACAAGGAAGCTGCTGTGTGTCCCTTCTGAGCCGGCTGCGCTCCACACACGGTGAGAACAGGGACCACCCGAGTCCACAGCCCCCAGAGAGGACTGGGGCCCAGAGAGAGACAGGCAGGCACTTGCCAGGCTCAGCGTGCCGTCAGCTGGGGTGAGGATGTAAGGCGTCTGTTTTCCAAACGTTTCCCAAACTTTGGTCGTTGCTGTCCCCTTCACAATGCCACCTACGCTTCACTGACTTCCTGTTTTCCTTTTAAAGTGAGTTACTTTAGGGGCTTAAATGTATTTCGAAAGCAAAGTTTATATCACTGCTGTTAACCAGCATCATTTGCCATCCCTGGTGACTACGAATAAAATAAACACAACAAAAACCAAATATTATTAAGCCCTAGCTAGACAAGCAGTGCCTACTGAAGGGTCTAAGTTTGAGGCCCTTTCTCTCTTAAAAATAATAATAAGCAAACAAAGAAAGAGGTTAGCAATGTTAGAGAGACATGAGGACAGACCCCAAGCTGAAACTTGCTCTTCTATCTCATCAGAAGGATTGGGAAAGATCTGAAAATGAAAATACCTGTCTCTTTCAAGGAAACGTAATGGCACTTAATGCCACGCCTGCGTACCGTCCCAACATGATCTCAGGCAGATTCAGCGGCATCTGACACACACTCGGAAAACCATGAATCAAGGTCCATTCTCAAAGTGTGTTCCCTGGATCACGGGGAGCTCATCAGAAACGCATGTTGTCAGGCTCCGCCGGTGAGCAGGCCCAGCAGTCTGTGAATTCAGAAGCCCTCCAGGGGGTTCTAATGTAGACTCAAGTTTGAGACCTACTGCTCTAGACTCTAAAGGACGCCAATGACATAGCCTGTCATCGATCTGGGACCAGCCCTCACCAAACAAGAGGGGAACCCTATTTGTGCCTGGGTATCTCCATCCATAAACCAGGAAAAAAGTGAGCGCATCCATCTCCGAGGGCTGCCTGGATGACACGTGTCAGGCTCAGCGCCTGGCTGGGGGCACCGAGAAAGCGTTGCATAAATAGTCACTACCATGGTTAGCAATAATAGTACCAGGATGAGTGGGGCTGCAGGCAGGAGTGCTTCCTTCTCTACAGACCTCTGTATTGTTCGACCTGTTAACAACAACATTTGAAAATGTATTCCTTTTGAAATGTTAGAGAAACTTCGTAAAACAAAAATAGTATTTCAAAAAAAAGACAAATAAAATAGTGTATATAGTCATTTGTATTAAAATATAATATATGCTATTTATGCATGTGTATACTGAGCGTTTGCATAGAAAAAAACTGTAAATATTTACATTTAAATAGAAACAGTGGTTACATTGGAATCTCTGGATAGTCATTTCTTCTTGATACTCTTCTAAATTGTCTGATAGTCTTTGACTTTTGTTTTTGTTTTGTTTATAACAGGCATGCATTTCCGTTATAACTTGGTTATAAGGGGGACACTTGGCAGTCCCTGCAGACATTCTTGGTTGCCCTAACTGGAGGGAGGGGGTGGTGCTGCTGGCATCTTGTGGGTGGAGGCCAGGGATGCTGCTAACATCCCACAGTGCCCAGGGCGGCCCCGCAGCTAAGGAGTCTGCAGATCAAGATGTCAATGGGGTCATTCCCACTTTGAAGTCCCCACAGCTGCCCTTCTCTGGGCAGGTTCTGCCCCACGAGTTCATCTCACGGTGGCAACAACACTGTGAGCTGACAGCCACCCACTTTTCCCAGATGAGAAAAGTGGGGCACGAGGAGTTATATGCTCTGTCCAGGCCCAGCCCTCATGCTCCCACCCCATCCCGACCCTCAGGAAGTGTACCCTGCAAAGGGACCCTGAGCCCCTCAGCGGCAGGTATGGAATTCCAGCACCCCAGTCCCAGAGGCATCCCCGGCCCCTCACGGGGGCTCCCTGGTGTCCACGCCTGCTTGTAAAGAACAAGCCTTTGAAGTCGACTTTCGGAGAGGCATTAACTCCACCCACCCCCTTTCACAAATATTCCCCCAGCTCCATCCTACCTCCTCCTAGATTATCAGCTGAGAAAGGCCAGGGATGCAGCCAATGGCCACCTGTGACTTGTTTGGGGCTTAAGTCTCAAAGATGAAAAGTGTCTCCTACCTAGTTTTTATTGAATGTATGTGATTTGCTTTTCTTCTTCACTCCATTGTTCTTCGAAAACCAGAACCCAGTTATTGGCGTCAAAATTTAAACACAGAGAAGATCCCCCAAGAAACCCAGTTCCACACTCCCCACCCCCATCTCAGCTCCCCTCTCAACCGTCCTGTAAAACATCACTGTGGCTTTTAGCAAGGAGTTCTACAGGTTGGATTTCTTCTGAGTGACACCCCCACCCCAGCCTGTCCAGGACAGGCTGCCGAGTTCCCCTAAAGACATTACAGCTTTCCTGAGTGACAGGCTGGACCCAAACTTTCCGTGTGCGCGGCCATTTCAGGGCAATTGTTGGTGCCAAGAGCGTGGTCTGTGCAAAGCCCACCTGATTGGCAGAGGTAAACAGCCTCCGCCTGGGGAGTTTTAGGAACAATAAAAGGAGGGGAGACAGGATGAGACTCGTGTGTCTCTGGGCTCAATGTGGAAATAATCATTTCTAAGAAAAACAAATTAAAAATTTAAAGGAGCTTCCTGCTGCATGACTTAAGATCTGGTTTGACTGGAATTACATCAAAAGGCATAAAATATAAACATTTCACAGAGTGTCTCTCCGGGTCTGTGTTCCACCCACTGTCACTCCACACACACACAAACACACACACACACACACACAAACACACACACACAGAGCCATAGACTGATCAAACGTCAATACTGAAAGAGAATTTCAAAGTCATGTGGGTCAACCCCCCACCCCCACCCCCAGCCCCCACTGCAGTGAGAGGGAAACAGTCCAGGATGGGTGGTCACAGATGGCCAAGGGCCTTGCTCCCAGAGCACAGCTAGTTACAGGTAGGCATGAGGACAGAGGCGGGCGGCCTGACAACAAATGTGTCCCCAGCCGGACACGGGGTTGGCACTTAGCACTGACCGACTCCATCACTCCTCCCACAGCCCTGCGAAACACGTAATATCCTCACCCCCAGATACCCATGAGGAGGCTGACGCCGAGAGGCCAAATAACCAAGCTGAGACCACACTGGGACTGTGGATCTGCTATTTCTTGCTCTGCACACTGTGGGAGGCAGAATAATGTCTCCCAAAGATGTCCCCATCCTAAGACCCAAAATCTGTGACTATGTCACCAGGGTCCTTGTCACAGGGAGGCAGGAGGGTCAGAGACAGAGAGGGTTTTGAAGATGCTACACTGCTGGCTTTGAAGATAGAACAGAGGGCCACAAGGCAAGGAATGCAGAGAAAAGCTGGCAAGGGCAAGAAACAATCTTGTCCCTAGAGCCACCAGCCGACACCTTGATCTTAGCCTAGTGAGACCCATTTTGGTCTTCTAACCTCAGGACTGTAAGATACTAAATTCATGTTGTTCTAAGCCACTCATCTGCGGTTATTTGTTACAGCAGCAAGAAGACACTGACACACACCCTGGGGTTCGGGCGCTGAGGGTCACAGAGCAGGGTCTCCAGCCTGCCTCTTGCACTTTCTGGCTATGGGATATGATGCTGGATAGATACGCAGTTTCCTTGTCAGTGAAGCGAGTCCAGGGAAAGAAGTTTGTCACGGGTTGTGCCTGGCGTGAAGACAGCAGCCTCTGAGCTGCACCATTTGTCCTCATCACGGTGATCACGAGGGCCAGGGCAGTCTTGTTCATGGCTGTGTGCCCAGCACCAAGAGTGGGGTCTACACACAGCAGGCGCCCAGTGAATCAATTTGAATGAATAGGGAGTCAAGAATTCGAGAATCTTGATATTTCTGGAAACCAGAATAAATCTACAGGTAGCTGAAGGGTGGGGCCACCGCCATCGAGTCAATCACCATAATTCTATATCAAATGGGATGTCCTTCTCGCAGCCAGGGCAGGCCAGGGGGCACTTCTGACCATCTCCCATCCTCCTGAATGGTGTCTGGCAAGTGGAGGGGAAGCCAACCTCCCTCACCACCCACAGCTTCCCGAGCGTGCCCTGCTGTCCTGTCTCTGCCCCTTTGTGCTCGCTGCTCTCTCTGCCTGGGGTGCCTCTCTCCAGCGCCAACCCCTGCACCTGCTGCACACACCTGCTTCCTGGCAGCTTTCTCACAGGTGGGGACACCTTTGCTGAGTTCCTGGTCATCTCCCCGATGCCTCCATTCTACCCCGGTCTCCTGTCCCTGTCCCCTGAGCAGTGTCTCACCCCCCCCACACACACACACACACTGTATCTAGAAAATACAAGGATTCATGGGTCCCCCAAGACCCACATGTGACCTCCAGGAACAGAGGTAGGAGGAGGAACGGGGAAGGGAGGGCTGTTTACTGAGTATCCCTCCCTCCCTGGGCCCTGGGCCAAACAACTTGCCAGCTGCCCGTCATCCATCGTGACAGTCACATCGTGCAGCCAAACATTTCCAGCATTCCCTGAGATAAGGGATGGCTGCTCTCAAACAAAGTCGTCAAGAGTCCCTGTGGAACTGAGAGAAGGCTCTTGCCACATGGATGCAGACACCTTCTGTCTTTTCACAAGGACAATCCTTCTGGATTCTGAGATCAATTTTGTCCTTGCTCTGATGTGAATGCTTACCAGTCCCATCCCCAGGGAAATGCCAGGGATCCTGGATGGTAACTCGGAGGTGGCCACCCAGTCCCCAAGCCCCGCCCCCGGATTTCAGATACTTGAACAAATTGCTCAGGTCCACAAACTCCCAAATCGGGGACTCCTGGGGTGGAATGGAGAGCACATGGACTTTATTGTCGGGAGACCTTGTTCAGCCCAGTTCTCTCATGGGCAGGAAAAGCAGCCTTGAACTGGCCACTCAGCTGCTCAGTCCGTTTCTTATTCTGCTAACAAGGTCCCAGCAGCAGCTGCTGCAGCCTCTAGTACTCATGTAGGGCTCGCAATGTGTTCGGTGCTATTCTACGCGAGTTTCAGTATTAACTCCTTTTTCATCCGAACAGTCATCATATTATTCCCCATTACACAGCTGAAAAAATCAAGGCACAAAAAAGCTAAAAGGATGAGCGAGTGGAAGAGTAGAGCCTAAGCACGTGCCCCTGAGCCTGGGCCCGAATCACCTGGAGTCCACTGGAGTACGTGACCCCACAACTAGCAGAATAACAGACGTTAACATGCTTTTGCAGAGGGGGAGTGGGGGTGCTTGCTATTCTGTTGAAGAGTTTTACGCAGGGCTTACTTAGGGAATGAGGAGAGGAACTAAACCTTTTCCCAATCCAACTGGGAGGCTCACACATGCAGATGACGGGTGGAGTCGAAGGGACAACACAGCCCTGAGATGACCGGGCCCTACGGCATCACTCAGTCCCTCATTCAGCAAATGTTCATTTGTGTGCCTGTTTGGTACCAGGCGGTGGGGTTAAGTCAAGTGGTCATGGCAAGCCTTACATGGGCTCACCCAAGCCTGGGGACAAAGGAAGATCAATAGTGTGGCAGGGAAATGACGGCAGGAGGGACCCCAGTGCAAACCCCAGTGCTCAGTGTCAGGGCTGCAATGAACGGTGACAACCAGGGGTGTCAGGATGAGAATGGCAGTCCTCGCCAGGGCTCCTCCAGGCCGCCTGCGCTGACCCCGCACAAGCGTGGTCCACCTACCTGCAGCATCACAACACCTGGTCGAAATGCAGATTCCGGGGCGCCCCCCAGGCCTGCTGAACCAGACCCTTGATTTTAACACGGTGCCCCGCTTGGTGGACGTTCCCTTACAGCAGACTGGCACTGCTGGGGGGCAGTCATCTTGCCTGTTCTCAGGCTCTTTGCAGCCTTCAAACTAGAATAGTTTCAGTGGGTGGGTGGAGTGGGGACATATTAAAATCACAAAAGAAGGGCATCTGTAAAACTACCTGCCAGGAAGGTTTTATAAACTCCGTTATCTGGGCTTCCATCGGCATGCATAGCCAGCCTTTTTATCTGGTTTTACAGCCCCACCTGGGCCGGCAGAGTCCTGCCCCACCTCCACACCCCAAAGTCCCCAGCCGAGAAACAGTCTTCCAACCACTTCAAACTCACTGTCCCCTCCCAGACTGGAAGGGGGCAGACGGCAGGGAGGCCAGAAGAAAGGGCTGCCTAGGCCCGGGATTTACTCTAAAAAAACAATCCAGGGCACACACAGACCTAAAACCATACGGATGCGAAAGAGTCAAACAATCAAGATGGCCACTGATAGGGGTTCTGTTTAAAACTTGTTAAGAATCCACATGAGCTAATGTGATGCAGCCATTAGCATGACACTGAGGATTATATGTTAATATCCCAGCAAGTTTGAGGCCATTTTTGTAAAACAAGCATATAAATAGAATTTAGAATGTTGAGCTAATAACGGATTCACTTTAATCACATCCTTATTACAATAAGTAATTCACACACATATATATAGTGTGTTTGTTTCTTTCTTTATTTATTTATTTTAAATCTCACTGCAATGCTATGAAGTTGAGGCTACTATTATCTCTACAAAGGAAGTAGGCTTTGCAATAGCAAATATTTTGCCCAAAGTCATCAAAAAGAATGAGCTCTTCTATTTATACATTATCTAAAAAGTAAAAAATAAATTTGAGCTTCCTAATATTTTAATTTTTAAAAATTGCCACATGGAATTGTAACTATTTGGCTGTTGCGACCTATAAAAATGGCAACTGCATATGGTTGACCTGTGTCCATGGAAAAGGGGCCACAGGTTAAAACTGACAAGTTTAGGAGACTAAAACTAAGATGGCGTGAGCACACACACACAAAAATTTTTAACTAAGTGGGCCATGGTGGGAAGTCACATTTTCAGCTTCCTCATTAAGTTAATCTGTGCCTTTTCAGTGGGCCTGTTGTCTTTCTGTACCTAAGATAACATCTCTAATTCTTTTTCTCAACCAGAGCTGAAAACTGCAAAATTCCTCATTATTATGCTTGTCTCCTGATTACTTACCATCTCTATGTGCTGTAAAGAGCTGTTAGCTATCCTGCACCCACCTATGTAACAGAAGGACCTGTCTCTCCAGTTTACTTTTATCCAATCCCACAGATTTCCCCACTTTGCTTTCTCCCACCCCCTTAATCTATCACCAGTGGATTTCATGTAGCCTTCCTCCTTTGATTTTATGTACAAAATAAGCTGTAAAACTGCCATTTTGCGGAGCATTTTCTCAATCCGTTGAGATTTTGCTTCCCAACAATTGTCGACAGTTTGGCTCAAATAAACTTATAAGCTTTCTCTTAGGCTGGATGTGTTTTGTCAACACCTAATACATGAATATAATTCATAAATGATTTATAACTTATAAGAACACAACTATAAATGAAAATACCATGTATTGTTAAGTTGTGCGCATATATTGGGGCAAATGGTCAAAAATACCGCCCTAGCGGAGTGCACAATGAAAGCACGTTTAGGCAGAGTGTGCTGGGTCTCTGGGAGGGTGGGCACCTAGGGAATGGGCCCTTGGTGGGGTGGAGAGGGAGGGAAGTTCTTACCAGCTCTATTTCTGAGCCACTGAGACCCAAATGTTAAGTAGAGAGTTGGAATGGCTTGAATGGTTAGCAGCGGCATTTGGGAAACTTCAGCTTTGTGTAAACCGTTTTCCGTGGATGCTCTAAAGTGAGGACCTCATCATCATCATAACAGTAACAGCTGCAAAAACCAGGTGCTGTCCTGAGTGTGTGTATCCTTTGAATCTTCCCAATGACCCTCTGAGGAGGGTACCCTTGTTATAGACTGGCTTGATAGCTAACGACATCATCATCAATTCCGAACAAGCCACACAATTCGGCCCTAGGCTCTCTGGGGCCAACGCCATGCAATTTGCATTCAACTCAAGCACCCGCCATTTTGACACAGCTCAGGAGCCTTTTTGACTCAGCCTAAAATGTACAACAATATTGACAATCAACCTCGAACTCCATGCATGAGCCATTGCCTCCACTAATATCCACATCAAGCTTAAATGAACTCAGGTTCCAAAAAAATTCATGTGAAAAATCCTACCTTTACATCCAGCTGATACCCATTCATAGGTGCGGGACGAGCTCTCAGCCGACGTTCACCCCAAAATCCTGGGTAGTAACAAATGGATGGAAACCACCTGAACACTGTTGAATAAATTATGGTTCCTCCACGCAAGTGTTTAAAAGAACAAGCTAGAACTTTCTGTTCTTACTTGGCCCTTTCAACAAGGTACACAGGTAACCCCCAACAACCCGGGTTGGAACTGTGCAGGCCCTTTGTATCCTTGCGTTTCACATCTGCAGATTTGACCACCTGAGGAGCCTCAGAAAACCAACTGAACTCCCAACTGAAAATTCTATTTTCCATTGGCATTTGGTTGAATCAGCCAAGTATTGGAAGGGCTGATTTTTTACTACGTGGGGGTCGGCACCCCAAAGGTCTGCGTTGTTCAAAAGTCAACTGTACTAAAAAGCCTTGGGGGTGGGCCAAAGGGCCTGAGAATGGGAAGTGAAGAACAGCACAGTCCAGGATGGAAGGTACGACCTTGGGAGCCAGAACGCCTGAGTTTGAATTCCAGCTTGGCTGCTTACTGTGTGACCTTGAGCAAGTTACTTAACCTCTCTGCACCTTAATTCCCTTATCTATAAAATGTGATAAATAAGTTATGTGTAAAAGGCTTAGAAGAGGGTCTGAGTGAGATACATCATAAGGGCTACAGAGGTGTTAGATGGCATTATTATAAAACAAGAGCTCCTCTGTGCTTTTACATATTACAATCCCAGACATTGCTTTCCAGTCATTTTCAAAGGACTTTAATCAGCTTCGATAGGAAAGTTGCCGTGTACTTTGTGCTGGTGCTTTACACACAGGCAGCAGGATGGGTGTGTGAAGAGCAAGGCCCTGGCATGCAATGTGGCTCCAATCTGGTCCCCACACTGTGTGTCCCTATACAGGTCAGTCTCCTCAGGGAGCTGCAGCGTCCTCATTTGTCAAATGTTGATGATAATCATGGTGCCAGTGACTCCCAAACCACATCAGCTACATCAAGCTCTCTCAGCACAGTGCGTGGTAATTGATGGTCTAAAAAATGTGAATTGTCATCCCTGCATCTCACATTCTCAAAACTTTGCAAGCCATGTCAGTTATCCTCTCCAATGTTCCTTTTCTTCATCTATAGAATCATTTTTCCCTGAGATCTTTGAAACCCTGGCTCTGCCACTGAAAAGTTGTATGACCTTGGAACGGTTACTAAACTCATCTGAACCTCAGTCGGCCTACTCGTAAAATGGGGATATGATGGTGCCTAGCCCTAGGATGACTTGGAGGACTAAGTGATGTAATGAATGTAAAACGTTGAGCACAGTACAATATAGTACATGTCCATCATTACTATTTCTAATCTTCACGAATACCATGTGGGAGCCCCATTATAATGGGCCCCGTTACATAGCCTGAGAAAGCTGAAATCAGAGGATAACTATATGCCTTAGATCACACAGGTAACAAGCAGGAAATGTCTTGTTAACTTCTAATTGTTGCCTGTGTTTTTGCCATGTTTTCTCATATACTGTACCTTATAAACTTTGGTGTCGGTACCTGGTAAGCATGAATTTGCTCCGTTCATCAGAGCTATGGAAGGATGCAATGCCTTCTGAGCCTGGCAAGCCCAGGTCTGAATCCTCGCTGTGCCAAGCTGAAATCTCCCTCCGGAATGTAAGTTCCATGCAGACCTGGGCCTTGTCTTTCTTCATGGTTCTCTCCCCAGGAATCACTCTGGGTTCTAAGTCAGTGCATATAAAAAGAAGTGGGTGTGGTCAGAATTACTCTTGAAAATTCCATCAATCATGCACAAACTACTGTAAACAGGGTTTGTATATAAAGCTTGTATGGGATAAGGTAGGACAGGATAATGGGTGGGAAGTAAATTGAGTCCCTTCTGTCTGGATAAGGCGTGGATAAGGTGTGGAAGGGAGGGTGCGTACACTGAAGCGTTCACATACAAAAGCAAGGCATGCCACCAGGCATCCCTTTCCTCTTCAGAGTACAGTTAAGTTTGCCGAAATTAAACGCACACTTCATGGAATTCTCCTAGTGTTAAAACGTTGGTGCAAATATGAAGATGAGGGAGCAGAGGCAGTGACAGAACATCAAGACAGAAATCATTTTCTGTGTGCATATTTCTGAAATTACCTGAGCCCTAAGAAATTCAGCACCCAGCATTTCCCTCCTGAGAATCTCACCAACATTTTCTCCAGCCATCAGGTTCCACAAGGTTCGACCCTAAGTCTGAGCTTCAGTTCAGCACCGGCGGGAGAGCCCACGGGCCCTTCACAGGGTGGAACAGAATGGTTCTGAGCCTTGCAACCTGAGGAGCAACATATGAGAGTGGCAGGTTGGGGACACAGCACACGCGGGCCAGGGAGGCCTCCTAAATGACTCAAGTGGATGGCAGTGGGGTCTGGGGATCTGTGGCAACAAGCGTGCCCCACTGTCCACAGCAGTCCAGCCGATGCTCCAAGCAGGGAAGCTGGCGAGGCAAGGTCCACCTTGCATGGTTGTTGCCCATTTTGCCTAACTCCAGGACACTGCCGACCTATCCTATAGTTGCTTACACAAGACCATTTCAGAGGTGCGGCGCCATTGCAATTCTTGGTTATTTGGCCCCGCCTAGGATTTCGGCAGCCAATGAAGGATCATTTTGCTTTGGTCATTCTGAGCTGGGCTGCAGTCACTCCTCATGGCTGACATGTAGACAGCGTGTAGAATATTATCATGTAAAGCTGTGTTGGGGGCCCGCACATCCTGTCCATGCTCCAACCTGCAGTGAGTGCTAAGCTACCCAGGAGCTTGCTAGGTACCCCAAGAAGCAAACTGGGTCATGAGCAGGACACCACATTCCTATTAGCAAAATCCACCATTCCAGGCGGATCCAGCAATGCGCAATATTTTCCTTCCATAAACACACCCTCCGGAGCAGTGTTAGCCTTCATCTAGTTCGACTCTTCCTTGTACCTCAATGTGCCTTTTTTGAGCCAAGTAATATTTGGCAGCTTTAACAAAGCAAAGAAAAAAGGTAGGCTGCCATGGGTGGGAAATGTGCGTTTTTCTATTTAGCTCCAAAAGTGCTTGAGAAAAAAAGAAAAACAATGGTCAGGTTGTTAGGGGCACAGAAGTGGGATGGGGAGTTGCTTGTTTGTTTAAAATGGAAGTTTCGTTTATATCATAGGAAGACAGAAAGGCCAGTTTCTTTAGTCAACAGCTTATGTCAAAGCATACTTAATGTACCCACAAGAGAACTCGGGAGTCCCCGGCCATCTGAGTCACTCTTTTTACCCCTGTAAATTTGCGGTACTTGGAAAACTTGGAACCTTGAGAGAAATCTACTTCTTTGGATAACGCATTCAAATATGAATGGTAGCACCATGGAAAGAACCCAAACCTCACTCCAGATTTTATTTTTAAGGGGCAACAATGTTTTACACAGAATGCTCTCTTCCCTTGAGGAAACTGAATATTTTGAAAAGCCTTTTTTTTTTTAAACAAAGAAACTCTACTCCAAATGTATTTAAATTGATATGACATTCTATTTTCCTTCTTCCATCAAATGCAAGCATAGAATGAATGTATGGAGACCCTACCGACCCTTGTCAACAACGGGATAAGAAAATTGTTGACAAGAAGTAAGAAAAGAAAAAAGGTAACTTTAAAAAGTAAAGCGGGGCCGGCCGAGTGGCACGATGGTTAAGAACTGGCTTGGGACGCCAGAGGGCCCCGGTTCGGATCCCACATATGAGGGCCAGTGACACTGCCCTCCACAGCTAAGATGCTGAACAACAGCTCAACCTGGAGCTGGGCTGCCCTGAGTCGCCGGCGACGGCGTGGGCTGCAGCCCCTGTGGCAGTGGGTTGCCATGGGCTACCGTGTGTAGCCAGCAGCCAGCAGCCAGCATGAGCGGCCAGCAGCCGCTGTGAGCGGCCGTCCAGAAGCCGGCGACTGATCTGCCTCGCCCGGGAAGAGCGCGATGATGGTGCCAACTTGGGCCAGTGAAGCCACGTCCTCCACAACTAGACTGAAGAACAAAAGGACAGTAACTTGTCTATTCCCCTTCCCCCAATTCCCCAGCACTGTTCCCATCCCCCCAATTCCCCAATTAAAAAAAAAAAAGTCAAGTGGAGGGCTGGCCGAGTGGTTCAGTGGTTAAGAGCTTGCTCAAGAGCACAAGCTCTGAGCAACAGGGTTGCCAGTTCGATTCCCACATGGGCCAGTGAGCTGCGCCTTAACTGAGCTGCCACTGAGCTTCCAACAGGTGGCAGGATGGCTCAGCTGGTGAGAGCACGTGCTCCTAACAACGAGGCTACCTGTTCGAGAGGGCTATGCCCACCTGCAACTAAAAGACTGAATTCAGCACCTTAAGCTGAGCTGCTGCCTGGGTGGCTCAGGGGATAGAATGCGCGTTCTTAACAACAAGGCTACTGGTTCGACTCCCACATGGGATGGTGACTACACCCACCTGCAACTAATTGAACACAGCACCTTGAGCTGAGCGGTGTGACTGGACTTGGAGCTGAGCTAGCTGAGCCCTCTACAACTAAGACTGAAGGACAACAACTTGGCTGTTCCCCTCCCCCAATTCCCCAATAAAATCTTAAAAAAAAAAAAAAAAGTAAAGTGGAGAAACCTGGCCAACACGACCTCAACCAGGTGACAGAGTTTAACATCAACAGTGGAGAGCATGGACCCTTGATATGATGTGATGAGAAGACTCGTCACCTTGGGTGTCTTCCTTCCCCAACCCATAGCCCCAGTCTATTTGTGAGAATAACTTGAGATAAATCCCAAGTGAGGGACATTCTACAAAAGAGATGACCAGGACTCCTTCAAACTGCCAAGGTCATCAAAACCAAAGAAAGTCTGAGAAACTGTCACAGCGAGAGGGGCCTAAGGACACATGATGACCAAATGTCATGTGGTGACCTAGGTGGGGTCTTGGACCAGAAAAAGGATATTAGGAAAAAAACTAAGAAAATCTGTATCAACTATGGACTTCAGTTAACAATAATAATCAACACTGGTTCACTAATCATAACAAATATTAATAGATACTAATATGTTAGAAGAAGCTGGGTATGGGATGTATGGAAACTCTCTGTATTCTTTCAAGTCTTTCTGTAAATCTACAAGTACTCTAAAATTAAAAGTTTATTTTAAAAATAAATATTGTAATTTCATCTAATTCTATGATCTTTAATTTTTCCTTCTTCGTAAAGTTACTACTGTTTTAGCTACTCATCTGTTGTCTTTTTAGCCCTCAAATACTGAGTTAATGAATTCTTTACATTAAATTCTTTGTTTAAATAACTTCTGTGGTTTCCACTTTCGTAACCAGACCTGACTGATATACTTGCTTGCACAAGGCATCGAGTCTACAAATATTTACTGAGTGCCTCCTATGTGGCAAAAACTGTTCTAGATGAGGGAACACGTTGGTGACAAGACAAACAGAATCCCTGACATCAGAACCTTCCAGTCTACTGAGAGAAGACAGACAGTAACCATTTTTTTAAGAGTATCATTTATTGATTTATTTATTTTTAATTGGGGAACTGGGGAACAGTGTTGGGGAATCGGGAAAGGGGAACAGACAAGTCACTGTCCTTTTGTTCTTCAGTCTAGTTGTGGAGGACGTCGCTTCATTGGCCCATGTTGGTATTGTGATCATTGTGCTCTTCCCAGCTGAGGCAGCTGCTTGTCGGCCATTGGATGGCCACTCACAGTGGCTCATGGCCACTCACAGTAGCTTTCGGCAGCCCCATTGCAGCCCCACTGCAGCCTACGCCATCGCCGGCCACTCACAGCAGCCCAGCTCCAGGTCGAGCTGTTGTTCACCCTCTCAGCTGTAGAGGGCAGTGTCACTGGCCCTCATGTGGGATCCGAACCGGGGCCCTGCTGCTCATAGCTCATGCTCCCAAGCCAACTCTTAACCAAAGAGCCATTCAGCTAGCCCACAGACAGTAAACATTTAACAGATTAAACAAAGTCAGGTGCAGATAAGGGTTATGAAGTTGATCCAATAGAATGGTGTTCTAGATAGAAGGTAGGGTGTCTCCATGTGTTTAGGGGGCTGTTCAGAGACCCCAATGATAGGCTAGCTACCTGCAGATCTAGGGAAGGAGACGCTGGAGCAAAGGCCTTGCATAAGGAAGAACCCACCTGGGTGCGGGACAGAAGAGGGCCAGCAAGCCTGGAGAACGGAGAGCAAGCTGATGAACTGGGAGAGAGCAAAGTCAAGGAAGTTCCAGGAGCTGAACGCGGAGGTCTCCGCAAGCCAAGGTAAGATGCTCTGATCTTGTTCTAAGTGAAATGGGAGGCCTTGGAGAGTTTTAAATCAGGGCAGAGATAGGACCTGATTGGATGGACTCTGGAAAAAGTTGGACTGCGTGATAAAAAGAAAGGGCCAAGGGCACGAGACTATTTAGGGCCAGCTCACAGATCTATCCAAATGAGAGTTTTATGGATGTAAATGGAGAGAAATGGTAATAAGACATACTGAACGAATGTGCAAGGTCCGGAGAGAGACCTCATTCTTTGGCTTGAGCTGGATGGATGGTGGCACCACCGGCTGTTACAGGGCAGCAAAGCTGGAGGTGGAGTGGCAAGAAAAGGCCACTGCTCTGCTCTGGCTGTTAGACGTGACACACCGTTAGACGTCCAGTTGGAGGTGTCACGTAGGCAGTTGGGGATATAAGTTCAAAGTTCAGGGGAGTGATCCAGACAGAAGATGTACTGGAAAGCCATCAGAACAAGGTGAGGTCCCCTGGCTACTGATACAGCAATAAATTCCCTCTTTGTCTGAGGCACTTCGAGTAGGGCTTCCGTCCGCCTACAGTTAAATACGTTTCAAGAAGCTTCTTGGGTCAGGAACTTGTGCTTAAAGCATCCTAAAACAGGGCTCCTTTTCAACCTTAAGCCAGGAAGAAAGAATAGCGAGTGACGGCTGGCAACCTCTGGCACCTGCCTCCTTTTTTCAATTTATCTGAGGAAAAAACACATTCAGGGCTTTGCTCGCACTCCGAGGATTAACAGAGGGGCCCCGGAGAAGAGCTGAGGGGAGAAAGACAGAGCCTTCTCTCTGAATAAGAGCAGGAACATTGTGGGCACCAGAGAGCCTGGGTCACGAAGGAGGCTTAGCCACCCCCGTGTCAGAGCTGGAGAGATGACGGCTGGGCAGGCTGACCTGGAGCCCACAGGTGGGTGTGGAGGTGGGGTCTGGAGTTGGACCCACCAGCTTGGAACGCATTTGCTTTTGGCGGCCGTAACTTCCTGTTTTCAAAGGGCAGGAGGCCTTGTTAGGAAGCCTCTCCCTGCTTACTGGACAGCAAGTATTTCTCACAAAACACTATTTTTTGCTGCATTCAGTGGAGATGAATCAGACGCCAACGGATCCAATTTATTTTATACAAAACAGAGTTTGTGATGATGGGAAGGTCCTTGCAAGGCCGGTGGGTTTTATTGAGAGCAGAAGAATACATGAATCACTCCAAGATGTTAGACAAAACCCAACACACCCAGTTTCCCAGTGGAGACTGGGCTGGTACTTCGCCCCTCAGGAGGGGCGGCGGGTGGGTTGGCTGTGCGCCCACCTCTCATCCAGGGGCGCGTCCTTGCCATGGGGTCTTAGAAACACTCTCTCTCTTCGTCCTCAAGGCCCACCTGGGTGCTAGGGACGCCACTCCACCAAAATCTCGGCTTCGTGTCTTTCCCTCCCAACTGATCTCAAGTCCAGGAGTGACAGCGCTCTCACAAGGAAACGTACACTTATTTCTAAACTTTCCACCCTGCTCTCCATAGCCGACTCGGGCCCGGGCCGATGGGTGCCACCCAGCCTTCAAGCTACGGCCCCATGTCAGCGTCACCGTGAGAACAACTGGAGGAAACAATCCGGGTGCTTTGTCAGGGTCCCAACTCGGTCCGGGGGGATTCAGGATTCTCTCAAGTGTTTCTGGCCAACAGTGAGGCCATCTGCAGAGGGTCCTCCCTGCACAGGAGAGTCCTGTGCGATATAATACTTTGGTAGATAGGGATGATTTGCAGGCAGATTTGGATGCTAACGCAGTGGTTCTCAACAGGGGGTGAGTCTGTCCCCCACGGGGGATGTTCCTGGTTGTCACAACTTGGGGATGGGGTGCCCCTGGCATCGAGGGTGGGAGCCAGGGATGCTGCTACCATCCCACAGTGCCCAGGACGGCCCCGCAATAAGGAGGTATTTGCCCAAAATGTCAATAGTGCCACGACTGAGAAACCCTGCTCTAGCCACAGACTGGCTCTCAGGGAGAAGAGAGAACTGGGCTCTGGAATTAGACCAGAGGAGTTATTTCTCCAACAGCCCCCCTCTACCCCGCTACTGTAACGAGAGCCAAGCAGCCCCGCTTCAGGACCCACCAAGAAAGCACAAAACAAGAAATGGGATTCTCGGGGCCGGCCGAGTGGCTCAGGTGGTTAAGAGCATGAGCTCTGAGCAAAAGGGCCACTGGTTTGATTCCAGGCAGCCGGATGGCAACTGGACTTGGCGCTGAGCTAGCTGCGCCCTCCACAACTAAGGTTGAAAGAGAATAACTTGGCTGCCCAATTCCCCAACACTGTTCCCCTTCCCCAATTCCCCAGTAAAAAAAATCTTTGGAAAAAAAAATAAAATAAAATAAGATTCTCATGGCTGGTTCATGGTCTCACACACTTAGACTTGGGCAGGAGTGTGCAGGGGACACTGGTGTGTGGATTAGGAGTGTTTCGGGCTGCAATGCAGAGCAGACCTGCCACAGCGTGACCTAAGTGCTAAGGGCGTCTTCTCCTCCCATCATGGGAACTTCAGAGATAGCTGGTAGTTGCACAGATCCCAGACGTCAGGCTTTCTCGGTGATCCTCTTGGCTTCTCCACTCCTGAGCACAGGATGGCTGCCTCACCTCTCTGAGCCTCTCTTAACTTCTCAAGCAGGGAAGAAAGGGCAAGCTCTCCTTTGTGCCGGGAGGACTGGCGTGCCAGTTTCAAGCTGACTCTCAAGGGGCTGTGTGCTCTTCTACTCCCTTTCCCGGACTCTGGGACCGGCGTGCGGGCGAGCCCAGGCTAGCCTGCTGGAGGATGGGAGCCCGTGACACAGAGCAGGAGCTCCCAGCCCAGGTCCAGCCGACCACCGTGAGAAGACCTGCCTAGATTAACCGCAGGGAACCCTGTCCCCTGTCCATCCAAACAGCAGATGTTGTCCTAAAAAAGTGCCTGAGTGGGGTCTCTGTATGGCTCCACAACCACTTAATGAGCTCACAGCGTGACCCTCAGCCAGGCTTCTGGGAGACGGGGCCACAGCCACCACCGGGTGAGGGAAGATGGCTTGCTCAGTTCAGAAACATCCAAACGGCCAAACAAGTGAAGGCTTCACAGCCGCTAAATCGTATCATCCCACACAAGGGACAGCTTACTGTCCCCGAAAGCTCTCTACAAAATCGTCCACTGGTCTTCCTTCCCATCCCCACTCCTGCAACCCCATCCCACTCCCTTGACTTCCAAAGGCAGCTCTTCAGGAAGGAAGGTTAGCGTCTACAGGCTGGTCTGCTGGCCCCACACGCATGGCATCCTGCTAGGTGGGCTGGTGGCCGTCCGCAAGGCTGTGGGGAGGGGCAGGCCTGCGAGCTCGCCCACTGCCTGCCCTGCCCCCCACACTGCCTCTTTGTGTCTCGGGCCCGGCTTTCCCGACTTGCTTCCCTCCTGCACGATTGTTTCCCTCGGAGGACCAGTCCAAACCACAGAGCTTGGCACCACCTTCCAACCTCCCACTTGCCAACGTCTGTTGATCAGATCCAAGGCATGCTCTTAGGGGCTGTTGGGCTGACAGGCGCCCTCGCTTCCAGCCACGAGGGAAGTCCAACTGTTATATAAGGCCACACCGAGCCCCACTCACTCTTCCGCGCGAAAGTGCTCTTGGAAACGGCAAGGTCACTGGCAGGATGAGAACCACTGTGCCGTGGGCTGCTCAGAGGGAACGACAGTCACTTCTGTCACAGCAAATCCCAGCCTTCCTGCTCCTGGTTCCAGTCCGAGGATCCCAGCGGGCGGGCGACAGGGCAAGGGTCGGACGGGATCTTGACATGAAATCTGGCGGGGTCAGACCTCGGCCAGAGCATCCCTTCAGAGCGTACGTCTGAGCATGTCAGCTAAGCCCATCACTGGTTTACAGCTCCAAGGATAAAATCCTTGAATGGCCGTGGACAGCGCTCTCAGTCTAGTCTCCTGGACCTCAACTCCCACCATGCACCTCGCTCACTGTGCACATGGCACATGGGCCCTGACCCCTCCCAAACGCAGCCCCTTGCCCTCGGTGCTTTGGCTCACGTTGGGCCCTCTGCCTGGAACACCGGTCCCTCCCTTTGCACCTGGTCAAGACTCCCTGTGCCGGGGAGGGGCCACTCGGCGAGCCATCCCTGGCCCCCTGATTAGGGGGCCACCTCTCACCTCCCCTTGCCAACACGTATGACAGCTATGCCTGTACATTTGCTATTCAGATCACCTGATCAACGCCTATCGTCCGTCTCCCCAGTGAGACCATGAACGGCATGACAGACCAGGCGTTTCTGGCCTCAGCATTGCATCTCAGCACTGGATTGGGGGCACTCCATCAATATTCCTGAATGCCTCTCAAAGTTCCCTGCATTGTAGGAAAGTCCCCTACAGGCAAATGATTCCGAACAAAAGTATTTGTTTCTTCCCAGGCTGTGTGGTGGCTTCCTCACAGCTCCCTGGGCCTCCCTTTAAAGTGCTATGAGGCGGTGCTAGTTTTACGGTCTGTCTTCCTCACCTAAGTGTCATGAAGGCAGACAGGGCACGCTTCTAGAAGACGCTGAGGCAAGGACTTGAATGTGAGGGACTTAGCTGGGAGGTGAGCCCACGGGTCACCTGGTGGAGAGTGGGAAGTGAGAGAACCACAGGGCACGTTACCAGCTGCCACCCGCGGGACCAAGCTCAATGCCGCTGGGGACGCTGGGAGTTGCCCCACTGGCAGTGATCCACGCTCCACTCCTATCTGTCACTGGCTGAGGACTGCACCGGGGGGTGTTCATTCCCACACTTCAGCCTCCCTGCCCCAAGAATGGCAAATCTGACCCACAACAACCACTCAAAGCCCCTAGACAAATAAATGCCAGCCTGGCCAGAGGGAGCCAGTCGGCTGGTGTGCAGACACATGGGCAGAGCGAGGGGATATGCTGGGCCACCCCCAGCAGACCGTCACCTCCCTTCACGGCCAAGGCAGAAAGGGTCAGTGTCCCTCCGTCATTCCTGATGGTAATTTCCTCACATGGCTGTTTCTCAGGACACCTTTGGGCCCCATCCAGCACTTCCCATGAGCACAGTACCTTCCTGGTCTTGGAGCAGTGGGACCCGACAGGACAGCTGTATCCCACACCATGCCTCTGGCCGGCCAGGAAGGGAAGGCTAAGGGTTCTTAGCGGCCCCTCCGTGTGCTAATGGCCCCATCAAACACCCCCTGGAGAGAACACGGCTTCTGCTTCCCGTTCTTGCTTACAACCTAATGCTCCCAGTTACACCATCTTTGGCAGTCAAACAGATTTTGCTGATTTAAGCTAAGTGGTACATCCATGAGGGTTTTCTTAGTTTTCAGTCACCTTTTGTGATCTTCCCACTTATTCGATAATAAACATCTTAAATGAATGAAGGGATGGATGAACTAACGGCGCCCATCAGTATTATATAGTTTCCCGACTCTAGGCACAGTGGTTTCGCTAAGGCTTGGCGACACAAACAGGTGAAGACCGTTTCAGGGGGAGGGTAACTCCAGGCCCGGCCCCTTCGGGTCACTCAACCACACCCCAAAAAAGGCAAAAATCCTCCTCCTTATTGGAAAAGACCAGGACCCAGCCCAAGCCCACCCTGGGACAATCAGTGCACGTACCAGGATCAAACCTTCTCGTCCTGGCTGCGGACATGATGCTGGGTCCCCACATGTCCTTCCGAAGGCAGGAGGAGTCTCTCCCAACAGCCCCGCCAGCTTTGGCTGCCACTGCTCAGGCTGAAGAAGCTCTGCAAGACAGAACCTAACGTGAAAGGTCAGCTAGTAGAACTCCAGAATTCGCACCAAGTCACCCATCCTGTCTTTGCTCACTAGATAGCACATTTCTTTAAAAACTAAAGCGAGCATAAAGATGGGGGTAGAAACGTTCCCTGTCTCTTTTCTGTCACGTGGCTCCTGGCGTCGATGCCCAGACATCTACAGAGACCAGCCAGAGTCTCCCCATTTATTAAGGTCCCCTGCAGGCCTCACCCTGTGCTTGCAGCTCTATTGCCTGCATCTGCTTAACCCGCAATCATCTTGCAAAAAAGGGACGGTCGTGATCTGTGTTTTACAGGTGAGGACAGTGAGCTCACAGCACTTGGGTGTTGGGAGGGTTCAGGCCATGACCTGGCCAAAGGCTCGTCTATGTGCAGGAACGCACACACAGCTGCCACCTGCTGAGTGCCCGCTGAGAATACACAGAACGAACACGGGCCTGCCCCTGAGTGCACAACACCCACTGCGTCCCGTCCACCCCACCCCAGACCTAGTACCTCGCAGCTGCTGCTCCTCCCAGAGGTGCTGGGATGCAGTGAGGTCCACTACGCCCTGCCTCCAGGACAACCCAGAGCTCACGGGGACATCTTGTCACCGTCCAGGTGTCTGAACACCCTGGTCCCCTGGTGCTGACTCAGAGGGTGAAGCGAAGAAGCAAAGCAACTGTCCAGATTCAGGACAAAGACAACAGAAGCAGTGGTCTAACGGTGAAGGAAACCAAGATGCCTGAGCAAAAGAAGTCTGGGTTCAGTCCTTCTTTCTCTGTCTTTGCCTCTTAGGCTCATGCAATTTCACGGAGTCACTCTCTCTCTCCCTTCCTCACTTCCTCACTCATTCACTCATTCAGTGGACATTTTCTGAGTAACCTCCATGTGCCAAGAGCTAAGCACTTTAATGCCAAACATTAAAAACAGTCCAGGCGGCCTAGGAGCCCCTCACAGAAGTAGGCACCATCCACCCTGGTAAAAATGTCTTCATTCAATCACTCACTCATTCACTCATTCATTCATTCATTTATTCATTCCACAAATAGCTACTAAACATCTACTCCAAGCCAGATGCTGAGGACCCCGTGCTGAGAAAGCAGACACGGTCCCTGCCCTCATTTCACCGAGAGAGTAACGTAGCATTCGAGGTCAAGAGCGTAAGACCTGGAGCCCTATGTTCAAATCTTAGACTCCACCTCTTTCTAGCTGTGTGTCTTTGGGCACTTTACTCAACCTCTCTGTGCTAATTTCCTATACTAGAAAGAGGAGATCAGGATGGTCCTTGCCTCATAGGGTGTTGTGGAGAGCTAGGGAGGGCCAAGAGGAACCCAGACAGGAGGGTGCTGGATTGGGAGAGGGGCTCCCGAACTCCTGACCTTGTTGCATAGCCACTTCTTTTCCACCTGACCCACTCACTCCATGAGGGAGCTGAGGGCCCGTGCTTTGCCTCCTGCTCACTGCCACACCCGTGGTACCCGGAACCATGGTAGATGTTAGCACATGCGTGCTGAGAAATAAATGGTGTGTGAATGAAGGGCCTGATGAACTGCCAGCACCTAGGGCCAGTGCCCAACCCAGAGGGGATGGGAGACCCTGGGACACAGCAAGGTGGAAAGGGGGGAGCCCCCGACTTGTATTTGGGAGGTAGGTTGATCCCCCCCGTGCTGGGCCCTGGTTGGAATGTCCCCTTCACGGTGCTACAAGAGGGGGGCCACGCCTGACCTGACCCTCCCCACAGGCAGGACCACTTGTCAATTCTACCAATGCCCCCTCCCACTGTCTTGGGTGATTGGTTTGTCTTATTTTCAGAAGCTTCTTCTCCCCCTCCCTTACCTCCCTCAATTGCCCAGAAGCCTCTTTAGCACCTTCCTGAGTTTCGAACATCTGTGCATCTGATTACATGCAGCCCCAGTGCTGACAAGCTCCTGCCACCTGACGATATCACACCCCATAGCGAGAGGGGCTCAGCCTGGACCCAGCAAAGGTGGTGCCGCCTCCTGCAGCTCCCAGAGACACCCCTCACTGAGCAGAGGCTTCTCACAGGGGTCTGCAGCTGGTGCACGGACAGAGGGGACTCACCCCACGCTTCTCCCGCCTCTCAATTTCTACCCACCCAGCCCCTCTCTGCTAAAGCAGCTCCGGGTCCCACGGACCCAGGCAGCGCAGGATGCTTTGCTTCGGGGGGTGGCAGCTGACAGCGGTGAGCCTGTACAGAGCTTGCAGACCGGTGGTCCAGGGAGCTCCCAGCTCACAGGTGCGTCCCTCCGGCCAAAGCTGTGGGTTTGCTGCTGCTAACACTGTTGTGGTAAATTTATTGGCAACAACTGAAATTGGAAGGAATTGTGTACTAAGTCTGAATCACACGCAATTACCATTTCTTTTTATTTCTTTTTTTTAAAAAGATTTTTATTGGGGAATTGGGGGGATAGGAACAGTGTTGGGGAATTGAGGGAAGGGGAACAGACAAGTTGCTGTCGTTTTGTTCTTCAGTCTAGTTGTGGAGGACGTTGCTTCACTGGCCCAAGTTGGCAC
>NW_017731382.1:5099304-5108637 GCF_001890085.2 Hipposideros armiger
CCTTCCTTCCTTCCTTCCTTCCTTCCTCCCTCCCTCCCTGCCTCCCTCCCTTCCTTCCTTCCTTCCTTCCTTCCTTCTTTCCTTCTTTTTAATCATTCTTTTGTTTCATCTTTCATTCACTCGTTCGTTCATTCATTCGTTCACCCATTTATTCGACAAGATGTCTGAGTGCTTACCATGAGTCAGGCACTGTCCTTAGCATTAAGTATACAGCAAGGAACAAGACAGCAAAGATATGGGAAAAAACAAAGATATGTAAACACATAACATATAACTTGGGATGGTGATAAATGCTAGTGGAAAAATCATGGAGAACGTGAGCTAGGCGTGCTGGCGGGGGTGGCGAGTAAGGCCTCACTAAGGAGGTGAGGGATGATCAGGGGTCTCTGGGGAGGCCGTGCCAGGTGCAGGGACCGGTGAGAGCAGAGGCCCTGTGGCCAGAGCGTGTCTGGGTAGTGGCCGTTACCAGGAAAAGAGAGGATGTCTTGTACTGGTACATCTGCCAGGGCGTGGGGACGGAGGAAGGCCAGAAGGGCACAGGGGTGGAAGGGAACGGGCACGTTATTCTTACCACACAACTCGTCTGGCCCCTCAGGAGCCTGTTTGCAACCCCTACATGATGGTGGCCTCGTTTAAACTGTAAAGAGCGCCAAGAGGCTAGGAGGCAGGGGGCGGGGGGAGGCACATAGCCAATCGGCAGGTCCCCTCCTTCTCTGTGTCCTACCAGTAGAGCAGCCACCTCATTTCTCACCAAACTGGGACGCTCCTACCCCTGAGCCCAACCAGAGCCGGAGCCCTTCACCTCTCCCTTTGTCCCTGAGCCCCTGATATTCTGGCTGCTGATCTGCTCTGTCCCTTCCTGTTCATACTTAGCAACCCCAGGCCTGAGATGAGCTTAAGGGACCAGGACCTTTCTCCTTAAGAAAGACAGCAAGGGTGTAGGGACCCGAACAGCCTCCCTCATCAGCTGGGGGGGGGGGTGAAAATTGGGACGTTGCTTCTACTGGGCAATCAGGCAAGATGTATTTTAAAACATGCATGACCTGGCAAGTCCAATGCAAGGAATCTCTCTTCAGAAATAAATCTTCATATAAGCATATATTCGGCTTCAAGGGTATTTGCCAGAGCATCACACAAAATAACTTTTCAATGGAAATTAACTAAGTGGCATGAAGGGGTCAGTTAAATGCACTGAACTATCCAACTAGCTGAATCCAATCCTCTCGCTGTAGGATGCAAAATTATGTGGAGAATATGCAAGGGCATTCTAATGAATAAAAAAACCCCACAAAGGTTATATGCCATATAACCCTATTTATAAGGCATTTTTGAAATGACAAAATTATAGAAATGGAGAATGGATAGTGGTTGTCGGGGGTGAGAAACAGTGGTGGCTGTAAAAGAGTGGCATGAGGGGTCTTTGAAAGGAACTTGCTATGGAATGAATGTTGTCCCAAAATTCATATTGAAATCTAACCCCCAATGAGATGGTGTTAGAAGGTGGGGCCTCTGGGAGGTGCTGAGGTCATGAGGGTGGGAGGGTTATTTATTCTATGGCTGGGCCATCAGCGGCTTCTGTGCGGTGCCCACGCCCTGAGCCTGGTTTTGAGCTGTCCCTAAGAGAACCCCTGCAGCTTGTGGGCAAATCTCATGGGATGTAATCAAGCCCAAGCTCTCTTCCCTGTCATTTGTTTTCTTTTTTCTTTTTTCCCTTCTGCATGTCTATTTCATACGTTATCTGACTCACTAAATAGGGTGCGCTGATGACTGAGCTGACAAGCACCCAGAAACCTGAGGCGTACTGTTAAAATGTCCCTCTCACTCTGCCCACATCCTGTCTGTCACCGAGATGGCTGAGTTTGCTTCCCAAGCATCTTTCAACTCCATCCCTTTCCCTCATCACCACCACCCCCATCCCAGCCTAGCTTTACCCCACCTCCTCCTAACTGCCCCCCACTGGCCTTCCGCTCCCACACAGGCCTCCTTCAATCTATCCTTCATGCTCCCGGAGTCCTTTGTGCCACGTGAAAATCATATCAGGACACCACTGTGAGCTGAATAGTTTCCCCTCAAAATGTCCACCCAGAACCTCGAATATGAACTTATTCGGAAATAGGGTCTTTGCAGACGTAAGTAGGTAAGATGAGATCATACGCAATTAGGATGGGCCCTAAAACCAGTAACTGGTGTTTAGAAAGGAGGACGCACAGACACACACCCAGAAGGCCGTGGGGAGACGGGAGGGGTGCAGCCGCAAGCCCAGGCCCCCCAAGGACTGACGGGAGCCACCAGAAGCTGGAGACACCAGGGGCCATTCTCCCCCAGAGCCGTCAGAGGGTGAGTGGCCCTGCTGGCACCTTGATTTTGGACTTCGTGCCTCCAGAACTGTGAGAGAGGATACATTTCTGTTTTTTGAGGCCTCCCAGCTTGTGGTCATTTTTCACAGCAGCCCCAGGTAACTCACACAACCCCCAACCCCCGCTCTGCCCCAGCTTCGCCCCATCAAGCATGTCCTGGGCTCTCGGGATAAGGATGGAGCTGATCGTGGCTTCCAAACTCCTTCCAGGTTCGGCCGAGTCCGCACCCGTCTCTCTCTCTGCTCCAGCCTTCTGCTCTTCTGTTCCTCGATTTTTCCACCTTCTCCTCCTGCACTGTCTTGTCACTCGCTGCTCCCTCGGCCTAGAACTCTCCACTGAAAAGGCTCTCGGTGGCAGGAAGAGGGATGGGACCCCGAGGCCCAATTCCTGGCACCCCAGTTCCCCCTGCGGAGTGCATCCAGCCAGAGTGAGTGAGAAGCCTGGGAGAAAGCTTGGCCCCATCGTTCACTGATTTTTCCAGAACCTTCCATGTGCTTTCAGATTCTGAGTACCCAGCCTAGTGCCCTTGACTCCAAAAGGTGTCCCTGCAATGCTAGCCTTATATGGTTGTTTTTTTTTAAGAGCATGTCTGTTTTAGCTCCAAACTCTGAACATGACCTGTTGGGTATTTTCCACCTGGCAGCTCAACAACCGAATTCTGTGACTTTCAGGTCCTCCCGCACCTACTTGCTTCTCTGTCTCACTGTGAAAGGCCCTTTGTTGCTGTCAGGAAGTGTCACGGCAACAATGGACAGTTAACTTCTCTCCTCTCTGGGCTGGGCTCAGGCCAGATGGAACAAAAGGCAAAGGGCCACCGGGATAAGGGTTCATCCTCCCGCTAGCATGTACGCGCCACGAGGGCCTCGGGCCTGGCCTGCCCTTGGCTGCACCAGAGCCAGCCCTGGGGTGCTGAGTGAACTATGGCGGACATCTCCGGTCCCACACCCAGCATCCACTCAGCTCTCTCGATGTTCCTCAGTTCCCTGATTGACTTTGGTCCTTGATTTCTCTGGCTGAGCCCACGCGGACCGTGTGAGAGCCCAAGCCAGTGAGACCATTCTGTTCCGTGGGTTCAGGGATAAGCACGTGACCCAGTCAGAGCCAATGACTCACAGAGAGATTGTCACTGGGGCTTCTAGAAAGCTCTCCCTGTTCCTAGTTCTGGAATGAGGAAGCTCATGTTGGCTTGGAGCTGCTGGCAGCTTCTTTGTTGGACGGAAAAGAGGGACCAATGAGGGGGAAAGAGGACTCAGTCCTTTTTCTATTCTTAGAGCCCCAGAGCCAGCTTTCCCTAAAGCCAGAGTTGATTATTAGTATTACATAAGTTGTTCATTCTTTTTGTTCCCCCTTCAATTAATTTGGATTGGGTCTCTGGACACACGCAACCAACACAGGCCTGCCCAATTATTCGTATGAATGAATAAGTGAATGAATAAATAAATGGAAGAACTCACTTCCAGCTCAAGCCAATGGATATTTCAGCACCCTGCCCCCATGTCTAGAACACAGGGCTTTGCACAAAGATGGGGGAGGTTCAGACCCTGCCCTCAGAGTCCAGAGTTCAGTGTGTCCCAGATGTCCTCCGAGGCTTCCTGGCCCTTCAGACGATGCTGTTTCCCCTTCTCTGTCCCTGTCCCTAGGATTTTGGTGAATCCCAGCTCGTCTGGTCTTCTCGGGGTCCCGGGTCCTGAGATTGGGGGTCCTCGTCACTGAACTGTCATGGTGGATGGATCCTCCTTGCCGCCTGTCTACTTTCTCTCTTCCACACCATGGACAGCCAGGTGGGTAAAGCAGCCCTGACCCCACACGCCACCCCCCTTCCCCCATCTCCTGAGGCATTCACGGCAACGGTGCTGGTCGGCTCAGGATACGGGCCTCCGCGCAGCCTGCAGAGAGCTTCTCCCTGACCTTTGGACATCCCTGTTCTGGACCGACCTTCAGCTACACCAGCCGGCCGCTCCGTCACGTAGTTCCCAGCCTCGTGGGCCTTCTCTGCCTCCTTCCTGCTCTTCTCAGCACAGTTTCCTGCTCCCTCCAGTGCAGACGCTACCCCTCCCCCAGCTAGGGACCCTCAGGGTAAATAAAGGTTTTAAACTTTTTTCACTCTACTGCAAAAGTTGAAAGTACCACCACTGCCACGTAGAGGAAGCCCCTCCAGGGCGCCAAACCCTGTTCTGGGCCCGTTTCGCAGATGGCAAAACCGAAATAACTTGCTCAAGATCACACAGCTCGTGAATGGAAGAGCCCGAATCCCAAAGCCCGGACTCCTTTTTTTCCAGTTGAGAGGCAAGTCCTCCCATGGGGACTTCCTGATGGAGGATGAGGCCAGGGTCCCCCTCAGGCCGGCGCTGCTCAGGGGAGCTCTCTGCGACCATGGGATGTTCAGTGTCTGCCCTCTCCAACACGGCAGCCATGTGAGGCTATCAAGCCCAGCATGGATAGTGTGACCGAGGATTGGAGCATTTCAATTTTATTTGCATTAATTTAAATTAGATTTCCATTCCCACGCGGCTAGTGGCTACCAAATCAGACACCACTGCCTTAGAAGAGCCGGTGTGTTGATCTGAATTTAAACTGAGCTTTGTACAAGGGAGATGGGAAACCTTAGTGTCTCAAAGAAGGGGGAACCTGTCCCAGTCTCTCACCAGGCCAGTCATGGTGGCCCGATGGCCCACGGGCAGCAGCCTTCCTGTTCCTGAAGCTTATCCCTCAAGTTTGCTCTTGGACCTCCCTCCATTCCTGGAGGCAGCAAGTGCTCTGTCCTGCCCTCTGTCTAGAAGATTCTCCATCCTCGCTCTCCCCCAGCTCACTGACCTGAATAACTGCCACTCACCTTCAAGGTCTCAGCTGCCATACTGTTCCCACCGGGGAGCCGTCCTTGACCCCTGCGTTGGGTCCACACAGCACGCCACCTTTTCCTTTATAACACGCCGCACAGCAGCCATAAGGAAGTGCATGTCAACTGCTGGCACCGTGGTGTCTCCTCCGCGTCCCTTGAAGGCAAGCAGCGTGTCTGCCTCGTCCATCACTGTATCCTTAGCAACCAGCTAGAGCCTGGTGTATGGTAGATATCCAGGTAGCATTTGGCGAATGAATGAGTCCATCAGTTGAGCTAGAGGCTGAAAATACCAACCGTTAAATTCTCTATAGCTCCTCTTGAACCTACCGTCAATGGGCAAAGCTTTTCTTTAAAGGACCAGGTAGTAAAAATTTGAGGCTTTGTGGGCCATACAATCTCTGTTGCCACTGCTCAACTCTACCATTATAGGGCAAAAGCGGACATGAACAGGATGTGCTGTTCCAATAAAACTTTATTTAGAAAAACAGTTGGCGGGTCAGATTAGGCCCCCGGTGGTAGTTTGCTGAGCTCTGTCCTGGGCTTGAATGGGGCACATCAGTGGAAAGCAATGGAAAAGGGGCAACAGCAGGGACCTCAAAGGCTCCGATGCCCCGAGGGAGGGTGGCAGAGCACTTCCTCCAGCTCTCCGTCCCTCCACTGATGGAGGCAAGAGGAAACTTCCTCGGTGGGGCTCTTGGGCAAGACTTGGGGATGCTTCCCAACGCCAAGGAAGGGAGTGGATGAGCCCAGGTCCCCTGGTTGGAGACTCTGGCCAGGGCACAGAACCAACTCTGGAGCCGTGAGTCTGTGCCGACAATGGGATCCATTGATGGAGAACAAGAGTGGTGTTGAAAGCTGGTGCGTTTCTTGTCAAAGTTCGCCAAGGGGATGTGGTAAGCTGGGCTTTCTCCACATCCTGATGTTGCTGAAAATCTGGCGTGGAGGGGCCTTCCTGTCCTCAGGAGAGCCCCCAGCCCTGCTCCTGGGTCCCGGAGCCCCGCTCAGGGGTGCATTCAGCTCTTTGTCCTGGCTGGTGGAGCCGGGAGCTGGCGCGCTCCAACTCGAGGCTTGCCAGCCACTCCGCTGGCCGTTAGCTAGGCCACCGGGGGCCTTTCCCTCTGCCTGGCCTCCGGGGATGGGGCTGCTCAAGTGACAGATGTAGGAGTTTTTCCTAACTGCTCCTTTGGGATGGGTGTGCTTTGCAGATGTTTGTTTAACTGGGCGTTAGGCTTGGTGTTGGGCAAAGGGACTTTCTCTTTCGTGAAGGCAGCCCTTTGTTTCCCGGTGTTCATAAGAGCAGCCTCCATTGTGGCCCTGACACATCTGCCCTGAGGGTGGGCGGGGGAGGGGAGGGAGGCATCTGAGACCTTGGCACCAGGTCCTCCACTCACCCCATACCCACCAGGCGTGTGCCCATCCTCGCCCTCTGTGATTACCAGAGCTGCACGGAGGATGCCCTCCGCTCTCCTGGGGCAAGACAAGCTCATGGCTGGGGACTGCCCACAAGGGAAGGCAGGCACGCATCGCATGGGCCCACGCGGAGGCGGCAGTGTTTTCTGGCAGATCCCACTGTGTCGGAACCTTGGCTCCACCATGTAGAAATCTTAGGCCAGCGCCTGAGCCTCCAAGGGCCTCATCATCTCTGATTTACTTCTCCCGCCATAATGCTGGCGGATGCTTTAGGGAAAATGTGTGCAACGTGCCTGGCGCGTAGGGGCGTCCCATAAATGGGGTTACTGCTATTCTAAGGGCCTCCAGTCTACTGTCTTTGTGTCTCTTGGCGAGCCAGTTTTGCTGTCAGAGCGGCTATTCCCTGAGGCTAGAACTGTGGCCACCCTGGGTCCAGTCTCACAGTCATCTGACATCACGAGCGGAGATTAGAGACATCCCAGGGAAGGACTCCGACTGGCGCAGCTTGAGCCATGTGCCTGGACCAGACATGCCTCGCCATGGCGACTGGTGTGGCTCAGCCACCGAACCGCAACAAGGCTCCAGGACAGGACACTGAGACATCCATTCCTACCAGAACCACACAGATCTGTTTTCCCAAAAGGATGGCAGTGACATTCAGGGAAGACATGGTAAAATATGTCCCTGACGCCCTCCCGTGTGGCACTTCATGGGAAAGAACTTTCCAGCGGCCTGGAGTTGCGACAGCCTTCCTCAGAGAATGTCAGGAAAAGGCCAGAGACATGCATGAGGTTCCCGTCTGCCAGGACGCTGCCAGCGTCGTAACCATCTGAGTGACACCGTGCTCCCTCTAAGCAGAGGCAAGCCGGGGGACAGGGCATCTGGAACCAGATGGGAGCTCTGAGGCTGCTGAGAACTAGGAGTCTGGCCCTTCACGAGTTATCACTTGTGAAATATATGCAGAAAAAAAGAAAAAGGAAAGCCATCATGGTATACTCTAGAACATTCTAGAATAAGATAGGCTCGGGTCTTCTCATTTAGATTTGAAGACACTGACAGATGCAGTGATTAGCATCTCTGCGAGCCCCTGAGTCAGGAGGGCCAGGGTCTGAATTCAAGTTCTGCCACTCACTCATTTATTCAAAAAAAGCACGCACTGATCACTCAGTGTGTGTCAGCGCTGAGGAGACACAGGGGTGTGTGAGGCAGACACGGCCCTGCCGTCAAGCTGTGCCAGTGTAACCAGGGTGTTGGTTGTTAAAGAAATAAAGGCCCAGTTCACATATAATTACAAAGTGAAATCTACACTGTGAAGAAAAGAAAAGCAGGGATTGGGTGGGAATTTCAAGGGAGAACCGTAGAGGCTCAGAGAAGCCTCATCCTGAGGACATGTCCTTTAAACTCAGAATCGCCAATGAGCTGGCTTTACCCCCGTGAAAGGCAGTAAGAACATTCCAGCGGCTTCTCTGATCAGTGCAAGGAACAGAAACACTGGAACGCTGCAGAGTTGGAGTTCTGACTGGGGGAGCGAGAGGTAAGTCTACCATGAGACACGCAGCCATGTCACGGGCGGGCGACAGGAACTCAGAGCCGCGGTGAGAGGCTCAGAGACAAGAGTGTATGCTCCTCCAAGGTGTCTTCACTTGGACGGGGATGTCCCTGGGGCAGGGAATGCCAAATGAGGGATGGTGGCCACAGAACTCGCCCACAACTGATGCGGTGGGCATCCGCTGCTTTGCCATGCCCACGATCCTCCTGGGGACGCATCATCCTGCCCCATCCAACGCAGGGCTGCAGGAGTCACCCCAACAGAGCCAGCCCTGGTGCCCTGTGCTGACTGAGGCAAGAACGGGAATGCGGCCGACACTCAAAGAGACGCAGAGACGCTCAAGCTGAGTGATGAGAGAGAAAAGAGACAGACAGCATTTGAGCCCCTGGATTCAGCTGTTTTTAGGTCCAGGAGATGATACAGATCTTTTTTTTTTCCCCCTAAGTAAATCTAAGCTTAGTTCCTGACATTTGAAACCCAGATGTGCACCAGAATTCATGACGTTCCCGATGGTAGAAAGGTAACACGCTGCAGATGCTCTACAATGTATGACATCCCCTTGTGAGGTCTGGGGAAACACCTCAGTATCAAATATGGTAATATTTTCAAAGCAAAACATGTGAACACTCACTCCAGCTGGGATCAATACAGACGGTAAAATAGCCTTTTGTCAGGTTTGGCTGCCAAATGAGTTGCACCAAACACAAGGAAAGCACTTTCTGTTTTCATAGTGTTGGAGATTTTGCATTTGTGGCTAAGGGAGTGCAGAGCTGAAATGCAACAGAAATTCTTTCAACCAACACTGAACCCCTAAGGTGGGCTGGGCACTGCCAGGTGCTTCCACAGATAACCTCCTGAGCCTTTACCTGGAAATTGGATTGCAGAGCTGAGTGCCTTACCCAAGGTCATACAGCTCTAAGTACCAGGCTTGGGATCCCATACCTATTGTAGATTTGGCACCAAATTGTGTACTTTTCTATCACCTAGCAGTTCACAAAATCCAATCTGCGATGAACTTTCCAGTAGTCCACAGAAAAATGAGAAAAAATAAAGTATAAGATGTTGGCTTTTTTCATAGACAAAATGTATTAAATCTGAAGATTCTTATCCTGATTGTCTGTTTTTTAGTGTTCAAATGTCTTCTCTTAAAGAAGACACAATGGGGCCAACCGAGTGGC
>NW_017731382.1:5109197-5158961 GCF_001890085.2 Hipposideros armiger
GCTCCGTGACCTGCATGCAACCTGTGGTCCCTGTGTGGAGACTAACGGGACATAAAACATGTGTGCCCGAGACCCAACTGAGCCCGCAGCGGCTCCCATCAGAAGCAGCTCTCTCTGTGGGAACATCTGTCACATTCACACCGTGCCTGTCACAGAAGCGACTGCTGAGTAGGTTTCCCCCCGGGGGAGTGAGAACCTGGCGTCTCATTTGCATGCTCAGGTCATGGGGGATTGGGAGTGTTACCTGTCCCCATTCTATCCCCAGGGTTGTCCACCTCTTTTAGGCGTTGTCTTGAGGATGACATGAGATGACACCTGCAAAGCCCCTGGCACAGTGCCTGACAGGGAAGAGGTGCAAGGTAAACGCTAGTTTCCTTCTCTCTAAAAACCGATGCCTAGGACGGTCTTAATAAAAGACACTTCTCAAGCTGTGTGGGAGTCTGGCTTGTTGGTCTCCTCCAACAGAGAAATTTGTTTAAACAAAGCCTTAATTAAAACCACAGCTAGATACCAATCTGCACCTACCAGAATGGCTAAAGTCGAAACAATGGGCAACACCCAGTGTCGGTGAGGATGGAAAGAAACTAGAACACCCATGCACAGCTGGTGGGAATGTAAACTGATAGACCCACCATGGTCGTGCTCAGCAGTGCCCACTAAGGGAAAAAGTGTGCCCTGTGCCCGGCAATTCCACAATTGCAGAAAGGAGCATTTATGCCCACCAACAAATACTCATGGCAGTTTTATGTATAATAGCTCCAAACTGGAAGCAACCCAAATGTCCATCAATGATAAAAATAGTAGTATTCTGATACAAGAGAGTCACAGCAAGGAAAAAGGATGACCTACAGCTACTGAACACAAGGATGCAGCTCACAGACAGGATGGTGGGCAAAAGAGCCGGACACAAAAGAAGACATGCTCCAGGATTCCAGTTACGTGACGCTTGCGATGGTTAATCGTATGTCAACTTGGCTGAGCCACGGTGCCCAGATATGGGGTCAAACACTATTCGGATGTGCCTGTGCCAGCGTTTCTGGGTGACATTAACATTTAAATCAGTGGCTACTGAGTAAAGCAGATTGCCCTCTAGAATGTGGGCGGGCCTCATCTAATCAGTTGAAGGCCGGAACAGAGCAAAAGGCTGACCTCACAGAGCTGGCAGGAATCCTGCCAGCAGACGACACTCAGACTTGAGCTGCAACATCAGCTCTTCCCTGGGTCTCCAGCCCGCCAGCCCACCATGCAGATTTGAACTTGCCAGCCTTCCTAATTGCATGAGCCAATTCCTTAACATAAATCTTTCTCTGTATATGTAAACATCCTACTGGTTCTGTTTCTCTGGAGAAGTCTAACACCACATCCACAACCAGCACGGTTCATCTACGATGACAGAGGTTAAGGTCAGTTGTCGCCCTTTGGTGGGGTGTCGAGGAGGAGGGAGAGGAGAACTTCCAGGTGCTGTCACTGTTGTAGATCTTGACCTGGGTGTTGGCTTCACAAAGGACCATTGTTGTGAAAACTCGTCAAGCTGTATATTTAAGATCAGTGTGCCTTATTCTATGTATGTAATACACCAACAGTAAACATAAAAACAAAATCAGACAAAAACGTTGTTTGCTCCATCCAACCCAGGGACCTTCCTCTGCAACGGGGTCCAGGGCACTGGCTGGGACATGGCCAGCCACTAGCCTGTGGGATGAAGCTGCACTGCTCAGAACTCATTCATTCATCCAACAAACATTCAGCGAACTCCACTGGGCGCTAACCACTGGTCACAGGAGACACGTTCCCAACACTCAGGGAGGTTACGCTCCACCGGGAGGAGGATCGCATTTTGATTAAAGAATCACACACAAAACCGTAAGATGACAACTGTGACAAGTACTGCAAAAGGAGCTACTGCAGTGAGAGCCGAGGCTGAGGGGAATTCAACCTATTTGGGAAAATCAGGATTTCCTGAGAAAGTTGCAACCGAGCTGAAGTCTGAAAGATGGGTTTGGGGTGAAAAGCCAAGGAACACCAGGACAGGCTTCTCCCAGAGGGAACAGCACATGTAAAGGCCCTGTGGCAGAGAGACCAGAGTGGCTGAAGCAGAGAGGACAAGGGGAAGCCTAGTGCTGGATGAAATAAGAGGGGTGTGAGGGAGGCAGACCCCAGACCACACAGGCCTGGGGGACCATGACAGTGCTCTGGGTTAGGTTGAAGGCAGTGGTTCTCAAAGGGGAAGGGGCAACCCTTCTAGGGGCCGTCTGACAATGTCTGCAAACATTTTTGGTTGTCTCCACTTGGCAGGAGCAGACAGGGTGCTACTGGATCTAGTGGGTAGAAGCCAGCTTCCTAAACATCCTACCGTGCAGGGGATGCCCCCACAACAGGAAATTATCAGGCCCAAAATGTCAATAGTGCTGAGGTTGAGAAAGCCAGCTCTAAGAGAAGAAGATCTTTGAGGGATTATAAGTAGAAGGGGTTATAAGAGGGTGATGTGACCAGAGCTGCATTTTGAAAATGTCCTCTGATGGCTGTGTGGAATATGGACTGGTCTAACAATAATACTAACAACAGCAGCAGCTGCCGCCTCTTTAATGAGCGCCTACTATGTGCTAGACACCATGCCAAGCACTTTATAAGCATCATCTCACAAGAGCTCCATTTTACAGATGAATGAGGTGAGTATCAGGGAGGGCCATTCACTCACTACGGTCACGCAGCCAGAAAGTGATGGACCTGGGCTCTGGAACCTGTGACGCTGCTTCAGACGGGCAGCTGCTACCATGTGATGGAGCCGCAGCTCAGAGACACTGGTTCCATCCTTCCTGTGGGCCTATAGGGCCAGTGCCTGCTCAGCGTCACGCCTCCTAGCCACAGACTGTTTGGATATCTTCTCCCCCGCAAATGACATGAGAATGACATGACTAACCATGCCTGCCACGTGGAATTATTCCGGAGAGTAAGCAGGTGGAAGCCCACCCCTTGGTCAATTAGAGCTGCCCTTTAATCCCGCCAGAGTTGTCAAACATGCTGTATTAAGACCACATTTTTTGCAGGCACAAAGTGGGGAAGTCACATCATGGCACCCAGAAAGGGTTCCTGGCTCCAGCCCCCCAAGGGACGCCCCTTCCCGGCCTCGCTTGTTTCATTTCTGCAGGGGAAAGGCGGGCCCCAGGACCTACCAAATGCTGGGAGGGCCCTGGATGGCAGCCCAGGGAAGAGCTTCTCTGGGAAGTGGCCAGACCCTGGGACCAGGTGGCTACCATTTGGGGGCCTCCCCTGAGATGGTGTTAACCCAGAAGAGAGGGGTAGAATTGTTGGGGGCACCTAGTGGGCATCCATCCTCCCTTCTTCTGGCAACAGAACACCAATTTTCACTTGGGGAGCCACCTCTCCATCACTTTCAGCCTATATCGTCTTCTGCAGTTGACACTCCGCCCACTCTGGGTCACATGACCTCACATAGCCAATCAGCATGTTTCCATCCAGTCTCAGGTATCCCAAAGGTAACAGGTTCCCCGTGGGCACTCAGAACTTTTCGGAGGAAGAAAATCTCTTTCCACTGGGCTTGCTAACTTTGAAGGGGTCACCTCACAAGGGCAGCCAGTTTGAGAGTGAAACCAACGGAGAAGAAAGTAGAGCCCAGAAAGATGGAGACCACGTCCTGAAACAGTCCTGTGAGAACCTAGATCCATCTGTGCCTGAAGCCTGATACTCTTAGAATTGTCACATACATGAGCCAATAAATCCCACTTTTTGCTTAAGCTCCTTTGAACTGAGGTTTCTGACATTTGCAACCAAGGAGTTTCCACAACAATCCAGTCAATTCCATAGGTATCTGTTGCAAATGCCTATTGGGCTCAATCCATATCAATCACTACGGGTCCTGAAAGTGAAGGTGACTACAGGTCCTTAGCATGAGGAAACAACAGGAAAGAAAAAGCTTTTCTGTGACCTGTGTCTGAGCGATTAATGGAATCAGAAGCAGAGGAATCAGTCCAGTCTCTCTCCACTGTGGATCACATAAATCTGATTCATACGTGCTTAAGAAACAATGGTTCTTTATTGGCCAATTCCTGAAGTCGACTTCAGGAATGGCTGGATCCAGGTGAACCATGATGTTTTCCAGAATCTCCCCCACCCTTACACACACACACACACACACACTCACACACACACACACACACACACTCACTCACACACACTCACACACACACACACACACGCATACAGGTCTCACATGGACTCTCACTCTCTTGCCCACACGCTGTTGTTGTTATCGATCTCTCTCTGTCTCTCTCTCCATCCATCCATCCATCCATCCATCCATCCATCCATTCTTCCATCCACATTTCATTGATTCTCAGTTTTTCATATATTAATATCTCTGAAATCAGAATGTGACTTACAGCCAAAGGCATGTCATAGTTTAACTGGCAGGTTTGTTTTTTTTTTCTTCTTAATTGTACATAAAATAATGAACTGTATGTCTTACAGTCAAAGGGATTTATTTTCTCTGGCTCGCTTCTCTAGGTGTCAGTCTTCCCGTTGCAGAGGGGTCTCTCCCATGTAGTGGGGGAGAGGGAGCATGGCCAGAGACAACGCTAACATCCCAGAGGAAAGGGAGAACTGATATACCCCAGGTCTGTGTATAAAATGACAAGGAAGGATTCTGATTGGCCTGGCATGGGTCATGTGACAATCACTGTGGATTAGAAACATGGGGCGCTATGATTCACCAGGCCCAGCTCACACACCCATGAGCCCCGGGTCCCAGCTTCCACAACTGTCAGCTCCACCAAAGCCACCAGGAGCACAGGAGGGCGAGCGAGGGGCGAGGGGCCAGGACAGGCTGCTGAACAAGCACCGTCAACAAATGTCAACCAACTGCATTTATGATCCTAGCATAAGCGTATGCATACTGGTCATAGAAAAATGAGTGAAGGCTGGCCGAGTGGCGCGTTGGTTAAGAGTTGGCTTGGATGCCAGCTCTGAGCAGCAGTGCCAGGGTTCGGATCCCACATGAGGGCCAGTGACACTGCCCTCTACAGCTAAGATGGTGAACAACAGCTAGGCCTGGAGCTGGGCTGCCGTGAGTTGCCGGGGACAGCGTAGGCTGCAATGGGGCTGGCTGGCAGCTGGTGAGTTCTTTTGTGAGCTGCTGTGATGAGCAGCCATCCAATGGCCAGCGAGCGACTGCCTCACCCGGGAAGAGCGCTATGATAATACCAACATGGGCCAGTGAAGCAACGTCCTCCACAACTAGACTGAAGAACAAAAGGACAGCAACTTGGCTGTTCCCCTTCCCCGACTCCCCAACGCTGTTCCCCTCCCCCAATTCCCCAATAAAATCTTTAAAAAGAAAAATGAGTGAAAACAAAAGGATGGCAACAGAAATCACCCTCAGTGCCACTGATCAGCACTGAGCACTCTTCACTCTGGTGCATTTCAATTTTCTGTGACAACTCACTAAATGAAAAGCTAAGCGGGATTCGCTTGCCCAATTGTTCCCTTTGCAGACCAGCCCTATTCCCAAAGGAGCTGGTTTATACTGGCTTGAACTCCTGAGCCCAGCACACGGCCTCTGCCAGCCTGGAGCCTGTGCCAAGAAGCAGACAGACGGTTTTGCCAGCCTGACCTCCACACACATGGTCCCCAGTAGGAGCTGCTTGGCGGCCCTGTTCCTCAGCCCTCCAAAACAGGGTCAGCAGCTGGGAGGGGAGCGGGGCCCTCAGAGGACTCCACTCTGGTGAGTGTGTGAGTGGGTGCAAACACTTGGGGATGCACGCTTGTGTGAGGTGGCGTGTGCATGTGCGCGAGTGTATTTGCACGCACTTCAAAGTACCTATGTGGGCTTATGGGGAGTGTATGTACATGCAAACGTGTGATAGGAAATATGTACTTGTGTATGTGTGTGTCCACATTGTGTGTGTATATGGGTGTGGGGCTGCGCTCGAGGCCTGACCAGGGACCTTTCCTGCTCAGCCACCTGCCCCCATGCCCACCCCCATGAGACTGATGCTATCTTTTCCCTTTCAGAGCTCTCACCTCCTCATCTCATGATCTCCATTCACTCCCAACACTCCAAGATTGCGTGGTTGTTACTGTCCCTATCTGCAAGATACAAGTTAAGGCCCAGAGAGCTGAATGAGCAGTAGCCTCTGGTCACCCGGCCAGTTAGTGGAGGGACAGACCACTGTCCCCATGATCTTTCCATCAGAAAGAGAGTGCTCAGACTCGTTCAGATAACGAAGCAACACATTCACCCATTTGTTCAACTAAGCAAACTTTCAGGGTGCCTCCGAGAGCCCAGGGCTGGGGCCAGGTGCTTTGGAGGCAGTATCTCCCATCGTCTCAACATCCTGGCCACTTCATGTTGCAGAATGGAAGCACAGAGAGGTTAGGCAGTGTGCTCAGGGTCACAGAGCTGCTGCAGATGATGCGGTTTCAGATCCACCCTCCAAGACCAAGGCTGGGAGTGGGGGCTCATCCCTGAGAGCTGCCTCATCTATGCCATGGCCCCTTCCCTGGGGGTCAGCTTACATCCAACGACTGGTAAGTGTAGTCCCTGGATTGGGGACGTCTCTGAAGGGCCCACTCAGCTCAGAGCTCCCCCACAGGGGATGGGCAGAGACCCCCTTCTGTCCAGTCCAGCTGCTCACCCTCCCTCACAAGTGTGGCTCCTGAGAATACAGCCCATGAAACTGCTGCACACAAATCTTTGGTCCAAAGTTTGTTTTTCACAGAATCACCTGAAGGCAGGTAGCATGTGCAGGGCTGGGGCCTGAGCCCGAGGCCGATGGGCTCCAAGGAGCAGGACCTCCCCACCCGCCTCTCTGTCGCCTGGCCCAGGTGCCCACCTGAGCCTGACCTCTCACCTACCACATCCAGCACGGGGCCAGCTCCCGACTCCACCTCCAGGGACAGGAGCAGCCGGCAGTTAGAGGAGCCGCGGGTTGCCGTGGAATGTGGAGCTATCTGTTCTCCTGGAATCTTGACTCACCACCCAATTTCAGCCTTTGGGGCCACGGGGAACCTCCCTCCTTCTCCCTCCAGGTTCATCTTGAACCCGCCCTCTAGCAGCAGGGGTGCCTTTAGGCCCCCAGGTGGTCTCCCTGCTGGGTCCTCACAAAAACTACTTCCTCTGCCTGGAATTCTCTTCTGCCCCCAGGAGACAGGCGGCCCCGCCCTCATCCCTAGGGCCTCAGTGAACTGCTCCCTAGATTCTTCTAAAGCACTTTTCAGATTCCTAGTGCTCAGGCGGTCCCCTGGGGCAATTAAATCAGTCTCTTGGGAGAAGGACATTAGGATTTGAGTTCCCAGGTCAGGGGTCAGCAAGATTTTCCTATAAAGAGCCAGATACAAAACATTTTAGGTGTGAAGCCAATAGTGTCTATTTCAGCTACTCAGTTCTGCACGGGCAGCAAAGACACAGTCATAGACAATATGGGCGTGGCCATGTCCCAATAAAACTTTATTTACAAAAACAGCCACCAACCTCTGTCCTGGGTGAGCCAGACTGAGAACTACTATTGTAAAACAAGCTAAAAACAAACAAAACGAAAAATCCCTGTCACTCATTGTGTGAATCAGACTTCCTCCCTCACCATCTAAACCAATTCAGAAATAAATGGGCTGCCAAATTGGAGTGACCATATATGAGTTTGCTTGAAATAGTCCCTGTTTGCACCTACTGTCCCAGCGTTATTAGTAAAACAGCCCACTTGCTCTCAAAAACGCCCTGGTATTGATTGACAGACCATATTATCGTGCTGATGAGGAGCTGATCACCCTGTCTTCAAACTCTATTTCACATGTTTGTGTTACCAAAACAACCTCATCCTTTTTGAGCAATGAAATGATCAATATTAACAATTAGAACCTAGAAAATGAGTCTATGCTTATTACAAAAAAGAAAGAAAAGGGTGAAATTCTTCAAGCAGAGAGAACATGCTTCATAAATGTGGGGCAACTGAATGAATGTTCATGACTCCTTTTCAGATATTTAATGACTGTTGTATTAATTCGAAGATGGTTATGTTCCCCAAGACCGCTGCCCCTCCCGGAGCTGCTGGACACGGGAGGAGAGAAGACGCCAAGAAGCGGGAACCCTGCCTGGTTCAGAACAGCGAAGGCAAGAGGCCCCTGAGGGGCACAACCAAGTGTGGGTTCAAGGCTCCCTCTTCAGCCGCAGAGCCACCTGGCCCTGGCCCCTGCCAGCCTCAGATGGAGCCTCTCGGACATGGCCCTGGCTCCCAGGGGGCACGGGCAGGCTGCAGCTGCCACGGTCATTTGGCAAAGACGCCGGGTCAACTGCTGGCCCAGAAGATGGCCCTTCCTCCAAGCTGCCCGGGGTCAGAGGATGAGGAACCAGGACAGGCACATCCCGGATAGGAACGACTTTTTCTTGGGACATTAGAAGCCTCTGGTCAAAAGGGAAGGAAACACGTCCACAACAGCTGACGAGTTCTGGGGTTCTTTCACCGGCTTAGAACTCCATGGCGCTCTCTGGAAGGCTAAGCCGGTTACCATTCATCTGCCAGTTTTTCTGCCTCCAATTGCCGCTGACATCTCGTGTGCACCCCCTTCCCAGTCTCGGCCCTGTGAATGCCTTGTTAGCGAGCTCTGGGGCAGGGGCGGTGATAAGCATGGGGGGTTCAATCGGCCTTGCTGAGCTGGAGGTCCCTGCTTCTCTCTGTCCAGGAACTTCACGTTACCCCTCTCTGAGCGTCCCCTCCCCCTGCCTCAGTCACACAGGGCGCAGACATGCCAGTCCAGAGTGCCCTGGACAAGTCAGGTGAGCCCTAGTCCCACAGCCAACTGACCCAATTCAAATGCCAAAGTCCAGGGCAAGAGGCTCTGATTGATGTCCTCTGGGTCAGGTGTCTGCACTTGATCTTCATAGCTGCGGAGAGGCAGGGTCACCTGGCAGTAAGAGCCCACACCTGTGGGGAGAAAGGCAGGTCTCGGAGAATGGGGTGTGGGCTGGGCAGACACTCCAAACAGTGTCTAATCCAGGGTCAGGAATCTTTGGAACATCTGCCTACTGTGTAGAAAGCCCTGGAAGACCATTTGCCCAGAGCTTAGTCCCATTCTCACCTCTTCTCCCCACCACATCCTCCTCCTCTAAATGCCCATCCCGCGTAGAGGAACTGTAGCGGAGTCACCGTTTCTACACAGTTACCACTTCTGCCAATCCTTCCTTCCAAATATGAATGGTTTTCAAGGGGGTCCACATCGCCCCATTTCCATGCTCGGGACCCCCTAGCCTGGGCCACCATCACCTCTTCCAGATTGCTGCAACAGCCCCCTCACTGCTTCCCCTTCTCCAATCGTGTCCTCTCAACTCCATGCTACTAAGCACCCAAATGTTCTTCAAACACAAATCTGATCATTTGCTTAAAACTTTTGTCTTCCGGCTGCCTACGCCATAAGTGTGCCAACGCCATAAGTGGCCTTCTCTAATGTCACTTCTCGCCACTACACCACCCCCTTCCTAGCATGCTAACTTCATTATGTATAATTCCTCAACCTCCCACCAACACATACATAATTTCCTGCCGTGACATTCTGCTTATGGGACCCACCCTACTGAAACATTCCCTTCCTTCATCTAATCCTTTAAGACTCACCTCTGTATCACCTTCTCCCAAAAGTCTCTCCTGACTTATAGAAACCCACAGCATCCTGGGAACTTCATCTTTGTTTCCATTTGGAGATAAGTTTTAGACTTATCTCTGTCACTACACTAAGACCCCTGAACCGGACCTGTACAATCCAAAGTGGCATGACTGACAAAGCACTAAGCTCTTTCATATAGTAAAAAGCTCTTACGAAGACAACCAGATAGGAAAAAACGGCAGAAAACAGGAACAAGCAGCTCACATAAGAATAAAAACTAATGTGTGAAAATAATTTTCAACCTCATAATTAAAGAAGTGCCAACACAAAAGAGACAGCACTTTTATCTAGCAGAGGTGTATCAAAAAGTTTGATAACACAGTGTTGATAACAATGGGGAGAGAATCATGAGACTTATGACAATAAGCATTGATACAATCTCTTAGGAGGATAATTAGGCAATAACTTGAATGGTTTTAAATATCATGCCCTTTACTCCAGAAATTCTATTATACTTCTATATATGTGGCTCTATAATAGGACGTACATAGATTTTAAAGATCAGCAATCAGGTAGGTTCCTTCCAGAACAATTTTTGTTAGCAAAAGAAACAAACCAGCACCAATGTTAAACAGTAGATAAACTACAGTCTATATGCACAGTGGAATAGCATGCAGCCATGAAAAATGATGCTGGCGGTCTCTAAGTGTCATTATTTTAAGGAAAAAAGGACAAGGTGCAAAGGAGGGTATCAAGTGTAAAGGTATAAAGAGTGTATGAAGGGTCTACACCACACACTTAAATTTGCACAGACTTTCTGGAAGAAAAGCATTGACAAGTCCGTCAGGGAGAACAACAAAATCTACTTTTCAACAAATACATCCCTTTTGTTCTGTTAAAACTTTTCTACCATGCTAATTTTTTAATGTAGAAATTTTAAAAATTAAAAATAACAATCCACTATGGTGTCCCCCCAACCTCCAATTAATAAACCCCTCAAAGGCAGAAACACTTTCTGACTCATCTCTGGGCCTGTGAGGCTCACTCATGCACGCAGTTTCAGGAGGAGGTCGACTCCTCGACTCCCCAAACACATGACCCTTGCCCGAGCCAAAGGTCCCCTCCTGACACCCACGCTTCCTGCGGGCCCAGGTCTCTGCATGTCCTGGGAATCTGAAGCCAGTGGCTGACATGTAAACTCTTATAACCCCAAGTGCTGGCTCCAACCGCACTTTCACCCCAGCCACCAGCGGCCCTGTGGGAGCTCCTGCCTGCCTCCCTTCCCACCTGCCCCATGGTCCCCGTGGCGCTCAGAAAAGACTGGAACACGCTCCAGACCCAGACGCTGCGCTCACCTTCTGCCACTGTCTGGCCGTGTGTACTTGGGGGGTAAAAACATCGCTTGATTCGACAAATACGTATTATCATTCCTTCCTCCAAATAGGCATTGGGCACCCACGACACACCAGGTTCTGTTCTAGGTACAGCACTGAATGGTCCTGGAGGTGCCTCGGTGCCCAGGAGCTTCCGGTCTAGCGTGGGAAGCTCGGTGCTGAGACTTCCGGTCTGGTGGGGCACGGGGGATGAGCATTAAATAAGAAAGTATGTGTAAAGGGCTTAGCTCCATGCCTGGAACACCATGAGCCGAAAGCAAACCTTGGCATCGTCTCCTCCTCCACATGGCGCAATGATTCAGGGGCAGGAAGTCAATCATATATAAGTAAATGTATGTGTATGACTGTATACATGTCTGTCATAGATATGACTGTATATATAAGCCTACTATACATAACTTCATCATGTCATTTGGGGAAAATATCCCTTTCATTTACCCCTCCAGCCTCCCCTCACCCACTTTGTGCCATTTCATTGAGACACAGGTGTTGCCAACCCAGATTCACTCCTTCCCTATCATTGCACAAATGCCTATTATACAACTAATCATGATCATAACGACACCCCTTGTGGGGGACCCAGCTGTCAGGGCCTCCCAGGGTCAGGAAATGTTTGCAGGCTTTGGAGACCACCAGCCCTGACTCCCCCAGGCCCAGGTGGGGCTGCAAGGAAAACAACGTGTTTCTGTGAGTTGATCTTAGTGCGCATGTGCGCTGGCACGGTGACTATTATTGTGTTATAAAAACCCAGCTCTGTCTAACGCGGTTGGGTTCTGAGTTCTGTTGCTGCGGCCTCTGCTGAGTCAAGTGTTGCTGCATTCATGTCAAAGGCTCTGCAAGGCTTTTTTCCGTTTGGGTACCTCACCACCAAAACCGTCCTTAGCCGAGCACCTCGGACCCCAACACCCCTTTATCGAGTCCTCCCTGCCCTGGCTTCCTCTTCCCCATTTTGTTTTCTTCCACAGCATTGATTTGTATCTGACATGCTATCTAGTTCACTCATTTATTTCTCTGTTCACTGCCCCTCTAAAATGGAAGTTCCAGGGAGGTAGGGAGAGTTGCCTGTTTTTTTTCTCTGTTGACTCCCTGTCATTTAGAAGATCTAGTGCATAATTGGCATAGGATGAGCACGCACTGAACAAATCCATGGGGGAAATGAGCCCCTGCAGTGTGCCAGGCACAGTGAAAGCTGCTTGACATACATGGCCTTTGTTACTCCTCAAAGTAATCCTCGCGTTTGGGAACTGCCATTACTATTATCCCCAAGCAAGCACAGAGAGGTTAAGCAACTTGCCTAGGGACACACAGCTGGTAAGTGGGGGAGCCAGCACTCAAACCCAGGCGGTCTGACCCTGAGCATTGCCATCCAACCATTGTACCTGCTGGGCACTGGGGTGGATTAGAGAGGCACCAAGATGGATAAAATGTGGCCTCTGACCCCCTGAACCTCACTGGCCCATTGCCAAGGTAAGCATGCAATCAGCTCCATTCAGAGTGTCCTGCTGGTGCCTCTATTTCAGCTGGAGCAAAGGTGTGATGGGTGCAGTGCACCTGAAAGGGCCTGAGAAGGCTTCTTCAAGAAAGATGGCAGAGCAGAGCCCGCCCACGAGGCTGTCCGTTCACCAGATCCTGAGTCTGGGTCTCCCCAAGTCGAGCACCCCTGCTGTCACCAAGATGCACACACAGGAAGCGCCATCTGCAGCTGCACACTTGGGGCTGGCCGCCCACTGGTACTGCCTCAAAATAAAACCCACAAACAGAACACCCTTCAAGAGCAGGCATTGCCCACAGCAATGGACATGCATTGCCTGGGGAATCCACAGGGCCCAGAAGGAAACTAAGGCTGGCAGAGGTTCATTTATTGACCCAAAGTCACCGCTGTGAAGTGACAGAAGCAGGAATTGAGCCTAGGTCATCCCCGGCTCCAGACCCCTTCTCTTAACAGCTCTGCTAATTTTAATCAATCCATCATTAGTTTTTGAACAATACAGCTATATTGCATTGTATTTCTCTTGTTTGTTAAAAGGAAAAAAAATAGTCTATTTGTGCAATGTAAATTTTTAGAAGCTACCGTAATTTTCCTTATCATTTTTTCCTTTGACATTTCTCTGGTTTTGTTTTTTTTTTTTTTTGAGGCCCTCCCTCCTCTTTTGAGAGTACATGGAAATGGATGGGAACCGGGGGTGGAGGTGGGACCGCCCTGTTTGGGGAATTTTAAATTATTACAAGACAGGGAGGAGCTCAAATGGACTTTCATTTCTTATGCAAATGTATCTCTTCTGAATCCTGAAAGACAGGAGAGCTCTCCAGCATTTCCGGGTGGGGGCTGAAGGGTGGGGTCCACAGAATTCACAGGCCTCAGCAGGCTGATGCTCTAAGATTGGATATTCGGCAACTGCCCTAGGCCAGCACTGGAATGGAAGCAAGGTGGGGCTGGGTGGGACCCAGTTCCCACACTTCATTTGATGATGATCCCATCTGCAAAATGGGAACATAAATGAGCAAAATGGGAACAAGATGGCGCCCACCTCAGCGAAGAGTCACTGCCAGATCCCCATGGGACAAAGGGCAAGGGGTCTAATGCAAAGACCAAGTCTATTTGATTCATCACCATGTGCCATAAATGAGCTGGGGCATAGTAGGTGCTCAATAAATACCTTATAAACGAAGAAATGACAATGTAGAGTCCGTAGAGCAGCGGTTCTCAACCTGTGGGTCACAACCCCTTTGGGGGTTGAACCACCCTTTCACAGGAGTCACCTAAGACCATCGGAAAACAAAAAGATATTTACATTATGATTCATAGCAGTGGCAAAATTACAGTTATAGAGTAGCAACGAAAATAATTTTATGGTTGGGGATCACCACAACATGAACTGTATTAAGGGGTCGCGGCATTAGGAAGGTTGAGAACCACTGCCATAGAGGCTTACTTGAAAGGTGGTTTCAAAATTCCAGGGTCAGAAGAGCCTATGAGTGCTTTGTCATGAGTGGGGCATGGTGAAGTCTTGTCTTAGGGCTCAGTGCAAAGGGACTGTCAGAGGGCAGGTGCTGGAATGGGCTGTAAACCCCACGGGAATGAGAAAGAGCCTATCAGGTTCCCAAGGTACATCCCGTAGCCTAGATTGGGCCTGGCACATAGTAGGTGCACCTAGAAGCTTGTTGAATGCATTCATAAGAACGAGAAAGGAAGAGAGGAATTTGAATCCCTTCAAGAGAGCCTAAACTGAACTCTTATATCACAGCCAGTAACTTTTAAGGAAAAGCAGCTAAATGGTTTCAAAAGAAATTTTTGACACAGTGGGGAGCCTCCACCATAAATTCTGGAACCCACCTTAGCTGTATATGTTCTGAGAGCTAAAAGTAAGGAGGAGCCCAAGTCTCGGGAGGCGCTCTTGGGTTCGTGAACTCGGGGTCTCACTCTAATCAGCAGGCAGGCCCATCATTTAAGGTCTTCTTACCTCTCTTCAGGGACCATTTCCTGAGAGGCTCAATTCACGTAATTGTCCTTTCTCAGAAACCACCACAGGCAGAGTCATCCACAAATCACAGAACCAGCAGCTGCATGGAGATCATCCCCTTTGTGTGGGGGGTGGGGGAAGGACGCCTCTGTTCTGGTCACTCCACATGGATGAAGGCTCCCCACACACGCACACACACAAATCGTGAATTCATCCCTTTGCAGGACTAAATCCAGAACTCCCTCTGGTGGGTCGCGCACTCTATCCTATGAAAACCCTGAGTGGAATTTGCAGAGGGAAACAAGACCCTCCTGTGGACTCAGGCTTCTGGAACATGCCTATGAGAGACATGGTGGCAGACAACATCATGTGTTGGTTGCCAGCTTTGAAATATCATGCGTGGGGCTTTGCGTGGGCCGTCTCTCTAGATACCACAACAACCCCGTTTCACAGAGTGATAGATCTGAAACTGCAGCCCCTCCCCCACTTTCCCAAATGACTCCCTCCCTGGTGAAGCGAGTCCTCTCAGGGCAGACACACAGTAAGCACTCAAAACATATTTGCCATGGACGAACAATGGCACATGGTTTCATTCGTTCAGTCATTCAAAAATACGCCCAATTCTGGTTGCATAAGATGGTCGGTCCATCCATGTAATGGAATGCTATACAGCTACAAAAAGGTGAGGCATTTATGCATTGGCATGGAATGATTTTGAAGAAAGACCCTTAAGCGAACAAACAAACAGATAAAAATAAAAGGCAGATAAGAATGTACATTCCTCCGTTTAGATGTCTGGACATCTTAGACTGAGTATATCGAAAGTGCGACATGTGATCTCTCCTAAACCTGCTCCCCCCCACAGCCCTCCTGAGTCCCAATCATCCTTCCAGAGACTAAGAACAAAAACCCTGGACCACCAGCATGGACTCCTCCCATTGGCTCATCCATCACATCCTATCCATCAGCAAGTCCTGTTGGTTCTACCTTCAAAATACACCCCAATATTCAAAAACGAGTATTCATATATTTAGTTTCATGGGCTGCTGTGACAAATTGCCACAAACTTGGTAGCCAAAACAACGGAACTTGATTTTTTTAGGAATCTGGAGACTAAACATATGAAATTAAGGTGTCAGCAGGGCCGTTTCCTCTGAAGAGTCAAGGGGAGAATCCTTTTTTGCCTCTTCCAGCTTCTGATGGCTCCTGAGTTCCTTGGCTAGTGTCAACGCCACGCTACTCTCTGCCTCTATCTTCACATCTCCTTGTTTGTGTGTATCTTCCTGTGTTTTGTCCTTTATATAAAGACATCAGTCATTGGATTCAGGGCCCACCCTAAACCCAGGATGATTTTATCTCAAGATCCTTAATTAAGTACACCTGCAAAGACTCTATGGCCTACTAAGGTCACAGTCTAAAGTTCCAAGTGGACACGAATTCGGGGGCAGGAGGGGGGGGAGACGTTATTCAACCCATTCACCGGGTCACCATCTCATTTGATGATTACTACAGCCTCTAAATTGTGTCCAAGTTTCTGACCTTGACACCCCCCCCACACCCCCATGGTCTATTTACAACACAGCAGCCAAAGTGATCCTGCTAAAAATAAGTCAGGTACACACAAAGGCCACACATACCTCACCCAGAGCAAAGGGCACAGTCCTTTAAAAAGGGCATGAGACCCTACAGCCCTCCCCAGTCACTGCACCCCAGCCTCAGTCTTCCCAGCTGTTCCTCCGCCATGCTGGGCGTGATCCGCCCTCTGGGCCTTTGCACCTGCTGTGTCCTCTTCCCAGACCACCATCTCCCCCCACAGCTCACGCCCTCTCCTCCATGCAACGCTTCACTAGCCACGGAAACGCTCCTGTCCTTTCCTTTTTAATTCTTGTCCAAAGCACTTCTCACCATTGAACACTCAATGTAGTTTACATACCTATTGTGTTCATGGTCTGGGTCCCCCATCGGAATGTACTACATGAGGACAGGTTTCTTTCTGATGTGTCCCCAGCACCTAGGACAGTGTCTGGCACACAACAGACACTACTGACTTCAAAGATGCATGGAACGAATAGATGAATGGATTTACACTAAAAAATAGAACAGAGAAGATCCGGAAGCTTCACCACGAAAGATCACTGGGGAGGGAATGCGTGGGGCCCACCAACACTGGATGTGTTTCCTTAAAATGTATTCATTGTAATCATGGGCTATTTTTCTATTTATCGGACTAACGAAAATTAAGAATATTGTCCTCTAATTTGGCAAACAAGGGGAGGGAAATACAGCCCTTGTATGGTGGTAATGAAAGTATTTCTTGGGTCACTCTCTCTGGGAGCCAATATGGCAGGTGGGGTAATCAAAGCCATAGAGGTCGGCACGCTCTCTTGGGGCAGGAATTGTACGCCCGAGATCCTTAACGTTCTCTTAACTTTGTCTCTTGGTCACACCATGACTCCACCTGGGTGGGTCTCGTTTTTTTGTCAGCTATAAACAAAAGGTTGGAAAAACAAGTGCCCGCGCAGGTTCCAGTTCTGTTTCCTGGAGTCAGAGGGAGGCAGTTGGGCCTGCATCTCAGCTGAAACTTTGGGCCGTCATCCTCAGCCTCAGTTACTCAGATAATGATAGCATCTCCCTGGGGGTTTATTCGGAAGATTTAAATGAAATAATGGATGTAAAACATTTAGCCTAAACCCTGGCACATAAGAAGTACTCATAAACAATATCTGGTATAGTTTTAATTCTTTAAAATAATCACTTAAAGGACATGAATGTAATTTACCACTTAAACAATTTTTTTCCTCCAAATCCAAATCCGTTGGTTTAGCCAGTGACCTCTAAGGTTCCTTCCAGTATTGACAGTCAATAAAGTTCTGATGAGCCCCACCCTTGGGCTCACCCCAGCCACACCTCCTCTGATCAGGTAAGCTTAAGAATCTTATATTCTGAGCTAGACAACGCCAGCCCCACCCACCATGCCCGTTTCTTCAACTCCTTGTCCTACTGTGTCAGGGCATCTGGAGGTATCAGGGTTCAAAACCAATATAGAGCCCATCCTAGGCCAGGTCACCTTGAAGCTCCAACACAGGTCACCCCCAGGAAAGGACCAGCCACAGGGGCCCTGCTTCAATGACTTGGGTCCCAGCTAAAAGCAGCTGAGGGTTTTCCTTCCCTGCGACTGCCTTTATGGGTCTTACTTACGCAACGCTGGTGTCCTGAGTTTTCCTCATCTCAGATCCCTCCCACCTCTTCACCGCATGCCCAGACTCCATCCAACTCATCAAGTCCTGTCAGCTCTGTCTTCAAGGTGTTTCCCAGATCGCTCCAGCTCTTCATCATGGCTTCCGCCCACCAGCTGGCCAGCCACCACGGTCTCCCGTCTCTTACGTGGTCTTCTATCTGGGCTCCTGGCTTCCCTTCCTACGCACTGTGGTCCATTCCCCAGGTAAAGCGTTTTGTTGTTGTTTTTATGGAAATCTATGTCTCTCCCTGCTTGCAACTATTCAATGGCTTCCCATGGCACCAGGGGTAGAGTCCAATTCATTCCCACGGCCCACAGGCTATGGCACCTCCCACCCCCACCCCACCTCACCGCTCCTTCTGCCAGGAGACCCCTGTCCCCGGTTCTGCATAGATAGCTCCTCACCCATCAGCTCCAATGTCACCTCCTTAGGGGGACTCCTGGAACACCCCATGTAAAGCACCGCCCACCACCCCCCAACCCAATCCATTCATGTGGACTGCAGGGGTGTGGACGAGGGGACATTGCCCAAGATGGTGGGATCTACCAAGACTGGAAACGCAATTCCACTTGTAGGGATCCACCCGGAAACACCCCCCATGAAATGACCTGTGAGCAGCATGGTCTCCGTGTCCTTGTTTATAACAGCAGGAGACTGGTAACATCCTAAGCCCCATCAGGAAAGGATGAGTTATCTATCTCTACATCACATACAAAAGGACACTGTGCAAAACAAGGCAGCTGTCTATGAGCTGGTAAGGAAACATCAACATGACAAATCAAGTAGAAGCAAGGTGCCAGACTGTATGCAAAACGCCACCATTTAAGTTAAAAAAGAAATACATGTAATTGTGTGTCTGTGCCTAAAATATCTCTTCATGCACACCTCATTGGCAATGAGCCTTGTCTGTAGCCAGGGAACCAGGTGTTGGGAGACGGGCGTGGGAGGGGGACACACTCATCTATATGTACCACTTGTGCCATTTGTATTTCCACCGCAGGCCCCAGTTTACACCAAATAATAACAATAAATGCCCATCACCCTGATGCGATCATGCTTGTTTGTTTGCAGTTCTCCTCCTTCCAGTGCCTTCTGAAAGCAGGAAGCTTGTCTCTGAAGGATGTAACTTTAAGTTGAGTAGCCACAACTTCATGGGTGCCAGAAACACTGCCCCAGGCCAAAAATGTGTCCCCAGCTCCTGTTGCATGCTGGGAATATCACCATTTAAAGGTTATCTATTGTAAAAAAAAAAAAAAAAAGACTACTGGGGCAGTGGCATTTCTGTTGGCTCCCCATTCTTTCCTTACACAGAGCACACCAGGTTGGCAGTTACATATGTGATTGTTGGATTGAGGTCTGGCTCCTCTAATAGACTGTGGGTTCCACAAGGCAGGGTCTAGGACAGCTTTAGCTCACTGGTATATATCCAGGGACTAGCATGGTGGGTGGATGAAAGGATGAATAAATGGGTGGATGGATGGATGGGAGAACGCCTTAATTGGCCTGCTAGAGATTCACTTCGGCAATTCCTGACCTTTCGGTAAAAATGGATTTATTCATTCATCCCATGGATATTTATTGAACATCTACTAAGAGCCAGATTCCCAGCTGTATACTGGGGTACATCTATGAACAGACCATGGAGGCTTCCTCGACAGCAGGAACGATGCCACACTGCGCAGTCAGTTACCGCACCGTGTAACAGGAGGTGTGTTGGGAGCTGAGAGGCCGCCTAAGCCAGCCTAGGCTTGGGAAGGCTCCAGGAGGAGGTGATGCCCAAGGTGAGACTAGGGCTGAGGACAAGGTGAGCACGTGAGGCCCTAGGACGCAGGAAAAGCTTCCAGGCAGAAAGACAAGCATGGGAAGCGCAGCAGCAAGGCACAGAGAACCCTGAAGACTGAGTTGCCGCCAAGCTGGAGGCTAAAGACCCTGAGCTTGTGGGCAGGAACCCCCACTTCCCACTGCTCCTCGGAGGGGAGAAGAGGCACAGCCCAGCGGGGGGAGGACACGGAGGGGCTTCCTGCTTTCCCCTCTCCGCTTTCCTTCCCTCTCTTCCCTCCCCACCCCTCCCCTCTCCTTTCTCTTTTCCTTTTCTTCTTTTCCTCTCTTTTGGCCAGAGGTCATTCCACTCTACCTACTTCAAAAGAGCTAAAAACCAACCTTGATGGAGCACTTGCTGCGTCCCAGGCTCGGAGCCGAGCACTTCGCACGCAGTAGAGCATTTTGATCTTCCATTTCTAGCCCCTTCCTAACAGACTAGGAAACTGACCCGCCGAGAGTCCTTCCCAGCCACCTTCCTTGGGCCTGCCTGCCTCCAGGACAGGACTCTGGAGCCAGAGTCCCGGTCAGGGCCACCCATTTGCCAGGTGAGGGACCCTGAGCAGACAACGCACCATCCTGTGCCTCAGTTTCCCCATCTGTAAAATGGGGCTTATATCGCCTACCTCCTACAGTTCTTGGGAGGAGTAAATTAGTTTAATAAGAAGAGTATCCAAAACAGTGGCTGGCACATTCCTGGGCCAGATTGTAGGTTCTCACTATCTAGAGGCACCATAGCACTGGGTCCTAAGAACAGGCCCTGCAGGCCACCAGGCCAGCTCAGGAAGCAACAGCCACCATTTCACTGTCTGGGCCTCCAGTGCCTCATCTGTAAAATGGGTTAAAATGGGGTTATTGGGGAATTAAATAACAATGCAGGTGTGCTTTCTCTCCTTCTGTGGTTTGTTTTACAGTAAGCATCATTTCTGTGTGTGTTTACCAAACCTAGTGTTTTTCTAGGTTTGAGAGCAGGTTTCGTTGTTTTGACCACACGCAAGTTAAAACATTCAAAGTGGACAAAGTAAGTGGACGATCCGTGTCCCTGCCGGCCCAGAGCCTCAGCCCTGGGCTCCGTCGCCCAGCCCCCTGCCCAGAGTAACCTCTTAGGGCGCTGTCACCTCTTCTCCCATAGTCTAAGTGAGTACAGGCAAGTGACGTGTATTACTTTTGTTAACAATAAATAAGAAATTGTTTGCGACACTTCTAATGCATTCTGTCATCAGCTAGAACTAGTTAGCAACAATGGCTAGGGAAAACAACAATTAAGAGTTGAGAAAATTCTGCCTTTTCTGAAGTTTCTTAAAAGAGTTGGTGCCTTCCACTGCGGAATTTTTTGTCTTGTGGGGAAAGAATATTCACGGATGTCAGTGATGGCACAATGTCTCCTGCTCACAGAAACTCAGTATTCTCAGGCCAAAGGGGAAAAGAAACAGGAGGGAATGAAGCCCCCGTTGGGGAAGGGAGGGATGTCCTCGTGTCTTCCCTCACCTCTCCTCCAGAAAACTGTTTTTGGGGAGAAAACCACAGCCCCCAATTCCAAGCCAGGAAACAGCCACCCAGGGATGCAGGTCCTTCCCTGTCATGTCAACTTTGCATAAGCTTCCTTTACTCGTTGCTTTAAACATTTATTTTTTTATTCACTTAACATGTAATCATTTGTATAAACATGATGTCAGTTCTTTTCTTATTTATGAAAGTAATGCATATTTGTTTTTACAATTTTTACACACGATAGACACATCAGGTAAAACATGAGCTGATAATGCACTGCACTGAAGTAAATTCTCTTGACGGTGTGAGCAATTCTTCCAGATTTTCTCTGTTTATGGCATTTCTCAACCTCTGGACTATTAGCGTTTTGGGCCACATCGTTCTTTATTGCAGGGCTGTCCTGGGCACTGTGGGATGTTTAGCAGCACCCCTGCCTCTACTCACTAGATGCCAGTAGCAATGCCTCGTGTGTACCAGCTTAGCTCGGGAGAACAGAGGGAGGCCTCCCTTTGGTAGGTCCTCTCTGGATGCCCAGGTGGCCCTGAGCAGTGAAGGGTTTCTGGGTCTAGGGCAAAGGCAACCGAAGGCATCAATATTTAATCCTTCCATGTGCCTCTGATGACCTGCCAGGCTTAGCAGCCACTGCTCAGGGGTCAGTGTTGGGGTACCCAGAGGAGCCCAGTTAAATGAAACAAACAAATGGAAAAGTGAAAAAGGCCTCCAAGAGTTTAGGCTTTGCTTTGGACAGAGATGTTGGGGTGACTCCTCCCCAAGAAGCTGAAAGATCGGGTCACTGGCTAATGTCCTGGCCACCAGGAAATGTCACTGTGCATCAGCCTAGTTTAAGAACGAACAAGCAGGAATGACATTCCATTTAACAGTGACGAGCCTCTGTGACGTTACATGGACCAGAACCGGTGGCCAGGCCATGGAGGTGGCTTTCTCATGCTTTGTGCAGAGATGACACCCCACGTTTAGAAAAGAATCCACAGATTGATCAATGGGAAGGAAATAACGAAGGAAAGCGTCCTTTCCCATCACGTTAGCTTTGTAGGGCAGCCACAACAAAGTACCAGAAACTGGGCAACTGAACAGAAACGTATTGTCTCATAGTTCTGGAGATGAGAATCGAGTCAGGGTGTCAGCAGGGCTGTGCTTCCTCTGAAATCTGGAAGGCAGGGTCCTTCCTTGCCTCTTCCAGCTTCTGGTGGTGGCCAGCAATCCTCATTGTCCCTTCGCTTGTGGCTGCAGCTCTCTAACCTCTGCCTCTGTCATCACACGGCCTCCCCCACTCTTGTGGCAGTGTCACCCCTTTTCCTCTTGTAAGAACATAGATCATATGGATTAAGGCCCACTATACTCCAATATGACCTCAATTTCATTACCAACAACCCTATTTCCAAGTAAGGTCACATTCTGAGGTACTGGGGTTAGGGCTTGGACATACATTTTTGGGGTACACAATTCAACCCATACCACCCATGAAGTCCCAAAGACTTCTAGTCTCTGCAAGGGCCAGATTCCAGAACACCCTCCTTCAACCTATCCGCTGTCACCTGTGATTGTCATTCCTTAAGACGAAGACCTTTCCTTGGAAAATGTTGAGAAACCCCAGGAACAATCCATGTGTCATGAAAAAAACACTTTGTAAACACTCTTCACAAAGCTATTCCTTGAATAGCTTCCTGGAATTATGCTTCTCAAACCTACTGTTTCCATGTTTTTCTTCCACCCATCTCCCCCATCAAGGTGTTATCCAAAAGAGGCAGGAAATTACAGTGCTTATGATGGTGCCAAAAATACCTGAGCATTCCATGAAACTATGGACTCCAATGTAATAGTCATTTTTTGAAATCATGAGGTCAAGTTTGTTTCTGCATAAGCTTATGTTTCATGTTACCAGCAGAAAAAGACTCTCAAGGTGTGGTATGACTTATATCAGAAAATTTTGGGCATGATGCCAGCCTGGGTTGGCAAAACCAGGAAGGGGTCAGATTTTGATGGCTCCAAGTGTCACCAAGCCCCTGGCATGGTGGCCCTCAAATTTTAGAAAAGCAAATGAAGACTGTCAACTGGAAGAGAAAATCCAAGGTATCGTGAGGTCTGAGAAAGGAGTCAACAATTATCGTAACATCGAGGATACAACAGCACCCCTGGGAAGAGCACACCTGTGCGTTGCAGCATACGAGTTTCAAAAGCAAACCTTCCTCATCTCCAGCCACGGGGAAAACCCTCATTGTCCACTGAGCTCCGGCAGGCTGGAGAAGACGTTTGCTAAGGGCACTGTCATGCCAGAAAGCTCCCTTACCTGGAATGCATCCTTAAAGGAACCTCAGACTGTTCTTCCCTTGGTGACCACTGGTCGCTAGTTTCCAGGTTCTCCACCCTCTTGTAAAGGAAGACAAATTCAACTGCCACCAACAGCCACGCTGCCCCCCACCCCCCAGCAAAAGGAAAAGCCTGGAGAAATAAATACTCAGAAGTCCTCAGAAGTGACGGCAACCTCTACAGGAATTCATGACAGCTGGTAACCAAGGTTTCCCCCCCCCCCGCCAGAAATTAGGTAATACATCCAGAGCCCCCCAACCGCTAAGCCTTGAGAGAGGAATGACTCTGTCTCTTACCCATCCACGGCCCTATCCTGTTTTGGTTTTTAGTGTTCAAATATGAGAACTGTAGAGCTCACCCTGACACTAGACCCCCCAAAAGAAAAGAATAATGGCCATTGTTATGGAATGGTTGAAAATGAGAAACAGATTAATCATCTCTTTCCTAACCCACAACAAATTGTCCACACGTGGGAGATAACAGCCATGACGGGCTATTGAAAACACCCTTTCTGACCTTCCAGAGACGCTCTAACTGTGCTGTTCGCTCTAACTGTGCTGTTCGTAAAGCAGAAGGGCATTTTCAAGGAGCCAGGTGCCTGGGATGGGCACATCTCCAGCCGACAGATGCAGTCTTGCTGAGGAATCTCTTTCCTAAAGGGAATTTTAGCTGCGTGCCTTCAGACAATGATGGGTTTTCCTTCGGTGCAACCAGGAAAACAAAGGAAGTATCTTCATTTCTTCTCCCAGAGGGCAAAGGCTTCAGCGGTGTCGTGTGCCTGATTAAAAAGCCCCATCTGTCAAACAGCCAGAGTGAAACAGGGCACAGGGCGCTGGGAAAAAGTGCCATTTCACTAACACAGGGCTTAAAAGTAAAACCACCCTGGCCCAGGGGAAGCAAAGGTGTACCAAGTGCCTCAGGCTAGGGCCACTGGAGTTGCAAGTGCTCAAAGGGCAGGGCACCCTGCTCACAAATCAACCAGCGCTTGATGGGAACCACCTGATGCAGCCAGCGTTTCCGTAGGGTCCTCTTGAGGGGATGTGCTTGTTTTGCATGGCATCACCTCAGAAGTGTTAGGAAGAAACCCCTGGTATTATTGTGCACTGGGCCCAGAAAAGTCAGTGGCTGTCCCGGGACTGAGAAGGGAGAAGTGAGCCCTGAGCCAGGCATAAGCCTGCTTATGACTCACTTCAATCCTTGGTTGACTTTGGGGCGTTTCCAGAACATTGTCTGCATTGCAACTCGGCACAGCTCCTAAAAGCCAGACTGTAGTCCAAAACCGAGTTTAAGATGCTGATAACAAAATAGTCCTTTTACCTTTGGCCCTTTGTCCCCATAACTTCCTTTTAACACCCAATATCTCACGTCTTCATTGAGAAATAACTGCCAGCCTAAGACCTCTTTTCGCTGCGCTAGAGCAAAGCAATTGTGCTTTTGACATTATCAACCAGATAAACCCAAGTAAATGAGAACATTCAGTGGCCAAGGCCAAGCTGCCAAGAGCAAAGTATTAGGTTGGCAGAGTTTAAATTACTTAATAACATCCAATGCCAACATTAAGTCAGGAATTGCTGAGCATTTGGTGGAGCTATGAATTAAGGATTATGAGACTGAAGCTGAAGCAATGGCCTTATCCAATGTGGAAAATCCTTTTGCTCCCACTTTCCTTTGAAGCCCGGCCACTCCTGCCAAACTATAAACATATCACTTCCTGGAGGACATGCCAGGCCACTTCAACTTGAAATCAAGTACCGGCGGTGTGCATCCAAGATCCTCAAAATACCCAGCAAGGTGAGCCCTGCCAGGCTCCTGCTCCCCAAGCAGAGTGCAGAGACCCAACCTCTAATTTACCTGCAGACAAAATGAGCCTGCCTTGGAGAGATGCTCGTTATTGCAGTTCCAAAGATGGAGCATTTCGATTGATTGAAAACAGCGAGAAGCCCACATACACCTCCAGTGCCTGCATTTGACTGAATGCCAAGTTCTCCTAAGGCATGTTTGCCCAAGGACTACCTACCTACATCCATTTCATTTCCATTCTCAATATTTTGAGGTGGCAACTTGGCTGCAGAAAACAGTGTTTCTCAACAGGGCAGCCTTACACAAGAGACATTATTCTCAAACTATTGGCTCCTCTCACTGTTGTCAATCAACTGTCCCTCACACACTTCCCAACAACACCCCTTGTGGAGAGGAGGATGTTCCTATACACACAGAATCTAGGGGCAGCTGAGCAGTCTTACGGGGGAGAGTGAATGAAGCTTCAGGTTTCCCTTGGCCCAGAACCCTTCTGCTCAGTCCTATTAACTCAAGCCAGGCAAACCATAAATTAGCCCTGCCACTTATGCCACGCATCTGAGACTTTAAAAAAAAAAATCAAGTTATAACCAGACGGTCACAGCTTCTATCGAGAATACTTTTTATTATACAGGTGTCATATACACAACAATTACTTGGGGAACATTTTACAGGCATGGAGTTCAATTCCGAAACTCCATGTCACCCACACACACTGTACCACGCACTCACCTTTGGGTTTGGCCCAACAGGAATGAGACACAAAGTTATTGCTATGTGAACAGAGCTTCAATTAAATAGAATCTTTCGCATCAAGAACAGATCCCAGGGTCCTCTTAATTCTCGATACCCTGTGTACATATGAATAAAACCTAAACATGTGTCGTAGATGACCCCTCACCTTTAAGGTATTAACATGGAATCCCAATTTTCAAAAAGTCGTAAGAAGTGCACCCGTATTTACAGACCCGATTAAATTATGCATAAATAAAATCTGTACACGCAACGCACCGTTTCTCAAAAGAACAGCGCCTCCTCCGGGATGGGGTAACAGGCAGCAAAAAAAATGCTTCGTGCCTACCCTTTTCAAGTTTACTCGCAACACCAAGATGTGAAATAAATACGCAAATAAAGCTTCAGTACCTTAAAAGAACAGGTCATTTCAAGAGTCTCCCATTTGAAGAGTTAACTTTCAAAGATTTTAAAAAACAAAACAAAACAAAACAAAAAACCACATCAGCAGGCTTTGTTTCTACAAGTTCTGTAAAGCCCGAAGGCCCCCTTCGAACAGGGGGTATAAAATGTGTCAAATACCACCTAACTAGTTGCTAAGCGGATAGAATCTCTGCCTCCTACTGGGTGTAGGCTTTGATATCTGAAGAGGCTAGATAAATACCTTTGTTTAGATAAATATTTAGTGGCCACGAAAGCCAGCCATTATTGTTGATCTGAAAGTTATTGTTGATCTGAAATCAACTTGACATTTTCCCAGCTAAAAAAGTGGGTTTGTTAGCCCGGGGGATGTATTTAAAAGGTTCCAAAACTTGTAGCACCACTTTTCAGAGAAAGGAAGGGGGTTCAAAAAAAGTAACACAGAAGCTTAAGGAGTAAGGAATCAGTACTTGTCACCTTCTGATACCTTGGTCCAGGGTTAAGGAGAGCTTCAGCGCTAGAGAAATTCTAAGGACTCCAGGAGGGCGCGTAAAGATCCGGAAATTGACAGAGGCCTTTTTAATGGGAAGGTGGGTAACAAGCTCAACCTCTCCCCCAGGCAAGAGGAGGTGCTGTCTGTGCGGGCCGGGTGGAGAGCGGTTTGGGAGACTTTTTCCTTCCAGACTCACTAGGCCCTGTGTTCATGCCATGTCATTTCCTGTGCTTCTCCATTTTCTCCAGGGTTTTGCTCGAATCGGCTGGACTCTGGTCTCCAGGATTCATATAGGACTTGTCTATGACCACCAGGGCTTCCTTGATGTAGTTTTGCATAGCAGACACGGCGGCACAGATGGCCGGGCTGCCAAAGCCGTGGGTAATTAGGCTAAAGTGAGACAGGCAGTTCTGGATGTTGGCCTCCAAGACCGGGACGGGCCGGTTGTTCCCGTTGGGCGTTCGGTCCTGGTTGAGAAGCTCCGTGAATTCTTTACACACTTGCCTGCGAAGAAGACAGTCAACACACATACCTGTGAGCTCAACCTAGCTCTTGACAGGTAAAGAATAAGAGACAGATTGCCTTGAGGGTGACACCTGGGAGGCAGTCAGAACTGCCACGGGGCTTGGCTTTAAACTAACACCCAACACCAGCCACCAATCACCGCACTTAGCACCTATTATGTGCTAGTCAACCCCTTTCAAGCACTTTTATTTAATCCTCACCACAATGAGAAAAGATAACAGGATTAAATCCAGTCCACTGGCCAAGGTCACCAGGACTGGTAAGAGGGGTCAGGATTCCAGCCCAGGAGGCTAAGGGATGCTGGGTACAGGTTGGCTCAATAAACCAATATGGAGAAGGACACATTTCCCTGAAACTCACTCTTTTTACCCAGGGTCCCCCCTCCCTTTTGCTCCGTTTCCTGACTTCACTAGTTATGCTTCATTTACCATGATTTTTAAACCAATGTACTGTTGGTTTCTATGAGAAACCCTGCAGCTGCGATGTCGTTTTTTTGAGACATTTCATTTGCCCACTTGTCTCCTAACAAATTCAATGATCATTACAAGAAACAAGTCCTGTTACCAGGAGGCAGAAGGCGCACAATCTCTACTGGATGTGACAAAACAAATTCTTTTCAACACATTTTCGTAAGACATGCAAATATGATAACAGAAGGGTAGTTGAACTATTTTGACCTCAATAACCAAGCAGCTCAAAAAAAAAACACCCACAAACCACTCATTACTGGAGCAATACACTCCTTTTACTTAAAACCCACCCCAAAGTGAACGTATTTGACTTGGTCCAAGAAGCTCCTTGCCACTTTCTTTTGCTCACCAAGCCCTAATTTATTTAACGCGCATTTCTTTCTTGAGCACCAGAGAGGGGTGGGTGCTGCTGGCCTTTCAACTTCAAGGTCAAAGTCATTAGATTCAAGCCTGGATACTTACTGTGCAGCCAGCAGCATGTTCTTCCGCGCTGCCATCTCATTCCGTCCTCCGAGATGAGGTCTGGTTAAATATTCAGCCACCGGTTTACTTGGAAACTCTGCTTCACAGACATACGCAAAGTCCCGAGCCAAATGAATTGCCTCACCTACAACCATGAAGCAGTGACACCAGACGTTAGGATGCTCTGGCCCCACCTGCACCCTGACCTGTTCCTCTCTCCCCACACCTCTGTCTCCCAGTCACTTTGCATTCTAAAATAAAGTCATGTATACAGGGACAACAATCCGGGTGAGAAGATTTTCCCGGGAAGAAGGTACTCTCGCCTAGGAATAGAGGGTGAAATCGTAGGAAGACCCTGAAATGCTTGAACCCTGTTAACCAGCCTCCTGCCCAACTTCAACAGTTTATCTCGAGAAACACCCATGCTTTCTCTTGATAAGTTATTGTGGAAAAGTAGGAAAATTTAAAGATGAGCACACTTGACAACAGCAACTCAGCGCTTCTCTTTAGGAAACGTGACAGTCTTTCTTTCCAAACTAGGGTGCCTCGTTAATCCAAGGCAGCAAGTCTCTAGAATGTTCCTTTAAAGAAAGGGAGGCAGGAGCGTGTTTCCTATTGGAAATGTTAAGAGCTCCAACTCCCAGCTTGGACTACACCCCGTGTCCCAAGTTATTGGGGGAACAGAGGGAGCGAAAACCAACGGGAGTCACCTCCCACCAGAGGTGCCCAGTACTGACTCTACAGTGCAAGGCGGGCAGCGCTTTTCAGAAACCCTGACGGTGCCCCTCTCACCACTCTCCTCCCTGGACTTACTAAATCAGAATCTGAGAACCATTGTTCTGGTACACACTGTCTTATTCAAGCGCCCCTGCCAGGCTAGGAAAACCTAGTGGAGACGCATTTATGCTCCATGCACGCGGAACCCACGATTCTCCATGCATGACAGCTGGTCCCCACAAGGCAGCTAACAGGCAGCTCCTTTCTCCTTGCCCTGACCTCCAAAGACGCGCGTAGAAAGGTAGAGCAAGGCCCTGCCAAGTCTTTCAGCACCAAAGCAGCGCCATTAGACCAGGGAAAGAAAGTGTTCAAAAGCTTGCCTGGCTACCAGGGCAGCACAGCCCTCACGGGCTCCCCCAGCCCGAGCCCTGCGTTTGCTGATTGAGCAAGATGCTACGGTGGCTGGAGGCCGCGGGATAAGCCTGATCAGTGTTTTACTCCATTTCCCCAAGCACAGTAAGTGTGCATGTTTGGTTCTTTAAAAAATTACTTCTTTTTCTTGCCCCCTTTTAAAGGCTATAATGCATCCTTGGCTACTCTCCAGGTTTGGGGGTACAGGCCCATTCAAGAAACTGAAATGTCACATTCCACTATTTTAGGATTGGGGAGAGGGGCTTATCGGTGGGTCCAGGTCAGATACTTCTTTCTTTTAATGGGGGGGGGCGGGGGGGAGTAAAGGAATTGTGAGTTGGGCCAGTCTCGTATACAGGGCCTCTCCGCTAACCACAATCCTTACAAAGTCCAGAACCATTCACATTTCTGCCCACCGATAAGTAACTAGCTTTTCAAAGGCGAACCCATTGATCGATTGCATCTTTACAAAACTGGATCATTTAACAGGACATGTCTCAACACTCTAAAGTGTGATTTCTTAGGTTAGAAAAAACAATTTCTTTTTCCCACTGATCTCCTGGGGAACCCAGAACAGGAATACATAATGTGGCCAGATATTTAAATGGTAACTTAACAAAATTACCGTAACTCATTGTAATGAACTTCTATGACAATTCAAATTGCCTTCCCCTCGCTCCACTGGCTACTGAGTTACAAGCTTAATTTTTCTTCTGAGACGTATTCAAGATATAACACGGCAAACTAAAAACACCACAAAACTTGACCAAAACTTCACTGACCTTCTACTAAAGACGTCAGAAGGGTTACATGTGCAGCTTTCCGTCTCCCGGCTGGAAGATTCAGCCCAATCTTGTCCAACTTCTCCCGCAGAGACCGGCCCCCATTTTTAGATTTGGCTCTGAGAGAAAGAAAGTCCACTGTGGCTATTCAAGACACCACACTTTAACATCCCCAGTTCCTAGAATGCTGAAATCCGTCAGACTATCTACATTAGGTAGCGCATAAGCAAATGATCTACAGACTCATTTAATTAATAATTAATAATCCCTGTAACATTCAAAAATCTTTCTGATCATTGCCAACATTTTTTTTTTTTAAATCACAGACTATTTTAAGGTGTGCTGGAGCCTGTCAATTTTCACTTGTGAAAACGGCAGCAGCTCCAAAAAACAACTCTCTGGGGGGAACACAGCCCCTGGAGCTCCCCTTCCCTTCCGTTGGTCACCTCTGTACACACAGACTCTGGTTCTAACCCAGTGAGAATTTGTTAGCGCCGTTTTAGCACTTCCTTCTACATTTGGCACTTTCTAAAAAAGAGAAGAAATGTACTAAAACTCGCTGAGACTATTAGAATTCAGTGTTAGGTGTAAAAGTTACATAAATGTTAAAAAAAAAATCTCCTGGTCCTTTTATCTAGTTCCTCTGCAGCCCCCCAACCACCTTACCAGAATATGGCCCCATATACCTTCTGAGAACACCTCCTAGTAATGAGGCATTTAAGCACTCAGGCGGGGACAATCGCCTCTGGACTTCAGCAACTGTCACTTTATATTTAGACGTGGAGCTCAGGAGGGACAGTCTTCCAGGGACTGAGCAGAAGACCTCGCTGGGGTTCATCACGGCCCCCACCAACTCCTTCTGACAAGGGAGATTCAAGGGGTTCTTGGTTACGGCCACAGGACCTGTGAATGCAGACAACAAGTGGCAGTCTTGAGAGCTGCATCCAAGCAAAAGAGATCTTTCAGACCACGACAAACCAAGGCTGAAAGAGTCTTTAAACAAATAACATGGCATGTCGAGCTATAAATTGCAAGCAGGTTTTTTTAAAAGCTATATTCTTCAGATAATCGAATCTGAAATTCGCAACTTAACACCTTGTTAATTAGTCAAGATCCCACGCATGGAGGGTTTTCATTTTCTAGCCACTGTTAAAATCTGTTTAATTAGAACGTTTGTTTTCCAAAGACTGCTTCAATACTAAATAAATGGGGGCTTGTTTTTATTCCCCTCTCACTCAAGGAGTAACCCAACTCACAAGACACACTCAGATCCTTTGCCAAAAACATTTCAGTGCAACTGATCAGGGTAAATTTTAAATACAAACGAACCTGTTCTGTTCTAAGTTTACTTGGAAATTCCGTTTATTTTTCCCCCAAAACCCATTTTCCCCAGTTGATTTCAAGCAGCCTCACTTCAAGTAACGTACGTACCTTAAGTACCTTTAATTTAGGCCTTCTCCATTTCTCAAAACAACCAGGCCGGTAATCCCATCAGTATGTAACTTACTTTCACGAGCCACTCAGTCACCAAGTACAGTAATCCAATTTTCCAAATCCCCTCCCCCCTGATCCTGCACAAGCCTAACTTGACAAGATCACCGCCCCCCCTCCCCCAGTTGGTTCTTTCAAGGCCAAACTGTTTCAAAACATTTTCTTACAGGTCAGAAAGAAGGATCTTTGCTCTACATGTATTTGAAATCGGAAATAAAAATCACAACTCATTCGACAATTAAAATTGTCACAGAACCAACCGTGTGTGTGTGTGTGTGTGTGTGTGTGTGTGTGTGTGTGTGTGTGTGTGTTTTCCAAATTAAATCAGTGCTAACTTACTCTGGAAGACTTCCTCTAACGTTGTAAAAACACCCTCAAATGCAAGGAGTAACAACATATCCCAGATTGAGAGACAGCTGTCCTTTCTCCTTTAGTTCAGAAAGCCCTCTCTTCTCACTCCTAAAACCCGCCTTCCCTCAGTCCTCATCCCTTCGGCCACATGTCCCACCCCAGTTGACCACCAAATGCCCCCACCTCACCATTAAGTTAATAACTTCACACCACAGTTAAGAGCCACTGCAGGCCGTGTGTGGCCCGAGGAGGAAAAAAGATCTCGCTCGCTACCTACCTTTGCGAATTACAGTCTGATCATGCAAAAGCAGGTGCTGCTCGTCGACAATCTGGGGGAGAAATGAGTTTCCTTTAAGTTCGGGGGAGCCTGGGCAGGGGGGTCGGAGAGTGGCTGGAGCTGGGGGAGGGGGGGAGGGTCAAAGGGTCCGGGCAGGAGGGGGCAGGGGCTGAGGAGCCGCTCACCTGCACCTCCTCCATCTGGTGCGCCATGTCGTGGAGGCCCAGGTTCTCCGCCAGGCCCGCGGCGTCCAGGCTGTGCGCGTGGGGCAGCAGCAAGTCCGAGCGGCGGTAGCCATCCCTGCGGGCGCTCATGGCGCCGCCGTCCAGCCCGGAGAGGTGGGGTAGCAGGCCGGCGGGGCGCCCGTGGTGCGAGGGCAGGCCAGCCCCCTCCTGGCTCTGGCGGCCCGGCCAGGCCTGCGGCTGGCTGCCGGTGGGCGCTGGCTGGTGCAAAGGGTTGATAGCAGCGGCGTACGCTTCTCCCAGATGCGAGTAGGGGTCGGCTGACTGCGAGTAAGCCAGCTGCTGGTAGGGAGGTGGAAAGTAGGGTGGTGGCTGATACTCGGCGACTCCGGCATGGGAGAGGGGCGGCGCGGGGCTGTACAGATGCTGCCCGGCCGAGGAGAGGTGGGGGAGGCGCGGGTTCCCATTGCTGCTCGCGTCGTGGCGATCCTGGGAGAGAGAAACGAACACCCGGTTAGTACGAAACCCCTCTACTGCGAACCGGCCGCAGCCGCCGCGCTGAGCCACGCTCCCCTGGGGACCCATCACATTAGCCCGGACCCGACGCTCCGGGCCTGCCCTCTGGCCGGAGAGCACCCGGGAGCAATGTGCCCTGGGGATTTCGTTGTAAACCGCGCGTCTGCGGAGGAAACCGAGACTGATGAAAGACCTGGGGGGGCGCGCCCTCAAAGCCCGGCGGCGAAGGTCTGGGCACTGTGACGCCCAAGGCGCTCCGAGATGTCAAGTCGGTGCTCCAGGTATTGGGCCAAGAGAAGGTGGGCCCGGGGCCCCGGGAGGAAGTCGGCACGCGGTGCATTCGGTGCCGAGCGCGGTCGCTCACCAGCCCGCACATGTTGGCGTCGCCAAGCAAAAGAAGGTGGAGAAGCGGCGCGCGCGGATAAAGCGCGCAGCGCGGGAAGTGCGCATCTCCCCCGCCTCGGGGAATCTTTCTTCCACGCCCTCAGGACAAAGACCTCCCGGCGAGTGACACTCCCTAGCAGGGCCTGCCACCCAGCGCCGTGGAGGAACTCGAGAAGGAACGCGCCGGAGCCGGAGCGGCACTCCCTACTAGCGTGTCGCGACCAAGTGGGAATAGGAAGTGACACCGCCGTGCCTGGCCCACAGTTAGTGTCTCCACCACTCGGGGCACAGAGGAAGAATTAAGGACCCCGAAAACTGAGCAGCCTAACCTAGCCTGCGCACGTCCCCTCGCCCCACGGCTGTCCAACTTAATTCCTAAAGGACGTGGCTCCGCGTGCTCTGGGGGTCACAGGGTAGTGGGGGACAAGGAGAAACATGGCACCGTCGCCCCCTAGCGTTAGAGTACGGACCTGCACACTGGGGCAGCCCCTCGAGGTCCCCCGGGCGCGGGGCGCTCTTGGAGGCCACCAGCCCAGGCCCCCCTATCCCCGCGCCCCGGCGCACGCCTCCCGCCGCCTGCGTCTTCCTCTTCCCGCTCGCCGCCTCCCTCCCTCCCACTCTCCGAAACTCTAGCTCAACCTGTCCGACAGGCTGGAGCACTCCGAGCGCTTACGGCCCCATCAGGCCTCAGGCCCCCCCCCCAACACTCCCCAGCCCCCACTTCTCTTGAAAGCCAAACTTATGTTTTCTTCTTTCCCCACGAAGGTAGCGGGGCAGGTGACAAGCCCGCCTAGGAGGAAGGCTCCGCAAAGCTGTTGCCGGCAGGTCGCCTAGTCTGACCCCTTTGGACGGAGATTTCGTGCGTAAAAGCCACGTCTAAGGGAAGGTTGTAGACCCGGCGCTCTTCCGAGAAAACCCGCAGAAGGGCTGTTTTGCTTCGCATGAAACCGACCGGTAAGCTCAGAGTGTGGGATCTGCCATTCTCTTACCAGGCCCCGTTCCCGGGGCTGGATCTTTTAGAAAAAGGCCTGATTCAGGAAGGGGGGCCCCCGGAGAAACGGACTAGGGGTGTCCGGGGAAGTGGACCCCGTCCCATGGAAGGGCAGCGGCGGGTGCCTGCTTGCTGCTCCTGCGCCCTGGCCCCCGACTTCGGTCCAGCGGCTCCCGCCTCCGGGACTGCACTCGGGCGGGGCCGGGCTGTGCCCCCGTGCCCAGCTCACCTCGCAGTCTTCTTCGTACTTGACATTATCGGTTATTTTCCACAACATGGCGTCCTGCGTCCCCCAAAACAGTCGCCAGTTAAATCCAAGCTCCCCCCACCCCCCGAGCGGTAAATCCAAAATTGGGGTCACGGTAGCCAGGTGTCTGCCGCCGCCCCCGCCTCGCGCGGGCCTCGCTGAACCGGTCACCGGACGCGCATCCGCGGCTCTGCGAGCGTAGGTGCCGCTGCCGCGGGTGTAAAGGCCGCTGCCAAGGACCCGGGAAGCCGCGCCCGCACAGTGTGTCCCGGCGATAGCCGGGGGACCCGGGCGCCTTAATGAGAAGGAAATTATCATAACTCCTCCCCGGGGGCCGGCACGAAGGCCCCGGCGCCGGGCGGGGCGGCCCCCAGCCAGTCCCAGCTTAGCTCCGCCCTGCACCCCAGTCGGGCGCGGCGCAGAGACCTACGATGCGGGGGGCCGAAAGAGGAGGGGGGCGGCACCTCCCGGACAGCTTCGGACCTGCGCGGCCAGGGTCCCCCGTCGCGCCTTCCATCCGTCACCCCCACCACGCACACGCCTGAGCTTGGCCGTTCTGAAGACCCGGATCCAAATAGCTAAGAGCCCCCCTCTTTCGCCTAGCGCCTTCCTTCATCTTCCAAAAGACGTTGTCATGCGGAGTTAGAGACCCCGCGTTCGAGGTGTCTCAACAGCTGAGGTCTTCTTATCCCTTAAAACGTTCCCCCCCGCCACCCGCTCCACCGAGGCCAAGTGTAAACTGTGATTCTTCAGCTGGAGACCAACCCCTCCGAGAGACGTTCCCCTCCCGTCTCACTCTGTGGGCACAGCGCGATTCAGTACCTCCGAGGACAAGGGGGAGGACGGCCTTCAGGGGAGTCAGCCCCCAGCGCGCCGGGGTCCACTCGTCCTGAAGTCTGGGACAGCAGAGACTCGCCGCCATCGCCCGAAGTTGCATCTCAGCTACTGGCTGCGGCCGGGGGGTACCCGCTCGCCCTCGCCCAGCCCAGCCCTGCCCAGCGTCGGCTCGGCAGCAGCCTCGGACAGTCCAGACACTCGGAAGCCTCAACTCACCCGAAAAAAAAGGTGCGGGGCCGAGCACAACCCTAGCGCCACGGCCCAGGGGAGGGAGGACATGGGGGAGAGAGGGAGGGGCAGGAGAGGGGCCCCCGCTGGAGAGCTGAGCACCCCCGTTCCGTAGATGAAGTAGGAAAACGAAACTTCCTTCCACACAAACGCGGCCTCTACCCTCCATGTGTATTTGCCACCTAAACTTGAAAGCATCGCGCAATATTAAAAAAAAAAATTAAAGAAACGAAATCCATTGGCTCAATTGTTGTAATTGACCTTTTTTCACCCCAAGGGGACAGTCGGTAATTTTCGAGGGCGAATTCTGTTGGAACGTTCCAACTGGCTCCGGGAACTAAATATTCTGAGAGGATCGGAGAAGTGGACTATTAGGATTTGATACGGAAACCGATTTCGCAATAATCAATACCGATCCGTCTAGTGTCGGCCTGGAGTGGACACTACCCCCAGCCCCCATCCACAGAACGATTGCATCCACCGCCTTTCCGCTCCACCTCGGATTTGTCTGAAATGTAGCATTTCTTTAGACCCAGATGGGCCTAAAATAAATGAAGAACTAAACAATAGGCGTCCTCCAAGCTAAACGTTCCCCCTTTCACCTTAGAGTAGCCACATCCGAGGTGACCGTTCCCACCAGGTGTGAGAACAAAACCAGGAAGTGAAACCACTGGGGCTTCTGGGGCCATGTTTGTGGGGCTTTGCACTAAGAAGTACAAAGGACAACGTAGACACGACCCCTGACACCTCGCTACCAAAACACGGGGGCCTGGAGGTAAAAGAAAAAACCGTAGAAAGCAGGGTTCCTGGTATTGGGAGTGGAGCCAAGGTGTACCCGCGCAATGCAGGAATAGCACCGGAGACCAAGCAGGCACACTGGCGCCCAGGGCATGGAAGGCTAGGGTCCCAGGCACTCCCGACAGGGAGGCTGCGGCACCTCATCCGGGTGCCCCTGATTTCCAGATCAGAGACGCGGGGGGCTCTCCTCCACGCTAGGCTTCCTAGCCCTGGGTTTAATTCCAAAACTGGCCTAGGGTGCAGTTTGAATAAGTTGTCTAGCCTGGGCCGTCAACTTGATCCCCGGGCAGGCTGGGGCCAGGGCTGAGCAGAAAGGTGCCAACCCCCCAGCCCAGAACCTGACTGTCTTTCCTTCTCTCAGCAGCGCCCGCCCTGAGGGACGGAGATTGCTCCGGGCCAGGGGGCGTCTATGGCACGGGCGATGAGGGTCTGAGCGCCTCGGTTCCGGGAGCCCTTGGGGGCCAGCGGTTTAGGAACCGCTTGGCAAAAGCCATTCATCCCCAAGGCAGCTCCCTGGAACCCGGCGCTGTCCCCTCTCCAAGAGGCACGCGCTCAAGCTACAATAGATCGGGACTTGCGCGCCCTGGGTGTGGAAGGCGGCTCAAACAAGTCCTCAGTATTCCTGGCTAGGGAGACCCTGCTCAAACACTCACACCCTCGGCTTCTGGGCCGGAGCCCAGGCACGCGCGCCCCGGTCAGGGTGCCGGAAGCCTCAGACCTTCCTTGAGTTCAACTATTCTCAGCCGCGAGCAAGGGAGGGAGGGGTGGAAGGGGGGGGGGCTCCCGTACCCAAAACAGACCTCCCTCCAGTGCCCACGCCCCTCGCCGCTTGAAGACTCGAGACTGCGTGGCCGCGCCTGTAGGCAGCCACAGCCCCCGGAAGGGTGCCCCCTCCGGAACCTCCCGGCTTCGCCGCCGCTTAACTGTAATAACGCGTGGGGATCCCCTGGGCAAGCCTTGCTGGCCGCGTGCACGATCAAGGATATGGGGTGGTGGGCTGTCAGCGGCTCCCCTTTGTCGCCCCCTAGGGAACTTGCACTCACACACACGCATGAAGCGCTGGACCCAGGCCTCCAGCTGCTCGGATGGCCCAAGAAACCCAAGACAGGAGGCGACGAAGCGTCTGCAAGGACAGCAGCGCCCAGACTGTGCGTCACCTCCTACGAGGCGCCGGCGGGTGCATCTGGAAACAGAGCTCGGGACCCCAGGCGGGAGTCCTCGGCCACTCACTCCACCACCTCTAACTGAGAAAGACCGCAGGGCGGGTAGAGCTGGATTGAGGCTGGCCTGCAACTCCTCTTCCCAGGGAGGGGGGGAGGAGCGGGAACGGCAGGTGGAGGCCCCCCGAGCGCCTTAGCGGACGCCGCACCGCGTGCAAGGTGTCTGTCCCGCCCCTCGGAATAGCATGACCTCCGGCAGGGACCGCAGTAAGTGGCGGGGCCCGGTGAGGTAGCGCCGAAAAGCCGGGGCCTGCAGCAATCCAGGAGGAGGGCGACCGTTCACGCACCCACTGAACAGGCATTTGGCGTCAAAGAGCACCCGAACTGTCTAAACTCACTAAGGTGCACACCCTCCGGCGCCATATGCATCCGTTCACAGCCACTCCAAAATAGCAATAAAAAAATAGATGGTTCTAATGGCGTGCAAAGTGCCGCTGCACACCCATAGATGCTTCACGTCTTAGCCCCAGCCCAACGCCAACTCCATTTACTGCTCCCTTCCAAGCGCGCCACACCAAACTGTGTTCTTAAAAGGACTTTGCAGCCTGTAGCTCTTCGCGCCAACACCTGCTTTGTCCAAATGAGTTAAGCAAGGCCTAGAGAGCTGAGGGGGCCTGTAGCACCCAAGCTTCCGAGGAGCGCCCTGACCCTTCCGCGTCCCAGGTTAGTCCCGGCGCTTATGGCCAGAGCCAAGCGCAGAGGTCATGAGCACAGTCCCTAACTTGACACCCATCGACCCATTTCTCAGCAGGCGAAGGTGAATTTTTAGTTATCCGACCACCTCAGAGCCACACACTGGCATGCTATTCGAGGCCACCTCCCTAGCGGCTCTGGGGATCTGTTAGAGACAAGCCTGGTTCTCGCCTCCCCCGCCCTCCAGAGGCCAAGCTCGACGGCAGAGTGCCTGTCACCTCTCCACCAACATCCCGGAGCCCATCCGTGTGCAGCCTAACCGCTCCGAGCGCAGGCGGCAGGACTAAAGGGCGAGCCCCGTGTCTCCAGCGGCCTTCTTAGCTCGAGGTCGTAGAACGCCATACACCTCCAAGCCACCTAAGCCTGGCAGCCTTAAAGCGCGTAGTTGGTCGCCGCCAGCAGAGGAGGCCCACTGTGGCCAGGCGCCGGGCGGCGCCGACTCGGCTTCGGACGCCGAAGAGCACCGCGTCCAGGAGCCACCCTGCACCCTCCACCGGCGCCCATCTCACACGGCGGGCATCCTGACCCTTGGCTGCCTGGCCTCCCGCACTCCTGTCCTCCCTGCGGAGCCCCGTGGGCCCTGCACCCGGCACCTCTTTCCTCACCCCTAGGAACTGGAAATTCATGTCGTCGGCTCTTCAACCTTCTGGGACTTGAGGATTTTAAGAATGGGAGCTACGAAGGAAGACCTTCCCAAGGGCCGAGTCCGGTGCTGTAAAGTGCTCTGAGCGTTTATTTAATTAACGGAAGGGGGAGGGGGGCAATTCGCCGGCAAAACGGGCTGTGGCGATTGGAGGACACACCTGAAAGGTCCTGTTACTCCTCCCCTGCCCTCCTCCACTGGGAAACTATAAACTCGCCGGCTAAAAGGGGTCATCCCAGCGCTCTGAATGACCCTTACCTATGCAGATGACAGGCGGTCCTAGGGCTCTTCCATCACGAAATGCTTTTAAATGTCGTCAGTCTACGTCTTGCTGCGAAACGACATTTAAAAATTTATTTTGTCCCCAAAGCCAGACCTATTGACATTTTCATGAATTCTCAGCTGTCATTTCTAGCTTTGATCTCTCTTCAGGCACCTCGCAGGTTTCCAGGTAAAACTGAACCTGGGCCATGAATTCCTGGGGTGGGGGTGGGGGGGACACCGAGGTGGGTCTGGGGCGGATGTGGGGGTCTAACTTAAATGGCAAAGAGATTTCTTTGCACCTTGGGTATCCGTGCTATTTGCCTTAAGAACAGAGGCAAAGTGTCTTGGTTACAAAGCAACAGATAGCTGAGAGCCCCGTAAACTATAGTCTTCATAAGAAAGCCTGTAAACAGAAACAAATGCTGTTTATTGACTAAACCATCAGTTTAAACATTGTGGGACTCACTGTGATCACCCCAGCCAGCAGGAGAAATTAGATTTGTACAGAAGCGCTTCCTCATTACCTGGATCCTCAATGGTTTTCACATAAAAACTGCCCAGGCAACCCCCAAAGTTGTTTTTTTGTTTGTTTGTTTTCCCTTTAAAACTTACCCAAGATTCCTCTACCTATGCCTAGGAGGACAGAAAAAGAAATGGCAGGGAAAACTGCAAGTTTCAACCCCACCTACTGGTAAACTCCGCCAGAGTGTGTCTGTCCGCAGTCGTCCTTTCAAAGACACAGTTTCTAAAATGCACCAGGAGATGTTTATGATAGAACCGTCCATGGAGAGAAATGGACATTTTTTACATTTTACAAAACAAAAAGTGATGGCAGCTTAGTGTCAAGCGATTTAAACATCCACTCTGAACCACCACTTTGGGCAGAAATCGGGAAACTTAGCTTAGTTGAAGGCGTAACTTGGATTTTGATCATCAATATCCTTCTATTCTAAGAGTAACACATACTCTGCTTCTTGGTTCTGCTGTATAGGAATAGCTCAAAGGACACAGGCCAGATTTTGGGGGTAGCTACACCCAGGCAATAAGATGGAGAGGTTTGGGGAAGAAGGGTATGGAGAGAAAGCTGACTTTTTACTTCCTATAGTTGGGGTTTTGTTTCCTTTGGGGGGAGTTGCAATTAAATGTCTTGTTTTCATTACTTGTTTAAACAAGCACACTTTTCACTGTTAACATCCTGCTTTTATTTCAAAATGTATTCCAGAAAGGAATTTTGTTGTTGTTAATGTGTTTCTGGTCTTTGTTGCTGCTGTGATTGTATCATTCTGTTGTAATTTTTAAAAAATGCGGTAACCCCTGTTAATACCCTAATGTTCTGACCTCAGAAACTGGAGGACCCTGGACTGTCACAATATGTAACTATGAAAAACCAGCACTTGGGCAAGGTTTCAACCTCCCCGGGGTCCCTTTCCTCTAGATAACTCCCACTAGTGGTGTCTACAGGAGAGCTGCTGGAGACCCCTTTTGGGGAACCCTCAGCTGTCAGGGGCGGCCTGCGGCCTGTCTCCTTTGCCCACTCTTTGAAGTCCTCCAAGCGGGGCCGCGGGATCTCCAGCTAACCCCCCACATCTTCCTCACGTGGCTCACGAACGTTGACTTCTCTGGATCTGGTGCCAAACTCCTGAGTTCTGCATGTAAGGACTCATTTCCGTGGGGCCAGCAGCCCAACAACGCCGCTTAACTGTAATAACGCGTGGGGATCCCCTGGGCAAGCCTTGCTGGCCGCGTGCACGATCAAGGATATGGGGTGGTGGGCTGTCAGCGGCTCCCCTTTGTCGCCCCCTAGGGAACTTGCACTCACACACACGCATGAAGCGCTGGACCCAGGCCTCCAGCTGCTCGGATGGCCCAAGAAACCCAAGACAGGAGGCGACGAAGCGTCTGCAAGGACAGCAGCGCCCAGACTGTGCGTCACCTCCTACGAGGCGCCGGCGGGTGCATCTGGAAACAGAGCTCGGGACCCCAGGCGGGAGTCCTCGGCCACTCACTCCACCACCTCTAACTGAGAAAGACCGCAGGGCGGGTAGAGCTGGATTGAGGCTGGCCTGCAACTCCTCTTCCCAGGGAGGGGGGGAGGAGCGGGAACGGCAGGTGGAGGCCCCCCGAGCGCCTTAGCGGACGCCGCACCGCGTGCAAGGTGTCTGTCCCGCCCCTCGGAATAGCATGACCTCCGGCAGGGACCGCAGTAAGTGGCGGGGCCCGGTGAGGTAGCGCCGAAAAGCCGGGGCCTGCAGCAATCCAGGAGGAGGGCGACCGTTCACGCACCCACTGAACAGGCATTTGGCGTCAAAGAGCACCCGAACTGTCTAAACTCACTAAGGTGCACACCCTCCGGCGCCATATGCATCCGTTCACAGCCACTCCAAAATAGCAATAAAAAAATAGATGGTTCTAATGGCGTGCAAAGTGCCGCTGCACACCCATAGATGCTTCACGTCTTAGCCCCAGCCCAACGCCAACTCCATTTACTGCTCCCTTCCAAGCGCGCCACACCAAACTGTGTTCTTAAAAGGACTTTGCAGCCTGTAGCTCTTCGCGCCAACATCTGCTTTGTCCAAATGAGTTAAGCAAGGCCTAGAGAGCTGAGGGGGCCTGTAGCACCCAAGCTTCCGAGGAGCGCCCTGACCCTTCCGCGTCCCAGGTTAGTCCCGGCGCTTATGGCCAGAGCCAAGCGCAGAGGTCATGAGCACAGTCCCTAACTTGACACCCATCGACCCATTTCTCAGCAGGCGAAGGTGAATTTTTAGTTATCCGACCACCTCAGAGCCACACACTGGCATGCTATTCGAGGCCACCTCCCTAGCGGCTCTGGGGATCTGTTAGAGACAAGCCTGGTTCTCGCCTCCCCCGCCCTCCAGAGGCCAAGCTCGACGGCAGAGTGCCTGTCACCTCTCCACCAACATCCCGGAGCCCATCCGTGTGCAGCCTAACCGCTCCGAGCGCAGGCGGCAGGACTAAAGGGCGAGCCCCGTGTCTCCAGCGGCCTTCTTAGCTCGAGGTCGTAGAACGCCATACACCTCCAAGCCACCTAAGCCTGGCAGCCTTAAAGCGCGTAGTTGGTCGCCGCCAGCAGAGGAGGCCCACTGTGGCCAGGCGCCGGGCGGCGCCGACTCGGCTTCGGACGCCGAAGAGCACCGCGTCCAGGAGCCACCCTGCACCCTCCACCGGCGCCCATCTCACACGGCGGGCATCCTGACCCTTGGCTGCCTGGCCTCCCGCACTCCTGTCCTCCCTGCGGAGCCCCGTGGGCCCTGCACCCGGCACCTCTTTCCTCACCCCTAGGAACTGGAAATTCATGTCGTCGGCTCTTCAACCTTCTGGGACTTGAGGATTTTAAGAATGGGAGCTACGAAGGAAGACCTTCCCAAGGGCCGAGTCCGGTGCTGTAAAGTGCTCTGAGCGTTTATTTAATTAACGGAAGGGGGAGGGGGGCAATTCGCCGGCAAAACGGGCTGTGGCGATTGGAGGACACACCTGAAAGGTCCTGTTACTCCTCCCCTGCCCTCCTCCACTGGGAAACTATAAACTCGCCGGCTAAAAGGGGTCATCCCAGCGCTCTGAATGACCCTTACCTATGCAGATGACAGGCGGTCCTAGGGCTCTTCCATCACGAAATGCTTTTAAATGTCGTCAGTCTACGTCTTGCTGCGAAANCCGGCCAGCAAAAATCAACACCCACATTAGAGCCAGAGCCTAAAACAAAGAGGAGATAATCACTCTTTAGATCCACTCTATGCCATAAAATGTAGGTTTCCAAAAAACAGGCACACCAACCCCCAAATTTGAAAGACTTATACATATATATATATATTTCTCACCTGAACAAGGTCTTGAGCCTCGAAAAAAAAGAGATAGAAATGCCTTTTGTGCCATTCCCTTTTCCTAAGAAGCTTAGACATGCTTAAAGAAGATTCAAAACACTAACCTGCCTTCCTTTATCCTATTAGGCAAGTTTTCATGGTCTAGTACTGCAGCCGAGTCCAATTTCATGTACTTATCAGTTGGAGAGCTGCTGTCCATTAGAATCTAGAACGTAGCACAAGGCCGTGATTTGCCAAGTGAAGTCGGGACCAGGGCAGAGCATTACTTGGGGAGGTGTTAGAGCTCCCAGTCCTGGGCCGCACCCCGGACCCATGGAACCTGGAGGTCTGTGGATGGGGGGAGTGAGTAACTGTGCCTTGACCAGGTGATTCTGGCGTCCGCTGAAGTCCGAGACCCACGGGCATAAATCATTCCTGTGAAAGCAAGCGTGAATGACTTCTGCCCTTGCTCATATGCGAGGCTCTCAGACTGTGTAGGCTGAACCAAACTGGCAAGTTCCCAAACCGTCATTTAAGGGCCTACGTTAAGCGATTCCTCTCTCCCTCTTTGTGATCTAGGCCTTGAAAAGCCTTTTTGTATTGAAGGGATGTTCTTTAATCTTATCACACATTGGCCTTTTAAACAGCCATCTATTTACCCTACTCAAACCCACTCATTCAGACTTTGATTTCATTTTGTCTTAAAGAAACAGTTTTTCCTTCATGTATACACTTTGTTAAAAATTCTATAATTCATATGGATTTGGGGGTAAGGGGGGAGAGGAGGCAAGGGAGTTTCTCTTAAGTTAAACATGGTTTTTTAAAAAAGAATTTGATTCTTCCTGTCTTTGAGTCCTCCCTAACTCAGAGGCTTAGATTATAAATACGATTTTCAATTATATTTAGGAAAATGCTGAGGCCCCAAAAGAGGTGATTACCAGAAACCCAGGCGTCCACAGCCCAGTCCATCCAAACAAGCAAGTCACCCGTTTCTTGTTCTTTTCTTTATTTTTTTATTTTTTTATTGGGGAACAGCCATGGTCATTGGTTACACATTGCTTTCATGCTACAATGGCGTAGTTGACTCATAAGGAGGGCGCAGCTCACAGTGGCCCATATGGGGATAGATCCGGCAATGTTGGTGTTATCAGCACGGTGCTCTAACCAACTGAGCTAACCGGCCAACCCCACCCATTTCTTCTTTTGGACTCCCACCCCCAGGACAAGTCAGAAACCACAATTTCCCCACCCCTGGACCATTGGGCTGCCTGCGTGACTCTTGATGACGCCCAAAAGAAGGGCAAGCCAGTTACTTACAAGGTCAGTTACGGGGGGATAATGATCAGGGCTGAACTAGGGTGATGGAGCCAAATTGAAGATGCCACACACATAAAAACTCAGTAATCAAGACAATCATTTTAATGCACTAGCTTCAAAAAATTAAAATGAACACACACACACACACACAAAATCCTTGATGAACAAATTCTCAAAATCTTGAATGAAGATAGGCTGCAGCTGTTTGCTTTATGACCCTGTGTTATCATCTAATGGAAGCAGCTATTTCCAATCAGCTGGCCATCCCAAGCCCCTCTGTTGTCCCCTAGCAGGTGGGTTGGTGAGAGCTGACAATGGCATGTGAATAGACTGGACAAAGAGGACCTTTGTCGAGGGCCATGTTTTTTGACTGTAGAGCTTTTAGAATTTTTCTTCTGCTTGGGGCGCTGGCTATTTTACAAGTGTAACAGGGCACACGTTTCCCTGACCTATGGAACAGTAGAAAACAGGGGGGCCCACATGGCTTAAATATCCTATTGTGTTTAGGACAGTCACTTGCCAGCCGGTGGTGTCTACATATCCTGGAATTCGCCACACCCTCATCTCTTACTCCCTGTGAGACCACAGGCTTGGGAGCCAGGTGATTTCCAAATCCTGACTCTGCATACCTTAAGCAAAGTATGTCTATCTCTCAGGTGCCTCAGTGTTTGCATGTGCAAAATGGACATGATCGCGCCTACCACGTCGGGGTGAAGATTAAATGGGACTGTGTGTAGCCTGTTTAAAACAACAGCTGGTAATAAAAGTGTTCCAAAGTATTACCATTATTCTCATTAAGCGTTTTACCGCACCCTCAGAGCACAGGCTGCTCACTCTGGAGTCCAGGGCTGAAACCTGCTACTCAGGCTGACCAACCTACCCACACACACCCACACCCCCAGGGTCAGGTTACTCAGCAAGCGAGAGGAGCTTGAAGGCATTCATTCCTCCCTTCATTCGTTCAACTAATAGTCACCAGTGTCTCTGCGAGGCTGTCTGCAGGCAGGCAAGCTGCCCTCTTGTAACTTGTTGTCTAGAAGGGGAGGCAGTCGTCCACTCCACGATGGTTTTGAGGGCCTACTATGTGCCGGGCTCTGTTGTGGGTCTGGGGATACAGAACATTGAAAAATCTGACAAAGCCCCCAAACTCATGAAATTTATACTGTCCTGGGGGGATAGGGTTAAGTAAACTATTACAGTGGGATTAAGGAAGGAAAGGAAAGGAGAGGAAAGGGAAGGGAGGAGAAAGGGAGAGAGGAAGGAAGGAAGGAAGGAAGGAAGGAAGGAAGGAAGGAAGGAAGGAAGGAAGGAAGGGAAGAAAGAAATGCTGAGGACAATGCCAGAACAGAAGCCAGGGTGCTGTGGGGCTGTGTAAGCCCGTAACAGGCTGGGGAGGAGCTGACTCAGCCATGGGTGTACTGAAGAGCAGGCTTTGGAACACGGAATGCAAGGAAACACTAAGATACAGGCAAGGCCGGGAGCACCTGGAAGGTCCTGGGGGTTGGGGCCTGGGAGCTTGTCTCCTGGAAGGAGCTTCATCACCTGAGGACATGGCAGCCGAGACTCCCTCATTCACTCAGCACACTGTTCCTAGTAGCTGCAGACTATTCGACCCAGAGTAGACGTTTAGAAAAGAAGATCTTGTCCCGCTCCGATAGTTTCACCAGGTTACCAGTTTCGTCATTCACTCAGCAGGCAGCGTCCCAGGGCCTCCCGTGTGCCAGGGGACAGTGGAGATCGGAAGGGGTCAAGTCCCTGAACTTGAGGAGACTGGGGCCTTTGGGGCCCCAAGAAACACCATGTTCCTGGAACTGCAGCGTCAGCGCTGGAAGGAAGGGCTGGGGCTGGGGAGTGGTGGGCGGACGGGCATTTCGAGGACGTGGTCAGGTGAAGGGGATGGTGTTGGAGCAGACTTGAGGTGAGGTGGCTTTCAATGCAAGTACCAAAGAAAACAAGTAAAATAGAAAGTCCCCAATTTTCCCATCCGGCGATAAAAACACCACTAAAACACAGAAATATAACTTCACATGTTTTCTAGTCATAATATATACGATATAGAAGATATCACAAATGTTACATTGCATCTCTGTATTAAGCACACTGACTTTTAATAACAATAGCAGGGTCATCACATACTTTGCCTTCTGTACTTAGCTATAGAGTTGGGGACATCTCTGTACAGTAGTGTATGTAGTAGGTTGGCTTCTTTCGTGCTTTCCTTCTTTCTTCCTTTTTTTTTTGGCCTTTTTTGCTGGTTTTAAGTGGAACTAATGTTTATGATAGCTGCCACATTTGGTTGTTGTTTTTTTCATTGGCCTTTTTCACATGCATGCAAGCTAACTGCCTTGACAACGTCCCTATGTATGCCTAACTGTTCTAAGCGCTTGGCATGTATTCTCTCATTTAATTATCAGAGGAACCCCACGAGGTGGGAAATAGTCCGATTTCCATTTTGGATTTGTGGGGACCCAGGAACACAGCGGTTTAGTAACTTGCCCTTCAGGGTCAGGCCGCGTAAATTAGGACACTCAGTGCTAACCCGTCTGTTGAAGACTAAACACACACCCTAACAAACTGAGTCAAGTTGGCTTTTAAAACAGCCAGTGGCACGAACGAAACACAGCATGGGCTGTTTAGGGCCTGGGGACTGCCAGGGTGAGGCCATGGGAGACTCTTGGGGCCTGAAGAAATGTAAACTTACCTTTTCCAGGTGTGATGCCTAGATGTGGGATTTGGGCATCAGAGCCTGGGGTAGGAGCACCATCCCAAATGTCATAGAAACGTCTCATTCACACTCCCATCAGCAGAGTAGAAAAAGTGCTGATCTCATAATTACAGTGTGCGGAGAGGTTATTTTACCATCGCTTAATTTTTGCCAATCAGGTAGCTCCAAACAAAATGGTTCATCTGATTTGCATCTTTTCAAAAATGTATTGGTTGTTTGTATGACTTCTGCCCATTTGTGCTACTTGCCCATTGTTTTTTCTATCACGTTATCTTTTCTTCAATGTTTTTTAAAATTACTTTCATAAATGTTTGTTAATATTTAGATCTTTTTAATGCTGCTGTTATGGGGGGAGGGGGAATACATGGGAAGGAGGGGTATTTATGGTCTAAGGTAGACAGATCTAATTTTTATTTTTCCCAAATGGAGAGATGCTAGAACTACCTTCACGGACTGAAATGCCACTTTTAATCGTAGAAGTTGACCTCTCTATACGTGTGTGTTTTCCCGCCCTCTTATCTGTTCCCTTTCATTGTCTCTTCCTAAGCCAGTGCCAAACTCCACTGTGATTATTCTAGCTTCCACCCTTGTTTCCATATCTGCCTCAACTCCCTGATTCCAGTCTTTCAGAAAAGTCTTAGAATCGGTGTGTCAGGTTCTTCCCCCATCCCAACACACAGACAGACAGACGCGCGCGCGCGCGCGCGCGCGCTCACACACACACACACACACACACACACACACATCTTGCTTCAGTTTTGAGTGGAATTACTCAGGATATAAATATAAAGATCTGATATCTTTATACTAATAGGGCTGAGATTAGGTCTCTTTTAGGTCTAGGAGACACTAGAATAAGCCAGGCCTGAGGCAGAGTTCTCTAAGAAAGCAGTGGCTCCCAATAGGAGATGATTTGTGTCCCCCAGGGGACAGGTGACAATATCTGGAGATATTTCTGGTTGTCACAGATATGGGGAGGATGCTCTTGGCATCTGGGGGTAGAGGCCAGGGATGCTACTAAATATCTGACAGTGCCCAGAACAGCCTCCCAGGACAGAGGCTTACCTGGTCCAAAATGTCAACAGCTTGGAGGCTGATTAGTTAATTAAAATCCAGACGGGTGACCTGGAGGGTTGCCATAAGGGCATAGAGTGCTCACTGAATCACCTGCAGCCTGGCCCAGGGCTTCTGCAGCTTTTGCAGGAGGCAGCTCAGGGCAGGGCGAGGCAGCCCAGATGGAAGTGAGACTGAAGCAGCACTTGGTCAGGTGCACGGTGTCTGGACTAGTCCCCTTTTCTCTGGGGCACCGCACCTGCATTAAGATGGGAATCACAGCATTTCTATCAAATTAGCTCTTGCGGGCATCCGAGCTTCAGGTACCCCCGAGCCTTTCTCTTGCTTTAATAAAAACTATCCTCTCTTGCAACTCATTGCAAAAAAAAAAAAAAAAAATTAGCTCTTGCCATGTATATGTTTTTCCTACCATTTGAAATCAGCTTTCTTTAAGGTCTCATTTACATACCGTAAGACGTACTGATTAAGTGTACAGTTTGAGTTTTGGCAAATGTATACACCCATGTAACCACCACCATAATCAAGATACAGAGTATTTCCATCATCCCAGATTGTCCCCCCCGTTCCCCTTTGCGGTCGGTGTCCCCCATCTCCAGTCCCAGGCAGCCATCGGTCTGCTCCCGTCACTAGAGATTCTTTTAAATTGTCCTCCAATGTCATAGAAATAAAACGTATGTAGGTGTGTGTACTTTCATGTCTGGCTTCCTTGGCTCAGCATAATGTTTTTGAGGTTATCTATATTGTTGGGGGTGCCCGTTTCTTTCCTTGGCATGGCCGAGTACTATTCCATTGTGTGTATTCATCACCGTTCATATACTCATTCGCCTGTTTGTTGACTGACATTGGGATTATTTCCAGTTTGGGGCTCGTCTTAGCTCTGGCTGCTATAACAAGATACCAAAATGCCGTAGACTGGATGGCTTGTGAACAACAAAACACTTATTTCTCATGGTTCTGGAGGCTGGGAAGTTCAAGTTCAAGCTCTAGGTCAAGCAGATTCAGTATCTATTGAGGTCCTGATTCCTGGTTCATAGACATGACAGAAGGGGTGAGGAGGCTCTCTTGGGGTGTCTTTTACAAGGGCACTAATTCCATTCATGAGGGCACCACCCTCAGATTTAATCTCTTCCCAAAAGAACCTCCTCCAAACACCATCACAGTGGGGATTAGGTTTCAATATAACAATTGGGGGGGCATGTAAACATTCAGTCCATTGCAGGGCTATTGCAAATAAAATCACTTTGTACATTCATATACAAGTCTTTATGTGGATATATTTGTTTTCATTTCTCTTGCTTAAATACCTAGGACTGGTAATGCTGGGTTATAAGGGCATGTTAAACTTTATAAACAAACAAACAACTCCCCCTACAAACTGCCAGTTTTCCAATGTGGCTATACCATTTTGCTAGCAACGGATGAGAGTTCCCTTGCTCTACACCCTCACCAACACTTAACATTGTCAATCTGTTAGTCACTCTAGTTGGTGCATAATGGCATCTCATTGTGGTTTTAATTTGCATTTCCCTAATGATAAATGATGTTGAGCGTTTTTT